>NC_091703.1:48119166-48422196 GCF_041296265.1 Equus caballus | reverse complement strand
TAAGAGTACTAATGGCTTGTGAGCATAGCCAAATGCTATTCTAACTGAAGCATAAAGGGAAGCAGCTGCTTGGAATAAAGCGAGGCAGTTGTTTAATATTATATTATGGTGTACCTTTTGCGTCTGGAGGTGATAGAAGGGCAGTCACGTGATCTGTGTCTAAGTGTGGCTGAAAGGACCACTGCATGCTGGGAAGGCTGGGCTGTGTTTTGAGCCATAGTTACTCTGACAGGCTTGGTTCTGCTTTTATCCCCTTGGAGCTCAGACCTCCTCCCCACGTGGGCCATCCTGTCTCTAATTAGGGAAATGGTACAGCCTAGTGATTAAGAGAGAGGGCTCTAGCATCTATCAGTCCAAGCGGGAAGCCCAGTTCCGCTGCTTGTTACTTATGCGACTATGGGCAGTTTATTTAACCTTTCCAAACCTCAGTGTCTTCACTTGTAAAATGGCACCAAGTAATAGTATTTACCTCATGGGGTTGCTGTGAGGATATAAGTGATGTAGTTCAGGGTGCCTTGATCATTGTAGCTGCAAATGTCGGCTAGTAATTACATTAATGTCTGCCCATCAGTCTGATTTTCTGTGTCTTGCCTCATTTAAAACTCATAGGACTCTTGCTTTCCTTGCCTATGGTTGTTGCGTAACTCAGCAAAGAGCAGGTACTGGTCTGTCTGCCCTCAGGAGAACTTCTAAATCAAGATCAAGATGACCACCTTTTGAAATGGGAACAAATACTAGTTTGTTCGTAAGAACCAGCCCAGGGGAAAGCCTATTTGCTTTCTCCCCTACATTCAGTGTCTTGAACAGCCACGCATTTCTTTACTGCACCAATAAATCGCCAATCCTGTGTTGGCATTCCCCTAATACTCACTAGAAAGCTTCATTTTCTTTAATATTGATATGAAGTTAACAAGACTAGATATAGTCATTTGGCAATTCCATTTCTGTACCTCAGTGAGAAGCCTGATATGTATTGGACTTTATGTTACAGTCTGAACAAGTCCTGAGGATTTTTCTGAAAAGACAAATCAGTTTAGCCTTCATGATTTTCTTCCCATTTGGTCTATCTTTTCAGAGAAAACTGGGTTGGTCAACCAAGCCTTCTTTGTGAGTAATTAAAGTCATTTCAAATTTTAATTTCAGGAAACAAAAGTCTACTGAATACAAGATATTTTTCTCTGCTGGTGTTTCATCCTCACATTTAGCAAATTTTGAGTATGTGTTAATTGTGACTGGCAATTTAAGCGGGCCCAATTACTTTCGAAGGGATTAACATTTACATTAGAAAGAGAAGGTAAATGAGAAGAGAGCCTTTTAAAATCTGAATATGATAGTTTTTCATATTCATTAAGTACTTTAAGAGTTTTGTTTAGAAGATTCTTTACTTAATCCAAGCATATTTTTCTGAAGAAGATAGTTCAGGAAACGTAACAAAATAGATGAATGGAAAGTGGCATTTCTTTGGAAGAGAAATATCATTATAAAGAGGATTTGAATTTGTATGAATAACTTTATTACACTTAAAGAAGTGACTTAAAAAAATAATTCTTTAGAGAGTCTTATATAGTTGATGTAGACAGAATGATAGTGCCATTTAGGTAACCTTTTAAAATTTCCTTTAGCACAGGTTATCATTCACGTAACTAATTATTGCTTGGCACAAACAAAGCGTGGGGATTTATATTCCGATCTATACAGAAATGTCATCATTAATAAATAATGTGTTGCAACAACATATTTAATTGTCAGAGATTTTGTTGCCAAGAATAGAAATAATATGGGAGGTATGGAACCTCTCATGGCCTGGTCTAGGTCCGGATTTCTTCGCTTTGGCATTACTAACATTTTGGACTGACAGCTCTTTGTTTGGGGGCTGCCCTGTGCAGTGTAGGATGTTTAGTAGTGGCCCTGGCCTCTACTCACTAGGTGCCAGTAGTATACTCCACCAGTTGTGACAAACAAAAATGTCCCCGGACATTGCCAGCTATCCTGGTGAGGCAGAATCACCCCAGGGGAGAAGCACTGGTCTAGTTGATAGTTCTTAACCTCAGGTTGGAGGAACTGCCTGGGGATTTCTTAACACCAATTCTAGGACCTCATCTTACTGGGTAAGAATCTCCTGGGTTGGGTCCCTGGAAGCAGCACTAAAAAAAAGTGATAATCCAATTCTTTGCATCTCATTCTGAGTTCTTCTCTTTCCTCCATTCCCAAGGAGGAGGCTGAGATTCTTCAAGAATTCTCTTTATAATCCTTCTTTGGACAGTCTCTGGCTCAGGGACCACAAAACATTTTTGTAAGATCATGCAAGAGTGTTTCTCCTTGGACCACAGGTGAGCTCTCCCTCAGCTGCCACAATGACTGCTCCCACACTCAGGATGCCAGAAACTGTGGCGTTGAGGCCAACGAAGATTTTGGTCTGGGAGAATTTGTTCACTGGGGCATCATTGGTGTAAGGGAACCAGGTACCATGTGGTTAGTTAGGCTCCGCACTTTCATAATTTTGGTCTATATTTGGTGTGCCAGGAAGAGCAACTGCCTTTGTCAGGCATGTGGTGTCAATGGGGCTTGAAGAAAGGCGACCCTGGGATAATGGCTAATGAGCACGTTGGTCAGTTGGAGGAAATTTGAAAGTAGTGAAGATAAGTTAGTGACCGTATGAGAATCACGTGGAAGTCTTGAGTCGTGTTTTTATGGGTAAGCTGTGTTATGAGTACCATTTTATAGATATATCCAGTGGTGTGTTGAAGTAGGCTCTCACCAGCATGGCTGAATTGTGAACAGCATTTAACGGCATAGCTTAAAATTGGCCGTGGGAGTATGTACACCAGGGAAATGAGCAAGCTCTGTAAATCAGGTTTGTTTTCCTACAGTATTGGTTTTCTATTGCTGCTGTAACGCAGTCCCAAAACACGCCTCCCTCTGTCTTGCATCACCAAACCTTCTCTGACTCTGACCCTCCTGCCTCCCTCTAGCGAGTTTTCTTGTGATTACATTGGGCCCACCTGGATAATCCAGGCTACTCTCCCCATCTTTGGGTCCTTAACTAAATCAGACCTGCGAAGTCCCTTTTACCATGGAAGGTAACATATTCACAGGTTTCAGGGATCAGGACATGGACATCTTTGTGGCGGGTCGGGGGGGTGGCGCGCATTGCTACCACGTCCTGAGAGTCGCTTACCAGGATACCACTGATTTTTATGTTGTGTATTGGGGTTTCTTTGGATTTGGGAGTTGCGGCCAATCTGAGGATCATACATGGACTAACACCATTCTCCCACAGTTTTCCTCCTACCCCACGATTTTCAGCGTCATAAAGAGGAACACTAAGATTTGATATTAGATCCCTGATTATTATTATTGTTAATCTAATTTTTTATGACACATAGAGTTAAAGAAGTTAGTTACTTACCCAAAGCCATCTAGAGAATGCTCATGATTTGGGACCTTCTTAATTGGTGAGCCAAGGTGGGGGTTTGTTTTCCCCTCAAAAGTAAAATAACAAGTATACTGAAAGATTCAGAGATAATTGTGTTCAAAATGCTACAAAAAGCATTCCTGTGTTTTCAGGTTTCTACTAAATTAACTTTTTGATTATTGGTAGAGCAGAATAACATATATATCCTACTATCTCATGATCCAGTGGTTAAATGACAAAATTAGACAAGCCTCCTCAACTAACTTATTTATTATCACAAACAAAGATTTTTTTTGTTGCTAGTATCTTAAGTATATCTCAATTGCCTAATTAGGATGCTAGTTGAGTCAATGAAAATTTTGGCCAAATTTGCTGGTTATTGGTTATTTTCATGTTTCATATACAGCATTGTTTCTAAAGATGTCTATGGCTTTTGATGAAGAACAGAAAATAAATAGCATCAGATGATAAAATTAACACTTACACAAATAGGTTATTATGTTGAATTGGCTTTCATAAGCTGATTCAAAGTGTAGTTGAAATTTGTAAGTACAGCTTTTAAACTATCTTGAAGAACAGTGTGTAATTCATTAGTAGGAAAATGAGATCACAGAGTCACAGAATTGACTAAGCCTTTTATCACAGTCACTAACATTTTTGTCTCCATGTTGGTCTGCAAAATATCTCGTTTTGAACAAACTTGCCGTGATTTTGATCTATCAATGTATAGTTGTAGCTGGTGATACAAAGTCAGTAACTATAAGGCTTTTTTTCTTCCTATTTTAATTGGAAATGACAGAAAATTAAACTGATATTGTGTAAGTAGAAATACTATCTAATACTAATTACACTTTGAATTATCGGATAGAGCGCTGGGCTGGGTAAATCAATGGACACTCTACAGCGTGGTCTTTTCCTTTTTATCTCTAACTTTTGAATAACTGTTGGGTTGAAGTTCAAGGAGGTCAGTAAATGAATGGTTTGCTATTGTTTTCCTTATGTGAGGACTTAAGTCGGGGCACTTGTGGATTTAGAGAACAATTTAAATAATGTCACATGAGTCACTTTGTTGGGCCCTAGGAACAAAGATTTCTGAGTTGTTCTAAAACCTGAGAGCAGCATGGAGGCACAGGAATCCTGCCAGCATTCTCTGTTGTTGAGTGCTAACTAGGACAGGGACTTGACTGTTTAGATTGTTTTTCTTTGAGTGAATTTATTCAGAACTGATACATATTAAATAATCTTGGTTTAATGTTACTTTTTGTCTCTAGAGGTCCTCATTAGATTTAGAAGCAAATAGTGTTTTTTTTTTTTTAATAAAGATCTTCCATGATATCTAAAATTCAACCAGGAAAATAAAAGAGAAAAAAATATGTATATATAAACTCACACAATGCTGGGAAGAAAATCAATGAGAAGAAAAGGGTTTAGCTGTTGCTTGAACTTTCCAGCAGAAAGTTCCTGCAAGAACACCTCCAGCTTCCATATTCTGTTTCTGCTTCGTTCATTAATTATTGACGCCCACCATATTCTGCTCTGCCAGAGATCGTTTTCCTGATTGATGGCATTTGAGGCCCTCTACACAAAAGTATTTTAAAGGCTGTATCAGGCAAGATGATTTTTTTTCTTTTCCTCCTCCCTCAATTTTTAATAACCCTTAGAATCTACAGCTAATAGCCTCCTTTAGTTCCCTGTCTGTTGTTTCCTATTTGATATTCTTGGTACAAAGGTGCGGGGAATTTACTATAGCCCAGCTCTTTGAAGAAAGCAACCTTTTATTTCTCACTCAGTGTAAGTAAAAGTGAAGCCACACTGAGTAGGTGATGGGGGGCTGCAAATTAAGGGGTGAGGAAGATTGAATTAAACTATAGATGTGAGTGCATTTTCACTCATGTATTCCTCTTGTCTCCCTCTTTGTTCTCCGCCTAAGCAGTTTCATCCAAGCCTTTAATTGCCACCTACACCCTAATTAATAACTTCTTAAATTCTCTCCCCCATCTAAGCCACCTCTCTGAGCTAGGATCGGACATCTCCTCCTGATGTCTCATGATGCAGAAGCTCAGCATGGTCAAAATTAAACTCTTGCTGTTTCCAGCAAACCAGTTTTCCTTCCACTGTCCTCGCATTCCTAAGTTGAACCTCCCTTTACCCAATTCCTCAAATCTCCCTCGCCCTCACCCTCAGCATCATTAACTAAATCCTGATGCTGTTACTTCCTAAACTTCTCTCTTCCGTGACCATTTGATCCCTGGTCCAGGCTTCAGGCATCTCTTTTCTGGACCATGCAGTTGTCTTGTCCTAATCTCTGACTAGTTCCTTCTTGCTGCTTTTCAGTCCATTTCACTTTGTAGACTGACTCTTTGTTTCTTTTGTTTCAAAGCTCAAATCTGATATGTGTAAAACCCACCAAAAGCTTCCCATTCCTTTGAGGATAAAAGAATTATCCTTTAATTCCTAGTATTCTTAGCCTGGCCCTCAAGGGCCACCCACCTGAAAGCTTTTCCCTCACATTGTAGCCCCCTGGGCCCTCTGCTTCCAGCCACAGTGACTTTCTCTCCTTCTCAGTTTTCAAGTATTGCCATGACCCAAGGGCCTTTGCATGTGCTGTTGCCTCTGCCAGCATCTGTCATGTACACCCCCATCCCTACCCCTCTTGTGCCAGCCCCAGACCAGATTAATTCCTTTGTTATATGCCTTTGTAGTGTCTTGTTTCTTTCCTCCAGAGCGCTCATCTCAGCATGGATGATACATCTGTTTACTTGATTGTTAATTAAAATTTAGGGTCTGTGAGAGCAGAAACGTGTCTGCCTTTCTTGCCATTCTCTAGCACTTAGCGCAGTGCCTGCCTTATATATTCACTGAAGAAATGAACATGTGATACCTTTTGTATTTTCTGTATAAAATTTATATATGTATGTCTATTTATATGTCAGTTCCTCCAGATCTTGCTTGTGCTCATAGAGACATTTCACATGGAACCAATCTCTTTCTTTCAGAAATTAAAACTTTGATTCCTCTAAAGATAATATTTTCCTTCTTCAGTGTCCTAATGGAACTCTGAAGAGTTTGCTGCCATCTACAAGGGCTTTACCTGAGTTATTTCATTTGACTGTTACAGCAAAGGTGTGCATTAGAAGAAGTGGGATGCTGTAGTAGTTTGCCAATATTCACACAGATCTGGCATCATCAGACTCCAATACCATGTCTTTTGGCTCCAAGTCCAGATGCCTCTGTAGTGCTAAATTGCCTCATAAGTGGCATATTCAGAGTATATGCCGTAAAACTGGTTTTGCAATTCTATTGCTCATTTATATTTTGCCTCCTGTGCTCCCCTCTGTTGAATGGGATACTTTAGATGCAGTCTAAATGGACCCTTTTTTATAATCTTGGATCATCATATTTTTTCCCTACTGGTCACACTGTGTTTTGCTTTTTAAAATAATGGTAAATCTAATTTATATTGTATTATAAGCTTTTACGTAATTGATTGCCTGATGTTACCTCTGAGGCTGGGGCCATCTGCCTTTACCTTCTAAAGGATTATGTTCTTATTTCCATTTAAAAGTGACACCTTGACCACGTGAATTTTTCTCCTCGTCTCCTTGTTAGTAGCGATGTAATGAGATATAATCTGCATGATGGAAGAGGTTGGAGAGAGGATAACCCATTAAGAGATTTCAACACATTTTGAGAAGACAGCAGTTGGAGGGGTGGTGCCTGACTTTGGGGAGTGGAGGGTGACGTCAGCTAACGTGCTTCTACACGGGGAGAACCTGTCAAACAAACGAGCCCACAGAACTTCTGAAGGTTCTGGACTCTGGACCATCAGACACAGGGGAAGGAGGAGGTGAGCTGCATGATGGCAAAGGGGGACACAGTGAAACTTTAACCATCCGCACCCATCCTGGGCCATGAACATCCACATCTTAGTGATTACTTTCCAGGCCAGAGATTGAAGATTGTCTGGAAATTCTAAGCCATTGCCCCAAAGAAAATCACAAGCAGATCATTTATTTATCCATCCCGTCAACAAATATGTATTCAGCTCCAACTATGTCCTCCCCCTTGTTCAAGGCACTGTGAATAAGTCAGTTAAACTATACCATCAATCATGGAACTTATCTCCTAGTGGAGAGAGAGAGACAATTAACACATAAAGAAATAAATAACAACCAAGACAGCAAAATAAAGCAGTAATAAAGTCAATAAAAGATGGGAAAGAAAAATGAAAGAAATGATGATATTTTCAATGGGGATACATGCTACAAGGTGACCCTGGTGTCACCTTGCATCATTCTCATCTTTGATCAGGGAGTAAAAGATCCCAGGACCGTTTCCCCTTCTCTCAGAGGACTTATGTCTCATTGGCCAGTACTCCTAGATGCACAAGAGGCTGGACCAAGAAGCACTTATTAAAGAGGAATGGGATAGTGTGCCTGGCTTAGCCCTAGCAGGATTCACCCTGTAGCTAAATTGGGTCCGGAGTAAATTGGGGCTCTTTTGTGAAGGGAAAAGAAAGGCATGGCTTCTGTGCAATCAACTGACAATGTCTACCACAAACATATTTGGATTGCTTGCAGTTTTCAGTTGTCCATTTGTTGGTTTCTCCCATTTCTCTTGAAAATCCAGAGCCTACTATTGATCATATAGCAATATAGATACATTGCTTTCAAGGCCAGGTGCGTGGAAACTGGGTTAAGGAAGTAGGATGTTAGTGCACATTCAGAGTGCACACTGTTATATTCATCTGAGAGGTATGTCATCATTTATTTATCCAATACAGATACTTATCCAGTCCAGATGTGCACCAAGCCCTTGGGAAACAGTTTCATAAAAAGTAATTGCTAATATCTATTGAGCTCTTACCATCTCCTGGCACTATTTTGATTATTTTACATATATGAACTAATTTAACTTTAATAACAATGCAGTGCAGAAGATACTACTGTTTATGCTCGGTTACCAATGAGGAATTGAGGTACAGGTTCAGTAACTAGTCTAAGGTCAAGTAGGGATGTGGACCTAGAGAATCTGGCTCTAAAGCCCATGCACATAACCACGGAGCTGGGCTACTGAGAGGAAGAAATAGCAGTTCCTAGGGAATGCCAAATGAGCATAGTAATAGAAGATAAGGTGGTAAGAAATAAATAGGGAATTAACTGTATAATGTTTTGTGATTATTCATTTAATTTCCCTGAGATTTTGGTTTACATGGTTCATTTAGTCAGTCTTTAGATAATATGTAAGCATTAATCAAGATTTCTCGCTTTTAGGATTTCTAAGTTCAAGTTATTCAAAACAAAATAACTTTTATTCCAAGGGCTCAGGAAACCCCCCTGGGAATGGAATCCCTCCTCTGTGCCCGTCAGTGAGAGGATCCTTCCTTCCGTCGTGTTCTCTGTGATCCTGCATGGGAGGGGCATTCTTATCTCCGTTCCCTTTAGAGAAGTGAGGTACCTTTCCGAGGTCACACAGCTGCTTAGTGGTAACAAAAGGTTTGCTGCCTCAAACCCGATGCTGGGCTTGTCGTAAGTCGACTGAGGCTCAAATCCCATCCCTACCACTTATTAACTGTGCCACCTTGAGCAAGTCACCTCGATTTCCGTGCTTCGCTCTCCTCATTTGTAAAATGAGTATGAGAATAATTAAGGGTGAGGATTAAATGAGATAATTTGCATAAAGTGCACAGAGCATGACCTTTTATGCAGTCGGCGCTCAATAAAAAATACCTCCTTCTGCTACCCACAGATTTATTTGTTTTCCTTTTGCCTACCAGGATGCTGGATGGGATTTGTTTGGAGGAATTCTCGTTTCTCCTTCCAAACTTTAGGGCTCGTTCATTTACCTTTACATATTTATATGGCCAGCTGCTTCTTTTATTCAAGACTATTTATGAATTGGAGAATTCAGCCGCCTGCTGTTTTCCCATATAGATTAATTAAAGTAGTTAGTACTAAAAGTAGTAAAATAGGATGCCTTTTTTAAAACTGCTTGATGATGAAAAGTTTACAGTTGTGAAAAAACCCTGTTGTCTTTAGAAACAATTATTTGGCAAGAATACTGAACATAAAATTTAGGGAAGGACCTTTAAATATAGTGAAATGCAATTATGAAATCATTTTAACTATGTTTAGAACACTATGAAGAATTTTTTTCATTTAAAATAACAATAAAATTTCCTCGGGAAGGAATAAGACATACCTTTAAAAGAAGTAAACAGTTTCTCTCTGAACCCCCCGTGAGAGTTAAAGCTATTGCTAAGTGAACCACTGAGAAATGTATAAGGTATAATCTTTAGTAGAGAAGTAAATTTTATATCATAAGGATGGCTGTGCTTCTGAAGATCAAGAATTAAGGCTTTGATCTCTGCTTGTATTTTTAGGTAAGTAGGCACAGAAATATACAACTCAAGAAACTAATCATAGGTATTCATACTTTATGGAGTTCAAATTATAATTTAACTTTTCTAGCTTCTGATTGTAGAAAAATAAGCAAGAAGACATCAGCAGAGATGGAGAAGTAAATTAAAATATCTGTTTTTTAGGCTGATGTGAATCTAAATATATTTTCACTGGAACAGCAGCTCTCAAAGTATGGTTTGAAGACCCCTGGTGGTTGCCAAGACCCTTTAAAGGGTCTGAAGGGTCAATGACAGTGCTAAGATGTTTTTGCCATTTTCATTCTCATTCTCTCACAAGTGCCCAGTGGAACTTTCTAGAGGTTACATGACATGACGTGTGATGATGTCATTGCTCTGAGGACTAATGCAGTGTGACTAATGCTCTGTGCATTCTTGTGTTTTAAAGTTTCCTGTTTTAATTTTTAGCATGGAAAATATCTACTGATATAACGCACACAAACAAAAGCCCCTTGGGATCCTAAATAATTTTTAAGAGCATAACAGGTCCTTGAGACTAAAAAGTTTGAGAACCTTTGTTCTAAAAAAAAAAAATAACTTCGGACAGATGAGGGAATCATCTTGCAAGTGCTGCTGATGTCCAGCCAGTTGAAGACTGGGAACCCGCATATATGGCCTTAGAAGTTTAATTTTCACTGTTAGCATGTTACTTGATATGTATCATGTAATTATTGGCTCACGGGTTTTGTGTCAGTCTCACCCACAAGAACGTAAGCTCCATGAGGGTGAGGGCTCCGACTGCTGTGTTCACTGCTCCATCTCCAGCGCTTGCAACAGTGTCCAGTAGGACCCCAATATGTATTAATGAGTGAATGGATTTAAAACCAAGACGTTGAAATATTTACGAACTGTTTGCTATGTGCTAATCTTATTATATGCGTGATCTGTCGTATTCTCAGCAGCCCTGGGTGGGAGGTGCTATTGTGATCTCCATTCTGTCTCCATTCTTCAGAAGTGGAGTTACTTGCCCCAGGTCACACAGCTTATCAGTGGCCCCAGAAAGACTGACCCACAGGTCTGCTGACCTCATTACTTGCTCTACCTGAACAACTCTGCTGTGTTGGCTCCTGGCTGAGGCCGGGTAAGTAGAAGGTATGGTAGGTATCACATATCTAGAAAGTTCAGTCCAGAGGGATCAGCTCATCCAGGAAGAAAACCACAATGTGTTCCAGGTGTAGGTGGCAGGCTGGATCTAGTGTCAAGGTCAGGTCAGAAAAGAGGCACAGGAGGTGGATTGATAAACTGAGCCCGTGACAAAGGCAGGCCTCTTCCTGACTTGTTTTATGCTCTTTGCTTGTGAGGCAGGTCAGCATAGTGTTTGAGACGGGACGACTCTGTTGCTAAGTTCTTCCACTTGCTGGCTGTGCAACCTTTGGCACGTTGCTTAAGTATCCTCTACCTTAGTTTTCTATGGAAAGTGAGTGTGATGATAATATCCTCAACTACCTCATAAGATTGTTTTGAGATCCAATGAACTAAGAAGCTATATGGAGCCCTCAGACAGTGCCTTGCCCTTTGTAAATTCTATGTATGTCTGTAAGTGCAAGCTGTATTTTAATCAGTGATTGTCTGGGACTCATAAATGTTGATTGATGCAAAAGAGATGAATCCAGGTTCCAAGAGAATCAGAGGCAGGGCTGTTAGGATGGTGATGCAGAGTGGGCACCACACAGGCTCTGGAACTGGACTCTTGCTACCTAGTGGCTGTGTAATCTTGGATTATTTACCTACCTTTTTGTGCCTTAGTTTCCTCTGTAAAATAGAGAAGACGAGAGTGCTCATCTCAATGAGTTACGGAAAATAGTGAGTTAATGAATATAAGCTGCTTAGGAAAGTGCCTGGACCATAGTAAGCACTCGACACAGTTCATACAACATAATCCAGTTATGCTTTCAGTGATTGGAGAACAGAAGTTCAGCCCAATCTCAAAAACCAACCAAGGAAGTGGCAAAAATCATAGCTATTTAAGCTAATATGATTTTAAGTAGAGTAATTCAATCATAGTAAAATGAGTGAAATAATAGGGCTCCCACAGTTTGTATACAAGTGGATAGAAAATGTATAAAGAAGGCAAAACCCTGTGCACGGGTTCCTAAAGGAAGGGTCAGTCTTCTCCTTCAGCTGATGGCTCATTTTGCGCATGGAAGAGGAGAGGGCTGCTCCAGAGCTGTGGCCAGGAGGTCAGGTCTTCAGTAGATGGGAAGTCTCATCGTGTCTCTCTTCCTTTTCTTTCTGCAATATTGAAAAGTGCAGAATACATTACAATATTGAAAAGTGTATGGAGCCGACCCCATGGCTGAGTGGTTAAGTTCACGTGCTCCGCTTCCATGCTCCAGGGTTTCACCGGTTCGGATCCTAGGTGAGGACTTAGTACCACTCATCAAGCCATGCTGAGGCAGCATCCCACATAGCACAACCAGTGGGACCCACAACTAGAATATACAACTATGTACCAGGGGGCTTTGGGGAGAAGAAGAAGAAAAAAAAAAGATTGGCAACAGATGTTAGCTCAGAGCCAATCTGAAAAAAAAAGGTATAAAACATACATCCCCATCCTCTACAATATTGAAGTGTAGAACATAAAGGCCGTAGGACTGGCAGTCTGGGGACCTGAGTTTTGGTCTTGGTCTGCCGTGACCAACAGTGTGAGCCTGGACAAGCCACTGGACCACTCAGATCTCAGTCTCCTCCTTTGGAAATAAGAAGGCCAAATTAAATTATTTTTAAAGTCTTTTCCTAGGCTGATTCTGGGAATTCACTTAAGCTATCCAGAAATACTAGGACTTCCTGGAATGAAAAGAGGAATCCAGACGGTCTAGCTCTAATGGTTAGACCACCCCGTCAGCAAGGCACTAGATATCCCCAAAGAAACATCTGGAGATCCCCAGGAACAATAGTCCTCCTGATCCTCTGGCCTGGCAGTGGTGTGGGGACAGCCTGAGGTAAGTCTATAAGGTCCTGGAGTAACGCATACTTATCAAGAAGTTGTTTCTGTCAACCGTGGTCCCCATCCCTATGAAAAAGGCCCTTGAGAACTTCGGTTATTCTACTCCCCTCCTCATCAGGACCTCATCAGTGGTACCACGCTAGCATTCCTGTTATTCATCATGTTTTAAAATTAGCTTCTTAATCCTTTTAATATTTTCAACTTCTCCGCCTTGAGATATGCACCCGGCCTGTGCTGGGGTTTGTGCAGCCTTCATACAGCATATAAATAACAAGAAGAGATTGTTCCCGTATCCTTGACTTCTTGACTAAATTAAGTGCATTTACTCATTGCTCTTATTTTTGTTCTTGGTGAAATAAACCTGAATTTTAAATAAGTTTGGCTTTGAAAGTCGATGGTTCATTCTTTATCTTCATTCACTTAGATGTCGGTGGGATCTGATGCCTTGGCCTGGAGTATGTCCTCCTTTTAGTGACAGTGTCCTCTTCCTATGAGGCTTTGACTTATCTTCTTTTCCTTTTACTAACTTTTCTTTCTTTGTGATGGCCTACACACGTCCTATCATTATCTCTCACTTCTTCTTTCTAAATATTCTCCCTTGGAACTTGTATCCACTAACAACTTCATCAGCTTTCAGCAGATGACTTCCAAATCCTATATTTTGATATTTAGATGGTTTTTTCATTAGCTAATTACTTCTATCGTCGGTATACATTTACTGAGCGTCTTGAATGGTGTACTGTGCTGTATAAAGATGGATGACTTCTCTACTTCCAGCAATTCTAATGGAGTCTAATTGAAGTGACAGGCAGACAGTCTGATAAAGCCAACCCAATATGACAAGTGCTAGGATAGGGTATGAAAAAAATCCTGCTTTTGGAACAGGGACAAATGAGTAACTAAATCTGAGAGCTATCACACAAAGGCTTCCCAGATGAGAGGACATAGAAGGTAGGTCTTGAAGGTCAAGTAGGAGTTTGTGAGCCGTGACATCTCTAAACTTCCTTCTCTTGTCTTTGCTCTGATGTTCTGCTGTTGCTTCAAACTCAACATGTCAAGTCAAACTCCATCTTTCTCCCTAAATTATGTCACCCACTTGACTTTCGTTTTTCATTATTCCTCCAGTCATCCAGGGAGTACCTTTTAGGCACTTTTGTCTCTTTTCTGTCTATTGTCTGACTGTCAGACACAAAGTCATCCACGTCCTTCCTTCATCTTTTTGCTCCATCATTCACACTGCCCCAGTCAGTTCATACTCTGTCACCTCCTGTCTGGGGTACAGGGGACTCCCAGCTGCTCAGTCGGCCCCAGGTCACTTTCCCCATTTAATCTGCCTTTTAAATCCTTGCTACCATCTTTCATGGACACCAGTTTGATTTTGTCACTCACCTATTCAAAAATAATGGCAAACTAACATTTGTTCAATGCTTAGAGTTTGTGAAGTGCTGTCCTTTGTTACCTCATTTAATTATCGAAACAATCTTGTGAAATCGGTGCTATACTTTTCTGAATATCTCTTAAATTTATAATCCAGGAGCCTGTGAGCTCCTGGAAAGCAGAGATGACATTTTGTTCATCTCAGCATCCTCCGTGCCTAGCAGTGCTGGTTCAGAAATGATGTCCAATAAATATTGTATTATGTATTTGTTCCTCCTTAGTGTTAGCATGTCTTTATGTGCCCAATAAAAAATATTGGATCAGAAGATATTGACATTGAGTTATAAAAAAGACAGTTTCCCTTCTATTTCAGGGCTGATACTGTTTCTCCAGATGCTGCTCAGCAATCAAAGAGTCACCTCCTGGGGCCAGCCTGGTAGCATAGTGGTTAAAGTTCCTCCTGCTCCACCTCAGGGGCCCAGGGTTCGTGGGTTGGTATCCTGGGTGCACACCTACTCCACTCATCAGCCATGCTGTGGAGACATCCCACATACAAAGTAGAGGAAGACTGGCACAGATGATAGCTCAGGGCTAATCTTCCTCAAGCAACAAAAAGAGGAGAATTGGCAACGGATATTAGCTCAGGGAGAATCTTCCTCGGAAAAAAAAAGGAACCACCCTCTTATGCTGTGATTGCCACTGTTGGGGAACAGCTCTCAAACCTTGAGATCCCTAATGGATTCTTAACATTCAGTGCTTTGCGGACATAGAACCACTCTTGTAAATAGCTTTCCTTAATTATGCACCCAAAGACCCCTTGCACACAGAGGTCTGTTTGTGTCATTCTTAATATCAGACTCAATTTAATTGCCTTGCATGGCTTTTGGTGATGCTATATGATATCATAGAGCTAGGGAGTCTATTTAAATGCTCTGGCCTTTCATCTTTGTTTAAAAATGCCAGCATTTTGTGGCTTATAATCTGTACTCTGTATTTGTATATCTTATCTCCTGAATTTACAGGAAAACTAGTTATAGAAGAATATGTAAAAAACAAATACTAATAAAGTAAAATAATTTAAATCAGAATCTGTAAGAATTTGAAAATTTTAAACTTGGCAAGACAGAGTAGCCAGACACTCTTGTCTGACATGGACCAATTTGCATAAAAAGAGTAAAGGACTTTTTGGGCTGTTATCGTTCTTACGAAACCATAGAACATCATCTGTCCTGCATTTTAAAAGGTGGTTTGCTGACACGAAGAATGTGATGAACCAGCAAACTATTTAGAAATGTGCTTGACTTTGCAATAACAATTTATATTCTTTCTTAGTCAAAATGCGCTCAAGTTAGGCTTTCTTTCCAAGATCCCCTGCTGCCCTCTGCTGGTTTTTACTATTCAACAGAAAACTTCTAAATGGGGAATGGACGCCAGCGTTCAATAAGATGTTATTTTCAGAAGAAAAAAAATCATTTTGTAATTTCATTATGCTTTTAAAATAGAAATAAACACTAAAATAAGATTAGGTTACAAATAAACTACTTAGAAAAAAATGTCTTTTTATGGAGTCTAGGATGTAGATATAAAATAGGGATTTACCCTGGGTCCCAGGAAAAG
The DNA here is from genome assembly GCF_041296265.1 of Equus caballus. NCBI lineage: Eukaryota > Metazoa > Chordata > Mammalia > Perissodactyla > Equidae > Equus > Equus caballus. The sequence continues at coordinate 48,406,422 of NC_091703.1, read as the reverse complement.
TCACACCTTCCCTGTAGAAAACATACTTCCGTGGGTGACATCAGTTTGGACGAAGCTGAGGTCGGTTTGGAGGGAAGCAGGTCCAAGCTCAGGCACCGTGTGTGGCCGAGGGAGGAGCTAGACTGTTAGTGATGGGAGGAGGGTACTAGGTGATTGGAGATAGACAGGAAAGACCTTCTAAACCAGTGATTCTTGAACTCTAGCTGCTTGTTTGAATGAAGATTATTGGGCCTCATCCGGTGATGTACTGGGAAGTACAACTGACTTGTGGGAAAAAAGACCCTGATTTGTAGCAGTTACTGGTTTCCATGGTGTCCATGCTCCCACCACAGCTGATTTCAAGCCACCAACGTGGCTTCGGGAAATGTGGAGTCGAAAGGAGATGCACTGTAGCACACTATTATATAGCATTTCCATCAAACACCTACGCTAGATGCAAATAACCTCAAGAGCATAGATGATAGGAAAATGTAGTTATTTCATTAGGAAGCATTGAATTTTGAACATTTATTATCTCCATTTTTAATATAATTTATTTTCTTGAAATTTTATATAATTTAATGTTTCATGATGGTTGTGTTTAACAATCAGCTTGTAGAAGTCCTGGAAATTTAACAGTCCATTCTCCAGTATGGGTAGGAGCTGGCTCCAGCACACAGCTGGCTCCATCCCCAGAGTGGCTGGGGTGGATGTCGTGGGCCTCAGGTGGGGTCCAGGAAGTTGCATCTCTAGCATTCCCAGGTATGCTGACGCAGCTCCTCCACCGCCTGTACTGACAACCGCTGTGTCAGAACAGAACACTAGAACGTGCCTGGGTGCTTACTTTAGTTTCAGTGGGTAAGGGAGGTTCTGGGAGAGGGTAACATTTGAGCTGAGTCCTAAACATGAGAAGACTCCAGTCTTGGAAAAGCTGGGATCAAGAGCACCCCGTGGGACTTGCCTTGGATAGAAGCAGGGTCACCTCATCCAGGGTGACAGCTGGGAAGGCCACGGTGGGATACAGATGCAGGCAGTTATTCTGGGAGTGTGAAGGGGACCCAGTTCCTGTATGACTGCTGCTCTGTTCTCCACGTGGAATGAGGCAGGTCCTTCAGCCTTTGAGTTGGGGAAGGGCGTTGTATGTTTGAGATGTGGAATAGTCATTTGGCAGTGGGAGAAAAAGAAATATTCGAGGAAGTGTATTCAGAATTGCCGGGCAATGCTAAGTGGCCATTTGAGATTTTTGGTTATGAGTGTAAAATGAGAGCAATTGGCAAGGTTTTGTCATTTTTCTCTTGTCACACTGAGGTGCCAGGGCACTGGTGCGGAGGAGGTGGATGACGGGGAGCCTAAGGCTGGACAGATGAGAACGCCGGAGAAAGAGATCTATGCAGTCATTTCAGGTGTTAGCAAGGGCTTGACTATACTGGTGGCCTGTGGAATCTGAGTTATGTAAGGAATTGAGGACGTGGGGTTACTTTGATCCTGAATGGTGAGGAAGCGGGAACCTTAATGATTGGAGGGCTGAGTGAAGTGGAAGAATTGTTGGAAAGGTCAGACAGCAGGATGCCTGAAGTGTTTGCTTTAAAAACTCGGGTTATTTTTCTCTGACCTAGTCATATAATAGACTTTAGTCAGCTACCGTATTTAAGATATTTTCTTGAGATAGTGTTAAATTGCTCTATTATCATAATTTCCCTTTCTTGAAGTTTAAATTAGGATAATAAGGATAATGATAATAAATTATCTCACAGATTATTGATGTCCAATGACATACAAAACAGGAGTGGGATCTGTGTGCGAGAGCAGGTGGCGTTAGCACCAGACAGCTGGATGCAAGTTTCAGGTCATCCATTTAACAGCTGTGTGGCTTAGGGCACAGCAAAATCTCTCTGAGCCTCAGTTTTCTCATCGGAGAAATGGGTCTGACAGTTTCCTCCAGGAAGTGTTGTAGGACGTAACTGTGTATGTGAATCCCCTGGCTCGGTGCCCGGCTCTTAGGAAATAGCAGCTTTACTTTTATTCCAGTACCATCAGACCTTTAATACAAATACTTAGGAACGAGAGTTAGCTTGTTTCCCTGAAATATACCACCCTAAGTGAAATCAAAGATGTTGGATCATGTCAGTGAGATGTCCATAAGGAATCGGAGAAAACTGGTGCATCAGTATTTTACCCCAGCTCCTCTGATTGTTTGGGGAGGAACAGAGACTTTAGGAAATGTTCAGAAGTATTCACGGTAACTGAAGGGAGTAAGATTCTGTTCCTGCAGCACGTGGTTATCGTAAATGACCAGCTTCTTTCTCTTTGTCCAAATTGATACGTCCCTCCATGGGTTTTAGAACTAAACTTTAATCTGAGTTCATTTTCATGCTCTTTCTTCATCAATTTGTTTCTCTCTATTGCCTTTGTAATCAGCAGGCTTAGAAACAAATCACAGATCCTAAAGGAGAAATCTTGTTTGAGAGCTCTTTGAGCTAAGACATGCAAATTAAGCCAACAGTGAGATATCGTCTTTATCTCTCAAACAGACAAAGTGAGTGAAAAGAAAATGATAATACGCAATAGGGGAGGATGTTAGGTGAATCCTGGCTTGAAGGGTTGTAAATTGGGACCATCTTTCTGAAAAACCATTTGATAAGACAGCAAGAGGTATAAAAATGCCTGCGTGTCTTGACAAAGCAATTTCCTATCTAAGCATTTATTCTAAGAAAATAGAAAAACATATTGGACAAAGATTTAGGAATGAATATATTCATTACAATGAAAATAGCAAAATACATAAAGGGGAGATAAACCAAAGTCTAGCAATAGGGGAATGGTTTTAAAATGATGGCTTTAAAAAATGGTTTTAAAATATTTACTGTATCATGGTAAATGCTATAAGACTGAATTTTTAAAAAAAAAAACCAAGATATAAAACTGAAGGTTTTGCTTGATCCCAATTCTATACGTAATAAACACAGAAAAAATTTATTGAAATAAATCTGTCACCACATTAATCATTGTTATTTCGGTGTTGTAGAAAATCAGATTTTCATTTTGTCCTGTTTTTAAGCCTCTCTACATTTTCCAAATACTTTACAGCAGCAATATATTATTTTTATGTTAAAATTAAGACATTACAAGATGTTGAATTTATTGAGAAAAAGGTACAATACTACATCCTTTTCTTTGCTTCCAACAGTTGGATTTCTGCCACCCCTTTTTTGGAAGTTATTGGTGCCTTAATTGTCAAATCCACAGGCCTCTTTTCAACCTTCAGTTTACTTAATTTCTCTGCATCATCTAACACAATTGATCACCCCTTTATTCTTTTTTAATACTAGCTTTGTTTAGGTATAATTCTATACAATGAAATTCACCCTTTAAAAATATACAATCACTCCTTTACCCTTGAAATACTCTTCTTTTTAAATTTCTGTGACTGGCAACCACTCTAGTTTATTAATTCATGTTTTTTAGTCATTGGGTGCCATCTGTGTGCCAGGCCCGAGTTCTCCTGACTTTGCTGTCATTCCTTTTCAGTCTTCTTTGCTGGATCCGCTCCCTCTGCCCAGCCCTCAAACATCAACCTCTATGAAGCTCTATTCTCCTTCAGCATTGTCCCCACTGGCTTCTCTCTGTGGATGCTCTCAGGTCACCTCAGCCCAGTTTATCTCCTGAATCCCTGCATCCCTTCGCCCACGTGTATCATTAATGCCTGAAAGCTCGCTGATCCGGAGCCGAACTCATCTGTCCGTGTCCCTTCTCGCTCAGCCTCATTCCTCCCGCTTTGGTATTTCTAACCTGGTTAATGTTGTCACAGTCCTGTAAGTTGATCACAAGAGAAGTACTAGAGACGCATTTGATTCTATTTTTCTTTACAATTCTAAGCCTCTTGACTCTGTACCTTTCAAGCCATTCCCACAACCAGTGCCCTGTTTTTGCCCTCATTAGCTTAGCCCCTTTTGTGTGGATATGGCAGTCATCTTTGGACATCCTGTCGCTCTTCCATGTTGCCAGGGTCATCTTCCTAATGATAGTCCTGGTTATATCGCTCTTCTGCTCCAGAACCTTTCTACAGAATAAAACTGAAGCTCCTTGGCTTAGTAATCAAACACACGCACGATCTGGCCCCAAACTACTTTTCCAGGCCTACATACCACTGTAGAGCCTTGTGCCTCTCCTACAACGCAGCCGCATTTGAGAATTCATGATCCCTAGACATACCCCTGTCACTTATCCATCATGGTGCACTGATTTCTGTCATTCACATTCTCTTCCATCTCTACCATTAAAATAAGGGCCAATTTTCAAGACCAATTCAAATGACCCAGCTTCTAGGAAGCCTTCTGTCATTTCTCTAATGGTGAGTAGCATTTTCTACCTCCTCACTTCCACAGCCATTTATCTGGAAACTTTGAGCACTTACCACACTCTACGAGGCCTTTGAAATTTTGCCATTCATGTTTGTTTATCTCCCAGTTACACTAATGGCAGCCACTTTGCCTCCTTTATCTTTGTACAATTCATGATACCAGGATAGGGCGCTGTGCAAAATGAGCACTTACTAAATATATTTAGCATTGAAAAGTAATTCGACATATTGTCATTTTGATCTCTAATTTGGTTTCTCATACAAAATGTTCAGTGCCCTCACGGACTGGTGGATTACCCCTACCTCCTTGCCAATCTTTAATATCTCTGAAGGTTTTTAAATCTAAGGAAGCACTTAATGACTCATTTCGAGGGCTGAGTGGCTGGCCTCTTGGTCTTGGTATCAGAATCAAACTGATAAGGACAAAAACTCTAGGACTGGTCGCCAAGCTTTGTCTCCGTCCCATTCCTGACTCCAGGCCACCGGTGATATCAGGTAGCAATTCTTCTTTCAAGGAAGCCTCCTTTCGCTCTGCCAGGGGTTGACCTGCCCGGTTTGGTGAGCAGAAGTAGTTCAGAACTGTGTGTTCTGCTCTGCAACCTTAAAGAGACTTCATTTCCCAGGACCTTCACACGTTCGCATCCTCAGCAGGTGGCAAAGAGAAGAGCAAGGGCATTCAGTGCTCACCACTGAAGCCCACTCTGCTCTAAGAGACCCTCCAATTGTAAGTCTTATATTTCTAAGATCGTGTGCTCTTCAAGATTTTTTATAACCTCAAAGTTTAAAAAAAAGCCTCTCATATATATGAAATTGCACTCATACTATAGTTCCATCCTAATGATTTCCTTCAATGATATCTTCCAATTAAGCTAATCCACAGTCACAGGGGAACTCCTAACTGCCCTACAGACCTGCAGGGAATTTTCCATCTAAAAATCTTAGCAGGAAATCTATCTTTCAGTGGAACTGCCCACATTTCCTAATTTAATTAGCCTAATTAATATATTTAAGTGCTGACTAATTATTCTCATGTTTCCAAGATGTAATCTGTTCTTTAAAGCACACACACTTCTGCTTTTGTTTAACTGTCATTCAGTTTGTCTCTGAGAACCTTTGATCAAATGCTGCCTCTCTTCCTGGGGAAATTTTTTTTTAATGGAATAAAGTTTCTGTTTCTCTTTTTCTACTTATATCTTCTTCCGGTATCAGTGAAAGCACTTTTCTTCAGTAGAAGTCAAATCTTTAATGCTACCCGGTTTATTTGTTCCATCTTATTAGAGTAACAATTTTGGTTAAAGAGAAAGAATCATTTTTAATATGAAAAAATGATTGAGTAAGCATAAGAACACAAAATATAGAGATTGCTTTATGATTTATTCCTGGCTCGTTTGGCTCCAAGTTAACTAAAAATTTGAAAAGAAATGTGCAAAATTAAGTAGAATGAATAACGTTGTCAACTCCTCTTGATAACTGTGTAGGCTAACTTTAAATCAGTGGGATGAAGTGTAACATCAGCTAAGGGTGGAGAAGGGTCAGTAATGGATTAGAAGATGCCTACGTTTCTTTCCCATTCTGTGAGCTCTTAAGTTGACATTGATAATAAAAGAATAACCATGGGGACACCCAGCAGAGAGCCTAACTGAGAGGCCAGCAAAGTCATAGAACACAACACTCCCGTCTCATTTATTCCTGCATTATCGTGTTCTTTTTTTTAGTGTTTTAATATAGGTGAAATTAAATATACCCAACAATATATAGGTATTTCCTACTTTTTTTTTTTTGCCCCATACCTGTATGAGCTCCTGCCTCAGATGGCAGAATAGTAAAAAGCAACAGCACCTCTTCCCAAGGCCAACACTCAAGTGTCCAGCACAACACAGGAGGACCGGAAGTCATTGAAATAGACTTCCGGAGAGGTAGAGAAGCATCACAAGGTCAATGTGCAGAAGCGTGACTCCCCAGAGGGTCCGGTCGCCTCCTGCTGCGTTTATAGGTGCTCAGGGTCTGGTTTCCAGGTCCTTGATGTTACTCGTATGCCAGAACAATGATAGCCACAGGAGTGACAGTTAAGAGTCTGACAAGAAAAGATTAAAAGGCTGCAAAAACTCAGGGACATGAATTACAAGAGAATAGTAATCTGTGCCCACATAATCTAGGGGTAACCAGCAGTCTGTGTATTATCATGGAAATAATTATAAATAGCAACCAAGATTGAGCACCTGCCACGTACTAAGGGCTTTACATATGTCATCTCTAACCTTCAAAGGAATAGGAAGAGATGAGGATCTCCATTTTAAAGATAAGCACTCAGATGTTACATGACTTGCCCAAGGGCACACAGAAAGTAAGCAGAGAACCAAGTTCATTCTCATAGGGTTTACAACTGGGCCTGCCCTAGGAAGAGGGAATAAAGCAAGTCATTCCTTGTTGAAAGGATATCAAATTTAAAATTTTTATTTCAAACATCCTGTTTTTTGTCATCCTTTATCTACTCACATACGTCCATTCTAGCAATTCTTGAGTGCTTCCGTTAAGTCCTTTAGGATAAACCTCCAATCTGTCCCTTTTCATGACCTTACTATCCTCCTTACCAGCTTATGGGTCACAGCCCACCATTAAAACAGCCTCCTTCCGCATGTCCTTGCTATCTTGCTGTCTTTATTATACTCTCTTGGAGGAGGCTTCACACCAGCTTGACTCCGTTCATGAGTCTGCCCTCGAACAGTTGCCGGAGAAGAGTCCACGGCTGCTTGCCTGTTCTTGCTTTACGTTCAATACAAGAAACCGCAACTGGACATCCAATACTACTGGACACTTTTCACTCTCTAAAATGGTTGTTTCACTCTTTTTCATCTTTCCTCCAAACTCGGTCTCAGTTGATGATATTGCCTCATACTTCACTGAGAATACAGCAACAAGCAGGAACTCTCCACTCTCATCCTCCCATCTCCGAGTCTACCAGCCTGGTTTCATGTTAACCTGTGCTTTCTGCCTTCCTTCCTTTTGCAAAGTATCTCTGCTCCTAGCAAACGTCCAACCCCCCCACTGTGCTCAGGGTCCCAACTCTTCTTGCCTCTCAGACATTTTGTACCTCCCGTGAGCCTTCTCTCCTACCTGATGAATTACTTTCTCTCTCCTAGGTCATCCCTATCAGCATATACGGATATCTCCTATCCTTAAAACAGTCCCATCTCTGCCCTGTGTTCTCTCTCAAGTGTTTCTCTTGTCCATTTCACAGAAAATCTTCTTGAAAGAGTTTTCTGCAATCACTCTTTCCCCACCTCGTATCGATTCCTCAGCCTCCTCCCAGTCAGGATTCTCTCCTTGCCACTCCACTAAAACAGCTCTCATCAAAGTGATCATGACCTTCATGTTGCCAAACTCAATAGTTATCTTTTTCCATATTGTTCTTGACTTCTCAAGGGCATTTGACAAAGTTGATCATTACTTCCTTCTTGAGGCTCTTCCGTCTTTCATGACACTGTAATCTCCACTTCGCTCTCCTCACTGACTCCTTCTTCTCAGAGTGCCACTCTCCTCCTTTTCCTCTTTAAACTTGAAGTGCCCCTAGGTAAGGCAGTGGCCACCTTCTATTTTCTATTTATATAGTCTCCATAGGTAATCTCATCCAGCCCCGTAGCTTTTAATGCCATCATTGTGCCAATGACTCCCTCAAATTCTACCTGGAGTCTTCACCATGTCCCAGAACTCCAGACTCAAAGATTTCATTGTCTTTCGGACATTTCCATGTAAGCTGGAACTTGTGCTTCTCATACTTAACATGGGCAAAATAGACCTTTCGGTAACCCCCCCAGAAGCTTGTTTGTCCCACTACATTTCAGTAAACACCATCACCACATGCTCAGTCACTCAAGTCACACACTCAGTTACTCAATCTAAGAGACATCCATCGTCCTTTCCCTCACCTTAACATATGACCCATACACAAGTCCTGTAAAATCTACGTCGGAAAAATCCTGGCTCTGACTTCTTCACTTTGTCTCCACCACTATTATTTTAGATCAAGCCGCCATTATCTCTTGCCTGCAGTAGTCTCCTAGCTAGTATTACTGCTCCCCATTGGGCTATCTGCAATCCTTGCTCCTCACAGCAGCCAGAGACCTTTACTAAGCGCAAATATGATGATTATGCCAATTCTTTATTTCAAGCCCTCCAGTCACTTCTCATCATACTTAGAATAAAACTCAAACTCCTTACTCTGATGATGCCCTGTCAACATTTCAAATCTGATCTCATACCATTCTTCTTTTTGCCCATTATGTTTCTGCCACACAGTCTCTTCTTTTGTTCCTTGAGCCAGCTGTTCTTTCTTCCTGGGATGCTCTGCCTCTGAATCGCCATACGACTGGGCACTTCTTTTCATTCAGATCTCAACTTCAACGTCTCTTCCTTAGAGGTAGCGCTTGCTCTCACATTCCTCTTTTTTTCATTCTCTACTTAAAAATGATCTGGTAAGACAATGGCTTATTTTACTGCTTTGGTGGTTGATTGGTTAGTCCATTTCTGTCTCTCCCAATAGTTCATATCTCTCTCTCCATGAGAGAAGGGCCTCGTCTGAAGTGTTTTCTGCTCTCTCCCTTACGCCTGTGTCTGTTTTATGGATGAATGAATCAATAGGCCAGTACAGAAAAGGGCAAGTTTGCTCACAAGCCTTGTTTTGGGGATAGCCATGGAAAGCAAAAAGAATGGTTCCGTGCAAGGAGCAAGGAATCTATGCCAGCATCTTACATGTTCATTTGAAGAGCTTGAAATGCATAAAATATCAACAATAATAAGCCATTCTGAATTACTGAGTAAGCTTGAGGAGGGGGTTGATATTATGAAAAGCACTTTGAAATAGCTGCTATGTCCTAGCAGCTTATATGTAATGTAGTTTTGTTTCCTCTGTCATGGTGGAAGGGCCAAAGCATAATGAAATGGCCCAAGCAGAAAAAAAGCAACATTAACTCAATCCACAAATGAAATTATCAGCCCTTAAATAACTGAGAATTTACTACAATTTCTAAAAACTTTGCCTCTAACTTTTCTGCCGTCTGTTGCAACTTGAGCCTCAGCCGAGTGGGTGCGCAGATGCAGGTGCCTCAGCTGGTGTCTTACCTCAACGGTGCCATTTTCAGGAGTGTCCAGGAGGATGTCCTGTCCTACAGGAGGAATGGTGGCCCCTAGAATGGTCTACTGCTTCCTGTGCCCTTACTGTCTTTCTAAGGCAAACCTGCCATTGTTCCTAGGTTGATCGATTCACTCACATGTTTGTGGAACATTCTGCATGTGTCAGATGCTGTGCTAGGCACCAGGGCCGCTGCTGTTGCCTTCTCTTCCTGCCCAGGGCTTCATCTCCTTCAGGTCTCCCCAACACGGCCACCTTTCAGACAACAGTCGTGCACTGCATGATGACGTTTCTGTCAACGATGGATCACGTATAAGACAGTGGTCCCATTAGATTGGTACCATATAGCCTCATTGTGTAGCAGGCTGTACCATCGAGGTTTGTGTAAGTGTACTCTATGATGTTCGCACAACGATGAAATCGCATCTCTCAGAATGTATCCCTGTCATTAAGCGACTCATGGCTGACTGTACTTTGTCCCTGAGCAAAGGCTTCAGTGTGTAATATTTTCCCAACGTAAAAATATGCCCAAGCAGAGATCATACGTTTAGTCATTGATTGGTTATGGAGGTGGCTGTTCATGACCTGTATTGATCGGTATTTTCCTGCAACAACTTTTTCATTTAGCTGTGGGGAGCCCATTGATTGATCCGTTGATTCCAACATTTCCTTAGCGTCAGGCACTGAGCTAGATGCCCAGAGACAGAAGGACTCTGTCTTTGCTTTCTGAAATTAACTCCAGCGAGGAAAACCATGTTTCCGCTTAGCTTCAAACCATGGATCTTTTGAACACTAAAGAATGAGTTAACTCTTAATCTAGAGAACCGGGGCGGGTCCAGTGGATACTTCCACAGGCTTCGGATGCGGGTACATTTGGGTTGCAAATCCAGCTCTGCCACTTAATAACTGTGTGGCCTTGCAAAAGTTCCTTAATACCCCTGACCCTTGGTCCTTCATATATCAAATGTCAGGAGAGTTAGAATGTAGGAAAAGTACACAGAATAAGTGTTCAATAAATAAGAGCTAAAATTAAAATAAGAAGTAACTGTTGTTTGATACTCCTATTTAAATATTGAAAGGTCGCTAAGAGTTCTTTAAACATGATAAATGGATGAAAAAATTATAACAAATTCTTCTTGATGTTTTTTGTTTGTTGGGTTGTTTTTTTTGGGGGGGGGGTGGGGCAGCAATTCTGTCACTAATTTAGGCCCTCTGAGGTTTTCACTTATTCTATATACAACCTTAGAATCCTACAGTGGAATTATTGGGCATCTTCACGTGAGTAAGGGAGTTTACCGAGTATCGTGTGAACCCCTGTTGATGCTATACTGAAGGGAGGTTTGGGCCACCTTGTGTAAATGCCGCAGATATACTTCCTTGGACTCTGTTTTCTAGCACCTTCCAACCCCCCTTCCCCCCTTCACCAGCCTTTGCAGAGAGAAACACACATTCCTGACTTTCCTGACATACCAACCAAGATACTCAAAATCTACTCAGGGACCTGGTCTCTTCGTGAAACCTAGTCAGGTTTAGTACTATTTTTTAAATCTTTTAATCCTAAGTCTATGGCTAAGTGAGACTTGTAGGACATTAGTTATGCCATAGGGTCAGTCATATCCTAGACTCAGCCGATGACTTTGCCATTTGAAAACTTGAGTGTATATTTGGCAGAGGGAGCTGACAGCCGATAGATAATAGAATGATATCGTGTTTCATTATGGGGGCCAGGGCCTTGATCCCGGAGACAGTCTATTACATGAAAAATTTACCTCACCTAAAGCAGAGCTATTACAAGCAATGGAAGCCACGTTCTTTTCTAATTCACCACAAAGTTTAAAACTTGCTCTTAGTGAGCATGACCCCTGTTTTTTTAGACATCATATCCTATATCGGGGTACAAGCTGTTGGACTGTTTCTACACATTAAAAACTCCCTGGAAATACACACTTCAGTTAGACCAGTGGAAAGGTCCTAAAGACAGCTTTGCCACAGAGGGTAGCCTTAGGCCCGTCATTTAAACTTCCACCCTTAGTCTCACTGTTTGTTAAATGACCAATGGCAGTGATATAGCAGAGAATGCGAATTGTTATGGCTTCTAGGAGCTCCTGTTCACTTGACATTTACCAGGAACATTTTTTTTTTATTGTGGTAAAATATGCATAACATAAAATTTACCATTTTAACCATTTTTAAGTGTACAGTTCAGTGACATTAAATACATTCACATTGGGGCCAGCCCCGTGGCCGAGTGGTTAAAGTCACGCATGCTCCGCTTTAGCGGCCCAGGGTTCGTGGGTTCGGATCCCCAGTAAGGGGCCTGCTCCTTTCATCAGCCATGCTGTGGAGGCATCCCATGTACAAAATAGAGGAAGACTGGTACAGATGTTAGCTCAGGGCTAATCTTCCTCAAGGGAAAAAAAAGAGGAAGATTGGCAACGATGTTAGCTCAGGGCAAACGTTCCTCACCAAAAAAACAAAAAAGAAAAGTATATTCACATTTTTATGCAACCATCACCACTGTCCATCTCCCGAATTTTTTCATTTTCCCAACCTAAAACTCCATATCCATTAAAACTAACTCCCCATTCCTCCCTCCCTCCAGCCCCTGTTAGCCTATATTCTACTTTCTGTCTGTATGAATTTAACTGCTCTAGGTACCTTGTATAAGTGGAATCATGCAATATTTGTCCTTTCGTGTCTGGCTTATTTCGCTCAGTATAATGTCCTCAAGATTCATTCATTTGTAGCATGTGTCAGAATTTTTAAGACTGACTAGGCCAACAAGCACATGAAAAGATGTTCAACATCACTAATTATTAGGAAAATGCAAATCAAAATTGCAATGAGATATCACCTCACACCTGTCAGAATGGCCATAATTAACAAGAGAAGAAATAACAAGTGTCAGAGAGGTCGTGGAGAAAAGGGAACCCTCATACACTGCTGGTGGGAGTGCAAGCTGGTGCAGCCACTATGGAAAACAGTACAGAGATTCCTCAAAAAATTAATAGTAGAACTACCATATGATCCAGCTATTCCACTGCTGGGTATTTATCCAAAGAACAAGAAAACACAAATGTGTAAAGATATATGCACCCCTATGTTTATTGCAGCAGCATTTACAATATTATTCACAGTAGCTAAGACTTGGAAACAATCTAATTGCCCATCAAGGGACGAATGGATAAAGAAAATGTGGGATATATACACAATGGAATACTACTCAGCTATAAAAATAGATGAAATCTTGCCATTTGTGACAACATGGATGAAACTTGAGGGTGTTATTCTAAGTGAAATACGTCAGATGGAGAAAGCAAAATACAGTATGATCTCACTCATAAGTAGAAGATAAAACAACAAACAAACACATAGTTACAGTTAGATTGGTGGTTACCAGAAGGGAAAGGGGAGGGTGAGGGGCCAAAGGGGTTATGGGGCACGTGTATACAGTGATGGGTGGTAATTAGTCTTTGGGTGGTGAACATGGTGCGGTCTGCACAACAATAGAAATAGAATGATGTACACTGAAATTTATCTAATGTTATAAATCAATGTGACCTCAGTAAAAAAAAGACTGAATAATATTTCATCGTATGTATATATCCCATCTTGTTTATCCATTCATCCATCCATGGACTCTCTACTGACTTTTGAACCGGCCGTTCTGTGTGATCTTCCCAGGAAGCATAGGCTCTTCTCAGTGTTTGCTATTTGAGGTAAGGTCTTCAGGTTAAGATATCTGTTCAAGGTTACACGCTAAGAAGTGGATGCTGGTAGGCCAGCAGCCCTGCCCAACTCTGAAGCCTGTAACTTCCCTCCTGCTCCCGGCTTCCTGCACACCAGTCACCTTTCAGTTGTTGTAAGGATGACCAACATCGTGGACAAAATGACAGATAGCTTAAGATCATATCATCCTTGTTAACACTGGACATTTTCCAAATAACATTATTTAATGTGCTTTTGAATTGGTCGAAGAAGATTAGTTCTATAAGATAGGATTTTTCACAAGATGAGAAAGTTATATTTCCTAAAGGCTATTCTTATGAGGCTGATTCTTATCTGGAACCTCACCCAGACGAGGCATTCAGGAAATATTTGAATGCTGTAGTAACAGGCAAGAGATTCCAGGTGTAAGGGCTGGTCTCTTCCCAGAAGTGGGTAACATTTCTCAGGCATGCCGTTTTGCCTTGTGGCCAGGAGGTGGAGACATACCATGGCAAACACCTCACCAGATCTTTCCTGCTCTGGATTATTCTCAGCGAATCCTATTCAGCTTTTTCAGCCTGTCCTAATCGATGTCAAATATGCCATTGGGGTCTGTTATTTGATATATCTCACATCAACCATATCTCAAAACCTTGTTCAAAAAATATTTTGTAAACTTTTACATAGAGAAAAATTTTGGAATAACATCCAAGAGAAAGAGTAAAATTTTGGCATAGTTCCTGGCACGTAACAGGCTCTCTATGTATGGTGAAAGAAAGAACAAATGAATGGTGCGTTTGAGACCCTGTTATAGAAGAAGTGATATTGGAAAAAAATGATCTAGTACTCATGGGGGCAAACTGTGGTTCACCATTTTGGCCTCTACTCTCTTGACATTGCGGATTGAAAGTATAAGGTCCAGCTGTATACATCTATAGGATATGTTGTAGAAATGTAATGCCACGGACGTCAATTGAATAGATGAATTGAACTGCTGCCAAAATTTCTTAAGTGGTGTTTGAAACCCGTGAAAAAATTAATGCACCTTGGAAAGGTGAATAATGAGAACAAACTCAGTGTTATAATATTTCTGATTTCGTTATATAACCCTCTGTATCTCCTAACTGTGATTTTTAGTTATTGCATTCACATTTGTTTGTAGAATTGCATAAAGAGAAAGTTAATCTGTAGGACTTGGGGTTGGATGGGAACCTTGAAAAGTCATTTTATACTATTCCCTTTCTTTACACAAAATTCCTAATGTTTATGTACTATGTTCCTAAAAACTGCAAGACAGCTTTTTTATTCAAATAAATCAGCATATAAGAAATCTATTTTCTTAGCGTCATTTAAAAGACAGCTTAGTGGCAAATGATCTTGGTTTGGATTTTCGTGGTTTGATGTATCTCTGTGAAATTCATGGTCCCTGGAATGTCTCCTAGGACTCAGGATTTGATGTGACGACTGGCCCTTTCTTAGCTCTTCTCGACTCCCTAACAAACGAAAGCAGCATGCAGGAGTGAACGTGGCACCAGGCGTCCTTAGGAGGGTGGCATTTCTCTTGGCCAATTGTCTCCTATTGGAAAAAACAATAACAACAAAACAGGTAGAAATGTCACTTCCTTGCCAAGCCGCCACCAGTCCTTTTCATATTCCTTATTGTCTGGTTATTTGAAGTGGTTGAATAGCTCGGTCAGATAGAGCACCAAGACAGAGAGGCCAAGGAGCTGACTTGCTTCTCTGCATGGGCTGGCAGCTTTGCTCTGTCTGACTGGCAAGAACTGTATCCTAACCTCGGTCACGGCCCTTGGAGTCCTAGTGGTAGCGTTCAGCATCAATCTGTCACCATTACCGGAAATAGGAACAGTGCTGGAAAGACTCAAATTATACATGCTTCCCTCCTAGCAGAATCTTCTGTACGTGAAGAGCAGCCCATCCAGCTGCTTTTACAGTAGAGGGAGGCCAGGCTGAAAAGCTTAACTAATTAGTCACCATCTTCCATAGCAGCACAGAGAGAACCCATGTGCAGGCTGAGCAGCTCACCAGCTGGTGCCGTCTGCAGCCGATTGCCACAAAGAGCCTGCAGACATCACAGCTGTTTAGGCCCGTATCGGATGGCCCTACACATGTAAACAGGTACCGGGCAACATCACGTACAGCAGAGCGTGCGAGCTGCCTGCAGGGGAGTACTAGGAACATTGTGAAGAACTTTTAAAGGCTGTCTCTTCAAGGTATCTGACAGAGCCCACCTAGGAAACATGAAATATTCGTGATTCCAGAAGGACTCTGACCAGAAAATCCACAGACGTTGTTTTATAAACAGCTTCCCTCCTGAGAGAATAATCATGGATTTTGAAAACATAAATCTCAACATACTGAGGACTTTGAAAATTCAAAGCTGCTCCCTTCCAGATGGGCACTTTTGGTGCTGGCTAGTACGATTCCATTTTAACCTCCAATTTCTTGTTTTGTTTATACTCCCTTGGGACACACCAAGGTTTTAATTTTTATATAGTCTTCAGTCAATCTTCTTCTTTTCTCTCTCTCTCCTTAGAGGCATGCTTCTGAAGGGCTGCCCCTCTGTAAGATTGCATATTCTTACCGGTGTGGTTTTTGTTTTTTGTTGTTGTTGTGGTTGTGGTGTTTTTTGGTCTTTTTTTTTTTTTTTTGGTGAGGAAAATTGGCCCTGAGCTAATGCCTGTTGCCAATCTTCCTCTTTTTGCTTGAGGAAGATTGTCCCTGAGCTAACATGTGTGCCAATCTTCCTCTATTTTGTATGTAGGATGCTGCCAAGCGTGACTTAATGAGTGGTGTGTTGGTCCAAGCCTGGGATCTGAACCTGCGAACCCTGGGACACAGAAGTGGAGTGTGCGAACTTAACCACTAAGCCACCAGGCTGGTCCCTCTTACCATTTTTTAAAATCCAGTATGGTTAAGTTATCCATCCATCCAAAATTTTCAGGAATCACCTGAAGGAGCCCCCTTGGGAACTTTGGCATTGCTGGAGGCTAGTGGTTCTAAACCTCAGGTATATCCCACTCACCTGGCTACTTGTCAAAACACAGATCTCTGGGTCCCCCTCCTGGGGATTCTGCTTCAGTAGGTTGGCCAAGGGGCCTGAGCATGTGCATACTGAACAAGTTCCCAGGGGATGCTGCTTCTGTTGCTGCTGGTCCAGGGACAACACTTTGAGAACCACAGCTGTAGGTCAGGGTATGGGTTTCCAAACTTGGTTGAACGTAAAATTACCTGAATAACCTATGGCAAGTACAAATTTCCTGACCCTGACACAAAATAAGATATTGACAGATACCAAATAAAAATGGTGTAAAATTAGCAATCTTGAAATGGATTCCCTTCCCCAACCCCACCTATATTTTTAAAACTCCTCCTTCTTCAGGGTCTAACACTCCCTCCATGATGCATTGCCTATACCAAGAGGGCCTCTTTTATTCTTCTGAATATTAAAATATTGTATTTTTTCCTGTTCCTACTACTATTTCAATGTGGATTTTTTAAAGATGAGGGCTTTTCCTGAGTCCTCAAATTGTTTTGGGGGACTTATGTAAAGCCACTGTTTAAAAATATTTAAATCATCACTTTATTTCTTTCTCATGAGAAATCAAGGCTTCATTTCCTCTAAGATCTTTGTATTTGGATGGTTGCTACCTGTATAGGAAAGATGTCATTTTTAAAAATAACGATGTACACTGCTATTGACTCTTGACCGCATTAACTTTGGACCTAGTTTCACATAAATTTAGTTATATTGAAGATGCTAAAAGGGAGCTCTCTCGTGTTGCATTTCATTTCTTTTCTTTCTTCTTTTTTTTTTTTTTTGGTGAAAAAGATAGGCCCTGAGCTAATATCTGTTGCCAACCTTCCTCTTTTTGCTTGAGGAACATTGTCACTGAGCTAATATCTGTGCCAATCTTCCTCTATTTTGTATGTGGGACACCTCCACAGCATGGCTTGACCAGCAGAATGTAGGTCTGTGCCCGGGATCTGAGCCAGTGAACCAGGCCACTGAAGTGGAGCGTGCAAACTTACCGGCTATGCTACCAGGCCAGGCCCTGTCCCTTTGTTGCATTTCTGTGTGTTGACCTTTATCTCCCTCAAGGCCTCCTTTCTCATCCTCACTCCCGTAGCAGACTATGGCTACTTTACCAGTGGTCCAACAGGAGGAGCTGAGGAAGAAAAGAGCCACTGAATAATGCCTTCCAGCGTGGGAATACAACCCAGGCTCAGCTCGTGCTCCAGAAGCTCAGACTTTGGGGTTTTAGTGTCAATTTTAGCAGTCTCTGTCACCTTTATTAGACATTGAAGGTCAAGAGGGACCCAGTTTTGGGGTATTTGTTGCTGATCCCCAAGCACCTAATTGTGTACCTAGTTTCCAACTGAAATACTTTAATTTTTGTTTCTAACTGAAATACTGTGATTTTAATTTCAGAGAAACCATCAGCTACTTGTCTGGTTTTTTGAAACATAATGTAATGAGAATAAGGCTTAAAATGTCAGGGATTAAAGTGCTCTTATTGACACTGAAAGTTCCCTGATCATTTGTAGCTGAGCCATTCATGGAAGTAGCGTCTCTAAGTGGAAAATGTGTCTTTCAAAGTGTCACAGCCAACTTACGTTAAAGCAGAGAGTTTACTGAACACAGGACACTGAGACCTGTTTCTGAGTCATTTGTAAGTGTTAAAAGAAAGAGCTGACAGAAGCATTTGCTGTAAATTGTCCTAAAACTCAAACAGCTGCCCTTGGTTTCCCATCGAAATCATTAGTGCTGAGGAGGCTGAGTGATGAGTGAGACCTGAAGTAAAGGTTTATTGCTTTGATAAACGCCTTTGAAGCCTAAGAAAGAAGTGAAAACAAACCAAGAAATATCTGCCAGAATTTAATGAGATTTGGAGGAATGGCTTTATTTGAGAAAATTAGATGATGTATCTACTTTTTGCATTGAGTGTGCATGGGGACGCTTCCATCCAAATTGCCCAAGCCTGTGATGAGGGGGTGTCATGAGTCTTTGCAGATTGCAGTTTATTGATATGCCCTCTTTTATTGCCAAATGAGTTCATTCAGCTATTGTTTACTCTTCGCAATACACTCATGAGAACTTAATTGGTTTTCTTCAGAAGAAGGACTTGCTTAAAATTTGGGAAACTGCTTTTATCCTAGTATGTGGAAAAGGAAATAAGAACTTCGGTACAATCTTATATGCGTTATTTGCTTTTCTGCAGATTTCTATGGAAAAGCTGATATAGTGATGAGGTAAGCAATCTGCATAGTGTCATGTAACTCAGATTTCCTGGACCCTGCCTCCATGTAACCACCAGGTTGGCCTTTGTCAATTTTGGCAACATTTAGCATCCACCAATTTGTGCTATGTTTAGAAAGGAATTGGCAGATACAAAATCAATATATTTGTTGCCTACCAAAGAACTACATCTCTAAACTGTGTTAAACGCCTACTTCTTTTGTGGGTTCTATTACATTTCTAGAATCCTTTTTATTCCAGCCCGCCTTTAAGAATCTTATATAGCTCGTAAGGTACTCTAGACCTGGCGGGAGGGTCAATGTTAAGAGTGACGTTTTAAGAACAGCTGTAATAAGAAGGTCCCCAATAACATGAACAAAAACAGACTTAAGTACTTACTTTACCTACAACAAATTACCTTTGTGTAGTATCTTAGATCTAAATATTTGGCCGTAATGAAATTATAACGATGAATAATTCAAGCCAGCATGGTCTGTGATCACAAGAATGATTCCCTCTTCCAAATCACCTCTCCTAAGCTTACACCACTCCCTTCCCCGCCTCCTCAGAATCCCAAGGAGCAGGACCAGTCCCAGCCTCAGGGGCCCAGGGCACCTGCTCTCTGTGCCCCGCTATACAGGTTTCCTGGGAGTTTTTTGCAAAACTTTGTAAACCTTTGTTACTGTTAGTAAGTCACTCTGTATGCAGATCTATATTCAACAGTGTGGGAGCAAGTAAGGGGAGATAGGAATGCAAAAGATATTCTAGATTCCACCCTTTGTTGGCACATCCCATTGACCTGAATCCAGCCTAGCAGGTTTAGGAAAACCTAAACATCCAGGGTCAAGAACTGCCCAACAGACCCGGCTTGCAAGCTTATTTTTTATCAAAGGTAGCAACTAAGTGTGTGTGTACACGCGACACACACGCACATATATTTATCTAGACCTGCAACACACACACATAAAATATTTTTTAATAGCGCATCATAAGTGCTTGGTGACCACATGCTGGTTGGTAAGCCACATCCAGCTCTTTCAAGTTTCTGTTTCTAGTACTTAAGCTTCTGCTACTTCAGCTTTTCAGCTGCACACATTCTTAATATTTTGGTGGAAACATTACCTATTTTCCCAAAAACAAGCACTGTTTGTTTTTAAACTTCTTATGTCTTTATATATTTACGTGTACTTCTACACACATTCTCAGATACGCTGTGGTGACGTTTTCCCTGCTGTCCTGATTCTGCAGGGCCTTGCATCTGGCACCCGCCTAGCTCCTAAGTCCGGCGATGGAGCTCTGCCCCGCCTTTCACCTCCAGGGGCTTGCTGGGATGTGCTTGCAGAGTTAGTCTCCACCTCCTTGTGAAGGCAGGAGCCCAGACGTCTTACCTTCTGGGGCTCTCCTGGGAATGGAGGAAGCCATCTGATTTTATTTTTAGGGTTTTCATTGTCCAATGAGTTCCTATATTTATTATTTAGAATTAAAGCAGTTTGCCACATAACTAAAGATGTGCAGGCAATTGTGAAGGATTTAGAAAGCTTTTGGGAAATGTTAGGGTAGAAATTAAATGAACACCAGCTACTTCCACTTATATGATTCACAAGTCACTTCGAGACAGACCTGAGCATACTCAGTGGGAGGCCTCCCAAGCCAGCCGCCTTTGTTATATAAATAAAGGTCCAGCAGGTGCACTTTCTCCTGGGGAAAGGGGACGAGGGATCCTTTGCTGTGCTTTTTTCTCTCTGCACTACATAATACCCTTAATAATTAGTGCTTCGTGGGGAAAGGCACCCAAATCTCAACCCTCTTCCCCGAATTCCAACTGTAAGGGGACCCCTGTGGGTCCTGACAAAGGCCTGGTGCCGTGGACGGGCAACAGATTCCCCAAAATGAAGCAGAAAGAGACAAGGCTGTGAGCTGGGTCCCGTCCAAGTTGGAAGGTCACGAAAGAAAGGTGGTTCTAGGGCCACTAGGCTCTGATCCGAGCCTGTGGGCAAACCAGTGCTGTGGGGAAGGGAAGAGTGAACAGAAAGAGCAGGAACTTTACCAGAATGTTCAACCCACTGTGGACGTTGGGCTCCTCAGTTGAGACTAATTTAACTCTGGAAACATGGCGGTGTTTGTTCCTTTGATTATACTGGGCTGGTTCTCAGAATTCAGTGTATAAGAATCACCAGGAAACTTGTCAAAAAGCAGAGTCCTGTGTCCTTTCCCAGCGATTCTATTACAGTGGCCTAGAAGGGGCCTCAGAAATGTGAGTGTTTAACAACCATCATGCGTGTTTCTCATTCAAGTGGTCTGTGGGGGGTGTATTTGAAGAAGCGCCTTCCTGTCATAGGGAATAGAGACCAAGGCAAGGTGAAGGCATTCTTTTCTTACAAATATTAAGACTGGAAATGGTCAGAACCACCTTGTTTCCCCACTGCTACAGAACAGTAGGCACTGGAGCCCTGGGCCAGGTCTCCCCCACTTACAGTAGGGCGAGGAAAATGCCCTGGGATGTCAGGGCCAAGGAGAAGATGCTGATGTGGGGAGGGGGTGAGGGAAGGAAGTGGTGAAAAGCATCAACAGGCAGGAACTAATGAAAGAGACTGGCTCCCAGGCAGGGCTGGTCTGACTTTATCTCCAGGAATAATCAGTACTGGCTCCCGTGTCAGCTCCCTGGTCCAAGGTAAGAGTAGTTGAGGGACTGGGCTGAGGATGAAAGGGGGCTGGGGAGTGAGATTTCCAAGAAGCCTGGACTCACTGGTCTTGAGCAAGTGCTGAGAGTGGAAGATCACGTCAGGTAGAGAAATCAGTGACAGCTGGGCGGCCCACCCAGTCGAGGTGATCATCTGAACAGGCAAGGCAGAGGGGAAATTCCAGTGTTAGGCAGAGTAAAGAAACATAGGAAACCAAAGACTAGAGGTGGAAACCAGAGGTGGGATGCAGAGTCTGGAGGAAATTTCCAGATGCAACACGTTTGTTTCTGGCTAGGAGATAATCGGTGGAATATAGGAGTGTTGAGTGGCCTCAGGTATTCCATGAATAAGAAAGTTCACTTTGCAGTTACCCTGTGTAGTGGCATGAATTGTGGCCCCTCAAAAGATAAGTCCATTCAGAGCTTGTGAGTGTGACTTTATTTGAAGAGAAGGTCTTCGCAAATATAATTGAGTTAAAGATCTTGAGATGAGATCGTCCTGGATGAGGATGAGCCCTCATCCAGTGACAAGCGTCCTGAGACAAGGAGAGGAGAGGAGAGGAGGGAAGGAGGAACACAGATGAGAAGGTGATGTGAAGATGGAGGCAGAGATGGGAATGATGGCTCTACAAGCGACGGAATGCCACGAGTTGCCAGCAGCCACCAGGAGCTGGAACAGAGGCTTAGGATGGGTTCTCCCCTAGGTTGCCAGGAGGAACGGACCCTGCCAATCCCTCGATTTCAGACTTCTGGCCTCCAGAACTGTGAGAAAATGCATTTCTGGTGTTTTAAGCCACAGAGTTTATGGTGATTTGTTACTGCGACCCTGGGAAACTCGTACGTCTTTCCTGTAACTCCCCACGTTACAGATTTCGGCAACGTGGTCTCTTTTGAAAACACAAATATCTCATGGAGTTAAGTATTTATTAGTCATTCAAAGCAATTTTTATTAATTGAAAACTTTTGTCTTCCTTCTGACAACCTAGGAAATAGAAGTAGTTGTGAGTTATTATCAGGGATTGGAGGGGAAAACCAGAGCTTGGAATTGAACACTTCTTACTCCTGTTTTGTTACTAGCTGTTTGACAGTGGGAAAATCACTTAACCTCTCTGAAAGTTAGTTTTGACATCTACAAAATGAGAATTTTTTTTTTCTTTTTTTTGAGGAAGATTAGCCCTGAGCTAACTACTGCCAGTCCTCCTCTTTTTGCTGAGGAAGCCTGGCCTTGAGCTAACATCGTGCCCATCTTCCTCTACTTTATATATGGGACTCCTACCACAGCATGGCTTGCCAAGCAGTGCCATGTCCGCACCCGGGATCCGAACCGGCGAACCCCGGGCTGCCGGGAAGCGAAACGTGGGAACCTAACAGCTGCACCACCGGGCCGGCCCCAAAATGAGAATTTTAATGCTTATGTATGAAGCTGTTGCTAAGGTGAATAATATGAAGAGTAAGTGAAACAGGCTGTGTGAAGGTGTTTGTAAACTTTGGCGAATTAGGTGAATGTATGATGGTATTTATTTTGCACCAGGGAACACTTTTAGAGACAAGAGTTGCTTAGATTTGGGGAAGACGTGGGTGGAGTGGAGCAGAAGACAAGGGCAGGTAGCCCCAAATCTCTGCTATAAAATGTTTCCTGCTCTAACGAAAAAAGAAGGAAAAATTTGTGATTTAAAGTGTCCTCTTCTCCCCAGACACATGCATTCTTCGTGGTCCAGGAGCATTTTCTATTTAAGGAGCTTCGGTCAACTGATCTGGGAGCTAACACGGTTTTTAATATAATTTCTATGAGAAGAAAAATGTATTTGGGGTTCCAAAGAATCAATTTAGCAACAAACTTTTGGCACTGGATCCGCTCGTCTGTGAGTGACCTCCTGTTAGGAGTGTCAGGGCACAAGATGAAATGGCACCATAGTGCCCTGGCTTCATGTAGCTTCTAAAGCTGCTTGTGCACGCGCAGGGAATATTTTTGATTCTAGAATGGTGCTTCTCAAACTTGAGCAGTGTGCACACACTTTGAAAAGGAAAAAGATTTTTGTGGACTCCAGTCAATTTAATGTTTTTAACAATATGCTTCTTAAATGAATACAACACAAAACTAAATAGGCACAAACTCCCTCTACTTTCTGCTTTCGTATATGACCAAAACAAATTATATACAATGAAAACAAACGCAAACACTATCCAACCCTGATTAATTTAGTGTGACTGATGACGACCTTTGCTGATTTTTCATCACTGGTCCCATTTTGGTTTGGGTACTGACTGGGAGGGCAAGTTCTTCTGAGTGTGACATGCCTGGTACTCTCCAGGACTCTCTTTATTGGAAATTCTGCAAACCCTAGTTTGTGCAGTGGGCTGTGGCCTTTACTAGCTAGTAATTACCTGTCACATTCGACTCTGATTCTTTTCTCCTTAGTCTGTAAGAATTAGAGTAATGTAGCCTGTCAACCTTGCGGACATAAAAATAAGTGCAAACATGGGCAGTGGCCATCTCTGATACACCGTGATCGTCCAGGTGACCCTGATATGTCTATATTATTATGCTAAGGTTATCATCTCAATAAAAATACCACATTAAAAATTCTCATAGCGAGAGTCGTGGGCCACTATGAATACATCTTTGGAATGCCACCCACTCACCACATTTGGAAACACTTGGCTATAAGTAACTGGGTTTAATATATGCATTATTTTCTCACTTTACATTTATTACAAATATAATAAACTTCACTGTAGACATTTTAGAATATTGAGCTAATTCAAAGGAAGAAAATAAACATTATTTGTAACACCATCGTGCAGAGAAAAACCACCATTAACATTTAAATATCTGTTCTTTCGCTATGCAAATACATATGTGTATATATTGTTGTATATCTTGTTTGAAGAATTTTTTTTTCACTTAGCAAAATGAGGGCAGCTCTCCAAATTACTGAGTATTCTTCGACAATAACAATTGTCTTCTGCAGTTTTGATTGTCTTCAATTTGTCAATTCTGGTGTCTGTCAAAATGTGCTTGACACGGGGCTGGCCCCGTGGCCTAGTGGTTATTAAGTTCGCGCGCTCCGCTGCAGGCGGCCCAGTGTTTCGTTGGTTTGAATCCTGGGCGCGGACACGGCACTGCTCATCAGACCACGCTGAGGCGGCGTCCCACATGCCACAACTAGAAGGACCCACAACGAAGAAGATACAACTATGTACCGGGGGGCTTTGGGGAGAAAAAGGAAAAAATAAAATCTTTAAAAAAAAAAAAATGTGCTTGACACGTCGCCTGTTGTGAATATTTAGACTTTTTTCCAATTTTCTGCCATCATAAACTATCCTGTGATGACTGTGCTCATTCCTAAGTTTTGATGCATGTAAATAATGAGTCTATTTACTCATAGATTATTTTCCCAGTACTAGAACTTCTGTATCAAAGAGAATACAAAATTTAAGAATTTTGCACCTGCTAATTTTATGAATCAAACATGTTAAAATAAATAAAGATATGGTGGTGATCACTCATAGCTGGATGAGGATGCACAGTTCAGATGATCATCAAAAACTACTTGTTCATTTTTGGCTACTTTGGTACAGGGAAAGCTGACCTAACATGAAAAATTTTTAATATTATAGGACACTAATTTGTTTACATGTAAAGAGTCTATTATTATTTTAAATGAACTAATACATGATTTTTTTCTTTAAGAATTTTTTAGAGATAATTATAGACTCACAAGAAATTGCAAAAATAGTACAGAGAGGTCCCCTGTACCCTTCCTCCACCTTTCCCCAAAGGTCACCTCTTACTTAATAAAGTACATTGTCAAAATCAGGAAATTGACACTGGGGTTATGCTATTAGCTAGATAACAGAGCTTACCCAGATTTCACCAATTTTTGCACACACCCACTGTGTATGTGTGTGTGTGTGTGCGTGTGTACTTCTATGAAATTTTATCACGCGGGGAGATTTGTGTGCCTGCCACAATCACCATGGAGAACTGTCCCATCACTGTAAGGGGATGCTCTCCTAGATGATCCTTTAGTCCCTGCAACCCTAGCAACCACTGATCTGTTTCCCATCCCTATAATTTTGTCAGTTTCAGAATGTTACATAAATGGAGTCATATTAGGGCATTTGTTGTTGAACACAGTAACTTCAACAGGCCCAGAAAGTATACCCTAGGTTACTGTGTACTATTTGGCTCTCAAGGTCGTTGTAATGGGGATCAGAAGGGAGAGATGTCTTTTTGAAATCATTAAAACAAACAGGAATCCCTGAGAGGTAGAACTGATTTCTATTCTCTTGAGTATCTCTGGCATCATGGATGATATTCATTATATGCATCAGCCTCTATGGAACAATGACTGACCAATCAGAATAGACACCAGCTGTAAATTATCAGCACAGCCATGCCAGTGGACACAGTTGCATCTCCACCCTGCCGAGCACCTAGCACTGTGCCAGGCAAACGGTAGGTGTGTCTTAGCTCAGGCTGCTATAGCAAAAATACCATACACTGGGTGGCTTAAACAACAAACATGCATTTCTCATAGTTCTGGAGGCTGGGAAGTCCAAGATCAAGGTGCTGGCGGATCCGGTGTCTGGTGAGGATCCTCTTCCTGGTTTGCAGATGGTCATGTTCTTGTTGTGTCCTCACCTGGTGGAGAGCAGAGAGAGGAAGCAAGCTCTTGTGTCTCTCCTTCTAAGGACACTAATCCCATTTATGAGGGCTCCATGTTCACGACCTAATTACCTTCCAAAGACCCTACCTCCTAAAACCATTTTATTGGGGGTTACAGTTTCAAAATGTGAATTATGGGGGGTCACAAACATTGAGTCCATTTCAAGGTGCCATATAAATGTCTTTTGAATGAATGGGTCATATCTACCTCTACCCTCCTTTGTGGTTCCTCTAGTTCTTGTCCCTGAGTCTGTAGCTCTTCTATGTGGTATTGTCACAGCTAAGCAAGACTAGGCTGTGGATCCTTCACAGGATCTTTTTTTTTTTTTTTTTTTGAGGAAGATTAGCCCTGAGCTAACTACTGCCAATCCTCCTCTTTTTGCTGAGGAAGACTGGCCCTGAGCTAACGTCCATGCCCATCTTCCTCTTCTTTATACGTGGGACACCTACCACAGCATGGCTTTTGCCAAGCGGTGCTATGTCCATACCCAGGATCCAAACCAGTGAACCCCAGGCCGCCGAGAAGTGGAACGTCTGAACTTAACCACTGCGCCACTGGGCTGGCCCCCACACAGTTCTGAACACGGTTCTAACAAACCCTGGGGAAATCACCCTCAATGTTTTGCAGTGGAATAAAGAAATCCAATCTGTGCTTGGTCCTACTGCTTCCATGGACCTTAAATTCAATCTTCCCTTGTCAATAAAAGGGATTCTAGAATTATGGCCAAGATCCAGACAAGAAAAACAGGAAAAGAATGTCAAACTCAATCAGGGAACAAAAACATTAGTTGAATCTGAGGGGTAAAAGAAATTAGCTGCAACTTGGTTAAAGATGCAGAATTTTCTCTACCTAAACTAGATGATAAAACATTGAAATAGGCTTATGATAAAAATGGGGTGAAAATGTAACTTGAAATATATTCTAGGAAATGCGTGACATGGGGAATCTAAACTCCAGCTAGAAGAAGTGGGCATGGGGTCCCCTGCTGACATAGCACACAGAACTCAACAATGAGAAAGGAATCAGCTTGTTCCCCTGGAATTTGGGGAGAATCAGCTTTGAAATACACAGTGCCAAGATCCCATGTCTTGGTATTGAATTTGACAGATAAATAAGTGTGTTACTGTAGTCCTGAATCTTTGACCTACAGAGCATAGCAGCCCTGATGGGATTAATGTTTCCTCCTGAATGTGAAAAATGACTTTGTAACCCACAGAAGATCTTAAAGGAAGTAGGGAGATGATGAAATGAGCCAACCTCCATTGACTTGATGCTTTTACGCTAAGTTTAGGAATAAATCTTGTCATCATTAATTTTATTTGTGATTATTTGTTATTAAAGGTGTTGGAAACAGTCTGACATATTACAGTATCTGACAAATTAGACTTGAAATTTTGGGTTGAAATGTATAATTAATATTCGATGTGTTATTTTATTTTGGGAGGAGTAAATGAATTTGATTACGTTTTTAAATCGTTTTGAATATTTAAGAGATCAGCCTTCAACACAGCTGATTGTTCCTTTCTTGTTGAAATATTTTCTTCATCTGGCTCTTGGGGCTCAACCTTACTCGTGACCTCTTCTTGCTCATTTGCTGATTCCTCTTCCTTTCCCCACACTCCAGTTCAAGTGCCCAGGACTCAGCCTTGGACCTGTCTTTCCTCTCTCCCCAACCCCATCCCATCTCATGGCTTTAAACACCACAGATGCACTGATGACTCCCAACGGTGTGTATCCGGCCTGGATCTCTGCCCTGAACTCCAGACTTGGATCTTCATGTGCTCCTTGACATCCCTACTTGATGTCAAGGGCTCTCAAAGTTTGCTTCTCTAAAACCAAATTTATGGTCTATCCCCACCACCACCCCATCACCACCCCGGCAACTTATTTCTCTCCAGTGGTCCCCATCTCAGGAAGTACTGACTCTTCTTTCTAGTTGCTCGGGCCGAAAGTCTTGTATCATCCATGACTCTTCTCTTCTTCTTGCAAGGCACATTCAGTCTATCAATGAGTTCATTTAGTGCTTCCTCAAAATAAATGATTCCTACCATTTTTACCATCTCCACTGCTTCTGCCCTGGTTGGACCGAGCCACCATCATCTCACTTGGATTACTGAAATTGCCAATTAACTGGTCTTCCTTCTTTGCCCTGATCCCCACCGAGCAATGAGAGAGAGGCTGTTCAAAGGTAAGGCACATCCTGTATCTCTTTTGCTCAAACCCCCCCAATGGTTCCCATCTCACTAAGGATAAAAGCAAAAGGCCTTACAGTAGCCCTCAATGCCCCATGGGATCTACTTTTTATATGGAAAATTTAGAAGAAAAATAGAGGCATGAATAAAAACTATAGCAATATCTCAGTCAAAGAATTTCCACTTATCTATTAAGATCCTGAAAAATTGCCTAGATATAACCCATATCTATAATAAGAAATCTCCAGCATGAGTCCGAATGTCCTGACTCTTGGACCAGTTTTTACCCAGTGGACTGTGTTCAGTAATTATACCAGCCTTTGCTTTTTTCTGCTAACATACCCAGCCACATTTTAAACTAGTAAGTCATAAATATGGAACTGGCATAGGCAGCAATGAAAAGTAATTCCGGACTTATTCAGCACATTTTAGTTTACGCAAATGCCGAATCATAGGATCTCCACTGATGTCTCTCAGTTAAGACCTTTGTATAAAGACCTCATTTCAGCACCTTCTTGTCTAGATTTACTGCTGCTGAAGAATAGAGTTCTTCAACTCTAGGGTGCTCAGCAGCTGTCAGGGTCTTAAATCTGATCACAGTTAATGACATCGCAAAAGCACTTCCTTACCAAACAGGAGAAGCATTAGCTATTGTTAGAACAGTGCATTCTTTTGAGTAAACACTGCTGGGCATTGTCACCAAGCATGAGCCATGGAGAGTTAACCAGTAGCTCAGCTTTCAAACATCAGTCATCTTTCACCTTGCTGGAGCCTTCAGACTTGAAGCCCAAGTCACAGGCGTGAGGACATAAGTTTCCACAGCGTTCAGACACATTCTATTGCCCGCTAAAGAAACGTTGCAAGATTTGTTGATATCAGTCTCAAAGGTTCTCATTTACTCTAAAAATTTGCTGAGCGTTGGGCACCTTGGCAGAGGCAGGCAGGTCAGGAGGAGGTGAGGGGAAGCAGTTATCATTGCCAGACTGACAAAAGCAGGTGGGTGAAAGAGAAAATAGAGGAGATTCCAGAAGGCAAGAGGAGAAGTCGTAGGTGCTCCTGCTTTCTGTGGAGAAGCCAGTCAGTGCCAGAGAAGGTAGGCACCAGCAGTTGGAGTAGGAGGCTAGGAAAATGGACAATATGGGGAGGTTGGGGGAGAAAACCATCCTTTTAGTAACTAGTTGAGATACTTGTTTACTCTCCTGGCAATAGGAGGGCAGGGTTCAAGCATCACATGCTAAAGAAAGAAATCTATACTTTGTGGGAAATTAGAATATTTAGAAAAAGCTGTGTCCTGACACCTTGGTCCCTAAGGAATGCCCCTCACCTCACCATTTCCTTTGGGGCAGAGGATCTGACAAAAAGGGGTAATAGCTGTCATTTTGATTGGACACTTACTAGGTACCGCTTGCTGTGCTGAGGGCTTCATTTGCATTATCTCAGTGAATGCTTCTAGCACCATGAGTCAGTCATACACAGGAGTGAAAACTGAGGTTCAGAGAAAGCATATTAACTTTCCCACAGCTGGTTTGAGCCTTGGCTTCAAATTCATGGACATCAACTCCGAAACTCCACATGTAAGCAGTCTACTAAATTTGGGTAATACAAAAACATTTTTAAAATATTGGGAAGAATGGAAGGTCACCTGGTTCTGTTTTCAAATTCTAGTCTCTGGACTGTTTCAGGCCAATGATGAAATTTTTGATGGTCTGTTGCAAAATTGGGAAAGTAACACCAATGTCATAAAATTTTAATATAACCAAATTTACTTAATTTCAGGAACTTTTTGTTCTGATGTTATGTCATTCTTTCTTTGTAGGTCCCCCCAAAATGACCTTTCTTTAATGGAAAGATTTTAATAATAGTGAGTTGGGTTTCTGTTAATGTATTTAGAGATCTAAAACCCTGGCCACCCTATGTTGCCACCTACCATTTTTTCCGTTGCATTGGTCTAAGAAATCGAAAACTCTGGGCACCACTGATCGGGTTGTATCCCCTACTCAGCAATTCCCCAAAAACGCCCTGAAAGAAGGCCACACAGGTTTTGTTCTTAACATTTCCAGTGATAGAGTTCGCTACTTTCTGATAGAGTCCGTGCTCTGTTGGATTAAAGTTCTCCCTTTTATTGAATCCCGTTCTATCTTTACCTAACTAATGGAACAACAAGGAACGAGAATCTCCTACTAGATTTGCACGTAATTGTGTGAGGGTAAAGTCTTTGTACAGATCCATCCTTCCACCATTAGAAATTATCCTCTTTGTTTATTTGTTTATTGGCTGTCTTCCCTGTCCTCCGCTAAGTGTCAGCTTCATGTGGGCGGAGACCTTTTCCCCAGCACATGGGACAATGCCTGGCACAGAAGAGGTGGCCAATCAATATGGGCAACATGAGTACTTTGTAAATACAGACATTTAGTAAGTATTTGCTTAGATTAACAAGGCTAATTCCTCTTCTACTTGATGACGCTTCAAATGTTTAAGTATTTGACGTCAGCGCTCATGTCCCCATTAAGTCTTCTTTCTTTCCCCAGACTCAGAGTGACCAGTGCCCCGAGTTGCATCCCCTGTGATAGTTTCAGACACCTGCTGGTGACCTGCCTTTGCACCCACTCCAGAGCATAAACGGGTTCCAAAAGCATTGCCCTAAAACTGGACACAGGACGCCAGGATGCCCCAGGGATCCCGTTTCCTTTCTGAATCTCGTAAGATGGCTTAAGTCTACATTTTGACGTCACATCACGTGTTTACCTCTTAAGCTTGTAATTGATGGCATATCCTAAATCTTTGTTACAGTAATTCCTGCCAGGCAAAATCTCCACCATTTGGCAAAACTTAACATTTACCCCCTTTAGATTTCGTCTTGATTTTTGGCCTGTCATTTAGCCTATTGAAAACTTCTTATGCCTTGATTTCTCTTTCATTCATTCATTCAACCTATAATTACTGAGCATCTACAATGTGTCAGGCCCCATCTTCAAGCCTCCGTCCCCTCCATCTTGTGTTGTCGATGAAGACAATAAACACACTCTATGTGTCATCATTGCCTTGACCAGCTACAATCTTCTGAGTTGACGTCTTCTAATAATCAATACTCTTGTGATTGGTAGTTTAATCAGCTATAAATCCTCCAACTTCTTCTGTCATTCAGCCCAAACTGGTCCTTAGGGTAGAATAAGAGACTTGTCCATGGTTTTGTCAGCTCTTTCTCTCAGGATTTGAAATGTGGCCCCAGGAACAGAGTAGCTTGTCCGCTAAAGGAGGAAACAAATGGCAGTGTGATCTACCACTCACGGCAGCCTCATGAGCAAAGATGCCTGCCCTGTACGTACACAGCTTCCAGCAGAGTGAGGCACTGTAGCTCTTCCCAAATGCTCTGGCTCAGTGCATCACTCCTCTTGCACCAGGCGCTGTGGCTCAGTACATCACTCCACTTGCACCAGACACTGTGGCTCAGTACATTGCTCCTCTTGTACCAGGTGCTGTGGCTCAGTACATCACTCCACTTGCACCAGGCACTGTGGCTCAGTACATCACTCCTCTTGCACCATGTGCTGTGGCTCAGTACCTCACTCCTTTTGGACCAGTCCTAGCCCTGCTCTGCCTGCCTGTCAGCTGCAGTTAATGCTGCCACATTTTTTGAGAGCTCATTATGTGCCAGGCACTTTCTTTTCATGATCTCAGTCAGTCCTCTCAACCCATGAAGTGCAGGTACTGTTATTATCCCCATGTGACAAATGTGGAAACTGAGGCACAGAGCCGTTATGTGACTCACCCAAGTCTGAGAGTTTGAGAAATGGAGCTGGGACGTGCACCAGGCTGCCCTACTCCACAGAACTCTCCTTTCCCCTCTGACACAGGAGCAGTAGTTTCAAGGCCTGGCACACCTTTGCCTCACCTTTCTTTCCCAGGGCTGCTCTGAAATACTCTTATCCCTCCTGCCATTTGTTTGGCTTCCATGACATCCAAGTAGTCCACTGGGCCCTGCACATACGTTTTCTCACTCAGCCTCCTCCAAGGGAGCTGTTATTATCACTGTGTTATGTATCAGAACTGGAGAAGAAGTCACTTTCCCAAGATCAATGTGCTTCCAAAAATGACTCTCCCTGCTCCGGGTCCCCATTTTACTCTCCTTCAATCTTTCTACATCTTAGTTCTCTACCTGAAGTTATTCCCAGCTCTCTGCTGTGACATCCCCTTATGCTAGTAATCCTGACAGCAGTGAGGGTCACATGACTCAACAGGACTTCCATAAAGCAGTGAAAGTTTGTGTAATCACAGTTTTTTGTTTGTTTGATTTTTAATTATCGCAGGTCAATAACTGAAGAGAAATGCATTATGAAAATTTAAAAAAGAAGATAGGAAAGTTCCAAATGTCACATTCCATAGAGAACCAACATAGAGTTATGTACAGTAAAAAGACCTGATTTCTTATTTGGACAGGCTCAGCCCTGGGTTTTGAATCTGTATCCTGAAAGGACCACAAGTGCACTGGGAACGTTATCCGGCTCATACAGTATACTTGGTGCTCTGTCCATGATTTATAGAATATTATCAATTTTGAATAAAATTGCCGAGTGGGACTTAGGACTTCACAACGTTACAGAATCAGTGGCACAGAATTTACCTTTTCTCCCCACCCTGAGTTCTTTTCAAGATTCTTCCACTTCAGTAAGATCATTCTCTGATATGAACTGCCTTGAAAATCTCTGGTTTTGCTGTGATCACGTTTTCAACCCTTTGGCTTGTAACCTCGCATTGCAAACATTTCACATCTAAATCTTTTAACCAGAATTAGCTCAAAGAGAGTGGTCCAGTCGATTTTCAGTTTTTCTTTGTCTCAAATAATGATGTTATTTGTTCATTCCTCTTTGTTCTTATCTTTTCATAAGGTAAAGGATCATCATTTCATAAAGGTGGGTGTTGGACAAAACTACTTTTTATTATGGGATAGAGGAATTCTGCCAGCATCCCTTTAGCCTCCATTCCAAAATCATATGACCTAGTAGTGATAGTTAGAGGCTCTTTGGCCATCTCAATACCCACTTGAAAGATCTCTCTGTGAGCATCAACCTAATGGAAGGCATGACTCTTGGTCTCCCTGGAAACAGTAGGTGGGGAACATGGATGACTCCTGAGCAGCCTCAGGAAAGCTATGAAGTCACCACCACTTTATTTTCTTTGCATTCACAAGCCGCATAGAAGCACCAACTCCAGAACTGTTATATAACAGTGCAACAAACACATATTGTACACCTGCAGAGTACTTAGCACTGGGCTAGGTACTGAGAGTACAGAGATGAATCATGCATGATCTAGCCCTGCAAGAGCTGATGGTGGACTGGTGGGGAGGCTGGTACCCACACGGAGAATTTCACTATCATCAGGACCACGGGAGGTGAGTGGGCAGGGTGCTGCGGGAGCATCAAGGAGGGGCCTGAGGTTCTGAAAACCCTTCCCGAAGGAGATAATTTCTGAGTTTAGTCTGAAAGAATAAGTAGAAGGAGGAAAAGGACATTTCATTGAAAGGGAACAGCATGAATAAAACTGGAAGTCTGAAAGAGCAGGTTGAGTGCAGATAGCTACAAAACATTTGCTATCATCAGAGTCCAAAGTCGGAGCGAGGAGAGGGAAGAGATGAAGCTACAGAGGCAGTTCACGGAAAATATTGCTCGCCTTCCTTCTGTGGAACCCAGACTGTATCCTGTGGTCACAGGGAGCCTTTCAAACGTTTTTTCTTTTAAATAATTAGGACAGTATTTGCCTGACTTTAGTCTTCTGGTTCTATGTTTGGTTTGTTTTTTCACTTTCCTCCAAAGTTGCCCAAAGAATTTTCAGCCTCGAGAATTTTGATTAATTTGCATGT
Organism: Equus caballus; assembly: GCF_041296265.1. Lineage (NCBI taxonomy): Eukaryota > Metazoa > Chordata > Mammalia > Perissodactyla > Equidae > Equus > Equus caballus. The sequence goes on along the minus strand of NC_091703.1, from coordinate 48,372,585 downwards.
CTTCGCATATGTTTTGTGTTTCTACTTCCTCATACCAGTTTTGCTCTGCTCTTTCCAGCCTGGATGCTGTTCAGAGTGATAGAAAATATGGAAATTAGGGGCAGGGCAATGGTGCCTGGTCTGTGGAATGCAGCTCCCTGGCAGGTGGTAGGATGGTACTTAGCCTCTGATTGGCTGCCCACTTCCCGTTCTTCTGAATTCATGCCTCTCTTCTGTATTTGTCTTGGGTTGGAGTTCTCATTCTGTGTTTGAATTACTTAAACATTTTTGAAGCAAAGTGGTTGGTGGAAAGAGCTTGAGGTTAAATTCAGAGGATCCTAGAGGTTCTTGCTATGATTTTAAAAAATGTTTTAGTATGGAAAACTTCACACATGTACAAAGTAAACAGAGTAGATATGAAGAACCCCTTGTAGCCATCACCCACCGTCAACAATTGGCAGTACTCGGCCATTCTTTTTTCACCCATAACCCCACCCACTCCTCATGCTCCACCAGACTTTTCTTTCAGTACCTTATTTGCAAGATAAAAGTTGCATATATTGTAGTGCAAAATCTTAATTCTGCAATTTTCACAAACACATACGCCTGTGTGCCCCATGCCCCTTTCACCCTAGAGAACATTTCCATTTCTCCAGTAAGTTCCCTTGTATCACCTCCCAAGCAATCTACCTGTTCCCCGGAGGCCAGCACTTATTTCGCCCTAGGGAAGTTTTGCCTGTTCTGGAATTTCATATAAATAGAATTGCACAAGACATATTATTTTTGTGCAAGGCTTCATTTGTTCAGCATCTTGTGACAGACTTAGCTTTGAGTTTCTCTCTTTTGTGTCTCTCTCTCATTGGATGACTTACGTAGCCTCTTTGAGACTCAATTTTCTTCTCTAGAAAATGGAAGAATAATGGCAATAAAAACTAACAAAAATTAAATGGGCTTTAGAATACTAGAAATATCCTCTCTAATGCAAACTAATGCTAATTATGCTGCACGTGAGATGTGGGCATATGGACACCTTCGGGGTTTACTTCTTGTCTGAAAAGATGGTCCATTTTTGCCAGTTTTCTACTGATAATCGCTTGTCTTCAAATGTGATACCTAGATAGGCATAATATGTTGGTCAGCGTCCAGTTAGGAAAACAGATCCCACATGGGGTAGTTCGATAGAAGGAATTTAATCCTGGAAACTAGTTTAAAGGTGTTGGAACAGCTGAGAAGTTAAACGGAAACCGTGATGCAAACCAGAGATTAGCAAAGCAGAAAGCCACCAACGCCCTAGAGCTGACGGGCCACAGGGAAGAGGTGATGCTCCCAGTGCCCAGCAGTCAGGCCACCAGTGGATCCTCGAACCACATAGGAGGCTACTGGGAATATGGAGGAGATGCAGCCGCTGCCAGGGTGCCTCCCGAGGCCGAAGAGGGGGAGTGTGTGGAGACAGACCCTGCCCTTCCTCCTGCACCCAGTCTCCTGCTAACGCAGCCAGTGTCCGGGGAGCCTGGGAGAGAGTGGCAGCAGTCAGCGATCCACAGCACAGAGCAGACGAGGGAAGGCAGGGGTCAACAGGAAAATGATTAGCACAGGCAGGCAAATATATTTATATACATATATATATAAAATATATATATATAAATGTATCTATTATGTACAGAGATAGTTAAGAAAATTGCACGCAATAATAATTAGCATTTGAGACAATTCTTGCCTTCTAGAGTAGTACTGACCAATGGGACTTTCTGCGATGGTGGAAATGTTCTGTATCTACACTGTCCAATATGGTAGCCACTAGCCATGTGTGGCGACCGAACACTTGGCTGGTGCAACTGAGGAACTGAATTTTTAAATTTTATTTCATCTCAATTAATTTAAATTTAAAATAAACTGCTTTTGGCTACCGTATTGCACGGCACAGCTTGTAGAACATGATCCATTCGTTAATTCATATATAGATTCAGTAAGCATTTTTTGAGCACCTAGCCTGACCCAGACACCATATTACGAACTGAGAATGCGCAGAAGACTAGAATTATGCTTCTAACCTCAAGGAACTTAAACTTCTCCTGTCCAACAAGAAAGAGTTAAGAAGTGGTGTCACAAGGATTATTTCTTTTAGAAGGAGTAGGGCCTGAGGGAAGAGGAAGCAGAAAATTATCTACTGCCAGGCCTTTACCTAGGCTGTTCGTGGCTCCTGATGTCCCTGCTCCCCGACTCGTCCATCTTTTGTCATTCCACTCATCCAAATCTACTCCTTCTTCAAGGCATACTTCAATGCCTCCTCCTCCACGCAACCTCCCCAGGTTGCCTCTCCGGCCCTTCCCCTCACACACACTCAGTCCACTGCCCAGCCTGCATGAGTCTCTTCCTTCCTTTGAGCCCCTCTCGTGTTTTATCTCCATTCTCCTCACTTTTATTACTTCCTACTCTATGTTAAAGTTCTTGATCTAGATTTATTTCTCTGTCTTACTTGAGGAGAGGATTTAGGTTGGTTCTGTCCTCCGTCCCACCCAGCATTTAGCACCAAATATTGCATATAATAGATTCTTTGTAGTGTTTGAAGACTGTGCTGGGGACTGAGTCTTCAGTTTCTGCGCCTGTAGCTGTTGATGGGTGAGCGCATTACCCTATGAACCCAAGTCTGCCATCTAGTGGCCTTAGGAAGTAGCGACTTCATGCTGGACCTCTCAACAAGAAAGGTTTATTTTTCTCAAGCTATTTTTTTCAATAAGTTTCCAGGAAGCAATAGCAATAGGAATGAAAAGTCTGCTTTCCATTTTCATTTCCATATACAGAGTATTCTATTCATTGACAGTTGGAATGTATTTTGACATAATATTCTAGACTACTTCCTATGTGGTCTCATTTTACTTAAAAAACACAGGAATCTTATAAAAACACAGGATGACTCTAGCAGTGCTTAAACCAAATCCTGCACTGGAGCACTTTTATTAATTAGAACCACCCTAGATGGGCAATGTGATTTTGCTAAACTTGCCTGGAGTTTGTTTTGCTGTTTGCACCGTCTGCACATGCACCATTGTGTTTGCTTGAGTTCAGTGGAGTACCGATTGAATTGTTTCCATTCTTCTAGGAATTGTGATCTTCAGCTCTATGGGGAATACTTCCATCCCACCGTGGCTTCCTGAGGGTTCCAGGGCTTGGCTGAATGTAGTTTCCATTGCTTAAACTAGAGAGTAGCTGGAAGATGGACATCACATTTCCATTGGGAGCTCCTGCTATGCGGGAGGTCCTGTTCTGGATAGTGGGCTAGGTATTTAACAAAAAATGTCCTTAATGCTCTCAGTCACCTTTTGAGAAAGGAACTGTTAGTATCCCAGTGTAAATGTGCAGATCACAGCACGGAGAAGTTAAATGAGTTATCCCTGTGTAAATAACTATTGGAAGGCAGTCTGAGGCCCAGCAATCCCTATCCTTGACCACCTCCCTATACTGCCTCCTACAGGAGCACATAAAAAGTGGAAATCATATGTTGGAAAATATGAGCTGCTTCTTCTGGAGGACTGTTTACCTCGTGGAGGATAGTTGCTCCAGCCAAGAAGCCTTGAAGTCATAGGTTTTCCAGATAAGATAAAAAGTGCCAAAAAGAGCTTGGATAAGACGGCTGTGTGCTGTCACCTCTGCTCCAAGGTGAGCAGGTAGGAACAGGATGCTGTGACCTTGGCTGAAGCTTAGTCCTCAGACTGTGGCCACGGCAGAGAGGGGAATTCCTGTATGGCCTGAGCTTTCCTTAGTGAGACTTTTTCTTTAGTAGTCATAAGAGCCATTCCAGGAAACTCACTGCAAATGCAACTCTTTGCCTGGAAGGCAGAACCAGAATATGCTGACTCTGGGAAGGCTCAAGGCCCAAAAACCCCATTCAGCCTGTGTTTCTGTTCCTCACCTGGCTTTGTAGAAGGGGAGCCGGCTCATCTCAGGTTCATTCTCACCGGATTCTTGTATTGCCTTCCCTGCCCTCTGTTTATGGAGTCTAATTCCAGGAACTGGAAAAAAATCAGTGCATAAGTGAACTGAACTAGAACAGGGCTTACAGCTGGAAACGGATGCCCAGAGAGGTTCAAGGGACTTGCCCAAGGTCAATAGAAATTACCGGCAGAGCTGGGATTAGAATTCAGGTTTCCTGATTCTCTGTTCAAGGACCTTTCCGTTGTATTATCTGCCTTTCTGGATTGTTCTCTTTGCTGTTCACAGCACCGAAATTCAGACAACAGAACGTGTCATCTCTCTTTCAACATTGTCTTAAATCTTTTCTGGAATGCGATGGGGTAGGGCATATGAAAGTGCGTTCACATATATACTTCACTGAATGTTCCCGTCCTTTCACATATTGCCATGTTTTAATGTGAGTGATTAAGAGCATGACTCTGGGTCTCCCAGAGACGGGAAACCTGAGGAAGATAACATTGTGAGTATATTTTTATTATAACAGTTTTCCAGGCACAGAAGTACTATTTTACATTTTAAATTTATTTACTCTGTCTTCTTATGTATCATTGATCTGCTAATTAACTTTTGTTCCATTTACTATTGATATTATTTTATTGTTATTTAAAATAACTAATGTCTACATGGTACCTTATAGTTTATAAAGCCTTTTTACGTGTTTTATCTCTTTACGTCTTCATAACAATTCTACCAAACAAAAAGGGCAAGGGGACTCAATCCCTATTTTGCAGATTGAAAATCAAATTACTAACAGATTATGTGTCACGGCTCGTTAACCAGGACTAGTTCTCTGTCCTCCTAGACCAGTGTTTATGCTTGGACCTCTGCAGTAGGGGTTCGCCTCCTGCAGTGCGTTTCAGAATTCCCTGGAAGGCTTATTAAACACAGATGGCTGGGCCCCATCTCCAGAGTTTCTGATTCAGTAAGTCTGGGGTGGGGTCTGAAAATGTGCATTTCTACCACATTCCCGGGTGAGGCTGATGCTGCTGGCCTGGGGACCATCCCTTGAGAACCACAGCTCCACAGCTTTGCTGTAATATCTTTGAACATTTGGCAGATAATCAATTCCTCAGCCGCAATACTGAAATCCTAAGAGCTCTGAACGCTGAACGTTTTTTTCCTGAAGGTTGGCGCAATCTCATTTGGCAGCAAAGCCTGACCTGAACGGAGGTGAGGCTATTTATAGTCTTTCTTATCCCTTGGTGAGACTGTTCATACAGTTTGCTGCAGAAATGTTAATAGGATGGACGACAGGGGGTGCTCCAGACCTTTCTGGGGGGTGTTCCGTAACAGACACACCCTAATTCCTTTTAGAATCTGAAAAACTCTGCAATCAAAAACACATCTAGTGCCATTTCAGATAAGGGGCTGTCGATTTGTGCTAACCTGACAAAACGGATTGTGTTCTTTGCTTTTGTTGCTGCAAAAAAATGCCATTTTAAGATAGGCACAAAAGTGTACGCAGTTGAACTTGATATACGCCTTTTGAGACATGTTTTTGGAAGATTTTTCAAAAGCTTCTGTCCTTCAGCTGCAGAAATGCTGCTGCCTGCTGAACTGCGAGAAAACGTTGAGCAGTCCTTTCCCTAGTTGCCTGGGCAAACCCCAAGGACACGATAATCTGAAATGAATAGTTCCTGAAGCTTAACTACATTCAATTGGGATGCTATCAGTAACAACATTCCTACTTTGACCGTGCTGCCTCTCAGGCTCTGGTTTTCTACCTGGAAATGAGAGCCACTAAGGCTGCAGATCGGGGGTAAGGATAAAAGAGAGGGAAGCTTAGTATTTTTATTTAATAATGAGTCAGGCTTAAATCATGAGACAATTATTCAAATCCCCTAAACATCATTTCATTTAAATGAGAATGCTTCTTAGAGCCATTAGAAAACCATAAAAAGCATATTCATCAGGAAACACTCACACATATTATAACCGGATTATATGAAATTGCTGCAGCTAAAATGAGTTACAGAGAAAAAATATTTTAAACCCTCGCAATTCGTTTATCGGGAGCTGATCATTTTGTGTTCTATTCCTAGAATCCTGGGGGTTCGCTGCCACTGAGCCGATGGAGCTCTGATCCTTAGCCATGCCTTCCAGAAGCCCCTCTCTCCTGGATGGTGCTCGAGGGACCCAGGACAGTTGATCATTTTCAGAAGTGGGCATCTTGTGTGCAGAGTGCCACCCCTAGAAGTGGTCTGCCTCTCCTTCCCAGTAGCCAAGAGGCTCTTTTTTTTCCTGTATTTCAGCCCTGGCAGGTTTCAAGGACCCACAGAATGAGCAGACTCCCTCTGGCCCCCTGGAGACCTATTTCTCCCAGCTCCATAATTCTCACTCACCTGCCTTCTGCTTTCTAGACCCATGTACACTCCTCAGCGAGGGCCAGAACTAATTTGATGGATGAATCTTATCAGGGTCACAGAGCGTACTTGTCCCTGCTTGGCTGTGGTGCTCTGGAAGGCTTATTTTGTATATCAGGTCACTGTTGTATTCAAATAATGTGATTCGGTGTTCACTTTAGGTTCAGAACCCCCTAGATAGACCCAAAGTATAATCTATCCAATTTCCCCAGAAGAATAACTCTCTACTCCATCAACACTACCAGCCGATTAGTTTGCCAAGTGTCTCCTCCAAATGTTTACCAATTTTGTTCTTAAGAACCCTCTGTTCTGGTTTGAGTGTCTTCAGTGAGGAACAAGAAGGTTTCACATACTCTAGATTTAAGCACTGTTTAGCAGGGCTGGTACAGCATTGATTTATATTCTCCCAAAACCTAGGGGCACCCGGGTCCACGTGACTGGTACCCTGAGGCTTGTGCAGTGTACAACCTGCACAACCAAATGTGGCAGCTCTCTTTAGTGTCTCACACTTTATAAATAAGTATTCAAAGAATGCAGGACTCATTGAGCCATCCTTAGGGCCACACATCCCAAGATGTATGGGATCAACATAAATCCCGGGATGTTAATACTCCTGTAAACCCTGCATGTCTGTCTGCCCAGATCACTCTACCAGAAGACCAGACGTCACACTCAAGTGGTAGAACAACGAGAATAAGGGCAGCTACCATTTTTTGAGTGGCTCAGGCACTGGGCCAGGTGTTCATCAGTTTTGCTGAGCAGCCTGTGGCTCCAGTTGTCAATGCTGAGTGATGTTGGTTGTCTTTGATCACATTCCTTTCCTCCCTCTTGGTTACTCACTCATACAAAGCCATTTATAAATGACAAGCCTTGGCTATTTAGAAACAAATCATGAAGCTCATGGCATCTGCGAGGGAAACCTCAGCCTCCCTGAACTGGCAGCATGATTAGCAAATGAATGGCCATCAGCTTAATTGCAAGAAATTAGCTAATCAATCAGCAAATATTTTAGTTAGCGCCTACTATGTGCGAGCTCCTATGACAGATACTGTGTGGATGCAGATAATTATAAGAGCAGCTGTCATCTTCTGAGTTCTCGTGCATTACCCGTGTGTTGATTCTTTTCATCTTTCAAGTTTATGAGGTCACTATCAGTATCTCTGTTTGTACATGTAGAAACTGAGGCATACGTGGATAGAATAACTCAGGGTCATATAATTAATAGTGGTCACATGGAGGTTTGAACTCAGGTCTTTCTGACTCCAAATTTTGTGCTCTGGACCAGTACCCTCTGCTGTTCTTCCCTCTCTGACCTCCCAGGCTGGGCAGGATTTAGCCGCCATCTTTATAACTCATACCATAACAGACTGATATGATTTTAGATGAAGTGGATGGAATTGCTTTATAACAAGCAGGAGTAAGATCCTTATTTATGCTGATTAAATAGTACTCATAGCACACATTGGGAGTGACCTCAAGGGGCAGTCTGCCCATTAGCTAACTTCTGCCTGAGAAAGACACCTGAGCCCTTGGCTTTAATGGTCTTCTTCAGTTGGTTAATAATAAATAACTCTGTGCACCAGGTCCCTCGTTCTTTGCTTTGGGCCAGGACTTCACAGCTGACTCAGCCTGGCACTTCCAAGGGAATTATGCTACTTCGATGCTGTTGTGCAAGAAAGCATCGTGGACATTTTCCTACTGCCAGGAAGGGGCACTACCCACTCTGAACGTGTTCCAAGCAAAAGTTATGTTCACGATGCTTTTTGGAGGCAATCTCTGGGGTCTTAATTAAATCCTTGAACCAGGGCTGGAGGAGCATCCAGTCTTCCACTTGAGCAGGCCGGCCACTCTGTGGGTAGTGTCCCCTGAGCATCCAACTGGGGGAGCGTGTGTTTCAGCCCCTCCATTTTTCAGGAGAGAATGTCAGCTCTACCTTCCTTTCATTTAGATGCCAGCCCTTGCCAGATATCTTGTCTGAGGGCTTTAGCCTATCAAATGTGGGCCTCTGACCTTGAAGAAGAAGCGCTAAGGAAGATAGGCTGGAGGACGCAGGTCCCCACTCTGCCTTGAGGATATTCTAAGTTCTGTCTTTGTTTCAAGTTAGAGTTCCAGAAGCCAGCGTCCGGGGCCTTTTCTCCTCCTGGAATTGCCTTTGCATTTCCCAAGTTGTTCTGAGATACAGCCATACGAAAATCACATCTTTTCTTGCAGTATCAGTTGTCATGGAGGACAATATCTAGATTGTCACCAAATGTCCTAAATGTCCACGTGAGCGACTACTTTTAAAAACTTAACGCCAGGGGCAAAAAAGAAACAAAACTTTGCCTCTGTCAAAGATGTGGGCTGCTTCCTCCCTGCTGATAAGACCTTGTAACTGTCATCTTTGCCTTTTAGCAAGGAGGCCCAGAGCCCAGTCTCAGTGATGGCTTCCGTCCTTATGATCTGCTCACCCCAACTTTTATGGTCTCACAGCTCTAGTTTAATTCATTGTCAATACTCTAGGTAGGTTGTGGAAAGAGGCAAAGAAGAGATTTTTGTAATTAAATAAACATTTGCTGAGTGTCGACTCTGCACTAGGCATTGTGTAGTAGGCGGAAGAAGATGTGATGTTCATATGGAGTTCAATTAGACATAGCATCACAGAGAATCATAAATAGTGAGCTCACAGACTATAACAGCCAAAGCGGACTGCATCAAGTTCTTCTTTGGGGATATAACTGGAAGGTTCTGGGGAGTAGAAGGAAAGAAGCATAGAATCACCTCTGAGAGGAATTGACGCATGTTCTGGGGAACATGGTGTTTGAGTTGCACATGGCAGAATGGAAAGGATCCACAGATGAGAAGAAAAGACATGGCAGGTAGAACAGGTATGATGTCATAGAACAAAGGTTGGCAAACCATGGTCTTTGGGCCACATCTGGCCCACCACCTCTTTGTACATGGTCTGGGTGTTGAGATGGTTTCACATTTTTAAATGATTGAAGAATTCAAAAGAAGAAGTATATTTCATGACTTGAGAAAATTATATGAAACTCAAATTTCAATTTGTGTAAATTAAGTGTAATCAGATCACAGCCACATCCATTCTTTACACCTTGTCTATGGTTACTTTTGTGCTATAGTGGCAGAGTTGAATAGTTTTGACAGTGATTGTGTGCCCTGCAAAGCCTGAAATATTTACTCTTTGGCCCTTTATAGAAAAGGTTTGCTGAGCCTTGACATAGAAGCCTACGTATAGAGTGTCATTTTCCTAGAATGGCAAATTGGCTGATGAAATTGGTGCCTGGGACAGAGACTATGCCAGAAAGGTAAACTGAGGCCACATGTAAGAAGGTTTTAAAAGGCTTATCTTTAGGACTTAGGTTTACAAGAAATGGGTTGCCATTGAAGGATTCTGAGCAGGGGAAAGATGTGATCCTGCGGAATGACATGGTCATGTCTGTGTTCGGGAAGAAAACTATGTAGGCCGAGAGAGGGCAAGATTGAAAGAGGATGCCAAGTTTCAGAGGTAAGTGTGGAAAGAGCATTCTGTGCCAGTTTTATTTTCCAAATAACCCTGCGGTGATTTGCAGGAATCTCGGGAGTTGGCCTGTAAGCTGTGAGTAACAGAAGTGGCATTTTTTTTCCTTGCCAGCAAAGGCATTTTCTTTCATCTTTCTGTACCTGAGCTATGTAAAAAATACGCGTTGTGTTTCTATGGCTTCCAATTGTCCTCATACAGATATGATTTGATAAGGAAAAGTGCTGGGCTGTGTTGGAAAAACAGTCAGTCTTGACGAATTTAACTTTAAGATAGGAAGAGTGGAATTTTCACACCAGTTTACTTATGTTCCTTGTCACAATTTAGGCCTTACAGTGTCAGAACTATGGAAAGTAGAAGTCACTTTTTGTCAAATCCCAGATTCATAGGGCTGAAAATGGTTGTGGATGTTACAGTCTGTTGGCCTCATATTTCACCCATTTATTTGTACAACAAATGTCAAGCATCAAGATATAATTTTATTGGGCTCTGTGGAATGGGATACTAAAAAAATGTAAAAGATTTTTTCTGTTCAAGCTGGAGTGACATGTATGAAATGTTAAAATAATAGGACAAGGCAGAGCATGACTGTGCACCCTAGAAATTCAGAGGAGGGAGCAGCTGGGGAGGCCTGACATGGATTCTCGGAAGATGTTGAGCATGGAAAGCCAGGGGAAGGTATTCTGGTAGAGGGCATAGCAGGTGAAAAATGAAAGGGGTTTTGATGTAATAGGTACTGGGGGAGCCGTGGCAGATTTGGGAGTGTTCACGTAGTAAGAAATTTAGTAAATCTTTCTATGTACTAAGAATTGTGCTATACCACAGGAAATCAAGATGAATAAGACATGACCCCTGCCTTCAAGGAGCTTACAGTTTGCTAAGGGGAATAAACAATGAAATAATTATAACATATGTTGAGTTCTGTAATGCAGGCAGTTGCAAATACTGGGTTGGCACAGTGGAAGTAGAATTTTGGGGATGTTGCTGTGATGGCATCTCTTGGCTGGAACATCGGGATAAACTTCACCTGAAGTACCCAAGATAGGTCTAGGGTTGGTTCTGAGGGGAGAGAGACAGGAGATGGGGAAAGGGATTGGGGGTGATCAGAGGTTGAGGGGGTGAACAGAGTCAGAGACGGACTCATCTTCTATCTTCTCATATCCCAAGAGTGTCAGTCAACAAGTGCTACCTTAAGACTCTGTTATGTTTGCTACCGTTCTTAGGTACTCAGCTGCACTGTTTGTGTTTCACTAGTTATATAAAGTACAATGTCACTGTCCTCTTTGATTAATTATTTAAAGATAAGGAAAAATGTGGGGACAAAGGTAGTGATACATTTTCCCTTGCTTAAGGACTAGTTCATTCTTACGCGATGAAAAATGAAATATGAACCCAATAAAAGCAGGAGAGTCTCAGGTTTTGTTTCTTGACCCTATTGCTTAACTTCAGTTTACCTGCCAGCAACCGAACTGCCTATCAAACAAAAAAACAAAATTAATAATTATTTCTTAGGAGCTCAAACCATCTTCATGAAATAACACTAAATTGTCTAGTGATCTCACTGTAGCTCACGGCTAGGGTGTGTTGGTGACTGAGGACATCCAGAGTGAACAGTGGGCTAACAGTGGGAGACCTGGATGCTGACCCCCACTCCTCGTTCACCAGGAATGTGGTGGGAGGCAAGGAGCTGTCTTTCTCTGAGACTCATTTTCTTATGACCTCAGGATCTCTAATTTCTCTTCCAGATCTGAAATGCCATTTTGTTTTTATTTTCCTTTCAGCTCAGAACACTTATCTTACAGGATCCGTGGGGCAAATGTTATTTTCTTTATTTTATAAATGGAACAACCCGGACTTCTGACAGTTAAAGGATCCAGTAGGACATTAGCCAAGATCTACAAGTGGCTCTTCTTTTGACAGCAAGTAGTTGGCATGCTTTTGAGGAGTTGTTTTCTTGGCTGGCAAATGACTGGGAAAAGAGTCTTGGGCAGGCTTTTCTCCCAGACTCCCAGGTCTCGAAGGACTCTATCCATAAGTGTGACCAGACCAAATCCTTTTCCTCATTTTGCAAATGCCAATATCCAAGAACCATTGACAAGGGCACTTTCTGAATGATCATATCTCAAATAATTCCGAGCACCTAGCAATTTATATAATACCTGGAGCCTACAGATCTTGCCTAGGAGAAGGACTCTTTTAGAATTTCTGACTTTGCATAACAATTGGAGAGGGAGATAAGAAGGGTTTCTGAGCTGGTCTTGCGTTATGTCCACAAGTTTTAGTGTAGGGGCTGTAGAGTGTTGTGCTTGGGTTTACAGGTAATCTTGGGCAACATGCTTCACTTGCAAGCTTCAGTCTGGTCTATAAATTGGGGAAATAATACCTAGCTCATAGAATTGTTGCAATGTTAAAATTAAATAATAGAATGTATTTGAGTGTCTAGCACAGAGCCTGGTACAAATGAAGTGCTCACTAAGTGGTATTTGCTGCTGTTGTGGTGATGACCACTTTATTCCATCCCATCTGTTTTGTGTCTCCTGTCCCAATTGACTGCTGGGAAATGTGATTATTGTAATCATGTTCTAGTCTTTAGCCTTATTTCTTCCAGGGGTAATAAGAAACAACCTTGGGCATACTGCCTGGGAGAGAATTCTTTGGTTCTATTCCATATAGTTCCCATAAGTTAACTCTGAATTAGTGTTGGAAGGGGTCTCTGTGGTTACCTAGTCCAACTCCAGTTCTGGGCCATGCATATGATGGTTCAGTACATTTGGTTTCCATTCAACACATGTTTATTGAACATCTGTGCTCTGTTCCCTGTTTATGAGATTCAGCTGATCAAAGCTAGACCTCAGTGATACGCTAAAATGTTATTTATACAGGAACCTGCAGTCATAAAAGGAGAAACAACTTTGAATATGACAATGACATTGGACATTGTTGGTTGTCCACCATCCACTCTCCTTTTCTTCCTAGAGAACCCCATTTTTCTTCAGGTTCCCACTGTTCCCACAGTCAGTCCGTGTGCCTAAGGGGAAGGTGACCCCATCTTGATCCCCACCCTAAGCCAGACTAGTCTAAGAGTAATCCTATCCCACTTGTCAGCGATTGGCTCCATAATGGGCATGCAGGCTTCAAGCTATGTAAACAAACAATCTAAATGTTGTTTAAACCAATCTGAGTTGAGTTTTGTGTTATTTAAAGTCAAGAGTGTTCTAACTGATCCACCCACTTAGCGTGAATCAATTCTATTTATAAATGTTATGGAGTTTTTGGTTTAGCATTTTGATTCCTCTCACAAGTTGCCCTCAATATTGGGCAGCGAGTGGCTGTTGAGTGGGACTGTCCTAGAGATGCCATGAGACAGAATGATTGAAGCCTAGCACACAGTCCCAGGCAAGGCCAGCAGACCTGTGCTTATACTTCTGACATGTCACATGATGGTATTAAATGATGTAACTTAAAATTTTGTTTAATTTAAGCCAAGGAGTAGAAAAAAATGATATAGTTTGTTGGAAGAGAATTCTTCCGTCCCTCTACACCCCTCTACTTACTCACCCCTGAGGCAGTAGAGTGACGTATCTGATTGGTAAACTTGGGAGAAAAAATTGGGAATGCTTAGCTTAGCTCATCACTATCTTCTTCCTTTTGGGATTGTGCCTGCCTAAAGGAAGCAGGAATTCTCCTCTATCCTCCATGTAGTAAGTTACCTGGACAACCTCGTTGTGGAAAATTCTGCCCTTTCCCAGCCTGGCCTGTGATTAGATGAGTAAGCCCGGCCAGCCCCATTGGCTCTTACTGAGTTACTTAGCTTGCACTGAGCTAGCTTCTGCAATTAACAAGAGTGATATTTTGGCCACTATCTTTACTTGCTTATTTTGTTCCTCAAATTTAGAACCAAGATTATGCTTTGGACATCCAACAGAGTTGATTCTCATTATAAGTAAGGAATTGTCAGAAATCACTGCCTAGGGTAAAAACACTGTGAGAATCATGCCTCACTAATTAAAATGGTAGAGCCAGTTTCTCTTGTATATCTTCCTTTCCATCTTTAGTTAAAATTAAATTCTTAGCCATTTGGGTCATAAGTCCTTTGAGATGCTGATGAGAGATACAGATTGTCTCTCCAGAAAAATGCAGAAACGCACAATTTTAAACAATATAATGTCAGGGTATGCCTGTATCCCCCTTCACATCTACCCATGTAACCCTTATGGGTCCATGTTTCTCAGATTAAGACCTCTGAGTTGAATCGTCAGAAGACAGCTCACTGAGCAGTGAGTATAAATTGAAGAAGAAAGAAGCCTGCAAAGGACAGGAGTGTGATGCTGAAGGTGACTTGTAGTGGTGCCCTGGTATAGCACGTCCTATGAGGAGAGTGAACTATGTATTGTAGCTGGGTACTGCCTGAGTTCTGGGGGTACTGCAAAGGTGAAAGTTTGGGGCATCTATCAATCAAGGTTCTGGCAGGACATAGAATCACTCACAAGGTTTAAACAGAGACTTTAATGAAGAGACTACGCACTGAAATGTAGGCAGTAGGAGGAATAGTATTACCAGGCTTAGCAAGAGCTCGGATAGTCTGCCAGGAGGGAGCTGAGTCACAGGAGAACGCAAACATGCCCCCAGCTCTTTCTCTCCCTGCCCACTGGTCTCCTGCTGGGGCCTCCTGTTGGCTGACCTCAACCAAAGCCAAAGATAAGGGAGCTGGGAGGACGCATTCCATGGGGACAGCTTCTGGGGCACAGAGCAGGGCAGGGAAGAGTTGAGAATTAATATAGGAGGCAGACACTAAGCAGGACAGAGGATCAGGCAGAACTACAGAAAGGGGCAAGGTTGGGAGTCTGAGTGGTACACTCGGGTGCTCAGGAGACACCAGCAGAGGCTTGGTCAAGGCAAATAGACTCGAGGTGTGCGCTGAGGAGCAAGTCCAGAAGGAAGGTAATCTGAGTGTGGAAGAACAAAGCCCCAAGAGGCCCTTTACGGAAAAAACTTGCCTGCCCCTGTTCTCAACTGAAAGATAAACAGCTCTTAAATTATGTATCTGGATACTATGTGCAGTTTAGAACAGAGAGTAAAGTTTCTTGGAACCACTTGAATTTGAAGAGGAATTTAGGAGACCACATGCCAAGATACATTTGTTTTTAATTATCGTTTGCCTTATATATGCATTTCAAAACGCTAGAATTAATTGCCAGCTATGTAAACAAAAATTGGAAATTATAATGTATACAGAAAAGAAGAGAAGAAAAACACATCAGTCTACTTGTAGTTTATTTTTATGATCTTATAATCGGAGATTATATGTATTTCCAGAGTGAGAAAAATTAAATCAGCCAGAAGAAACCCCATCCTTAGTTTACAGGATGATGTGTAGATCACATTATCTGTTACTATGGATAAGAGATCCAGCAGTATACAAAAATGAAAGAGTCACTGTCCATCTTGACCCAAAATAGTGGGTCAGAATTATTAAATGATTTAGCTTGATCTTGAACTGACATTTCAAATTCATCTTAACTTGCCAAGCCTTTGAAGTTCCACGGTGGCATAATTTTAATACTGGGGCTTTCAAGAGCTTTCTAAATAGGTCAGCATCTCATGTAATCTTCAGGCTGTCACTGGATATTTAGGATATTTGTTGGTAAGAACAGGTGTTCTTTTGAACTTTCTCCTTTGAAAAAGCCAATAATTCCAGCCAATGGTGTGGTTGGATAAGCCTGGAATTATCAATGGCGTGTGAGGAAAAATAACCAAATGAAATGCACGCCTGATAGTACATTCAGTGATTCAGTCAAGACCTTTCCATTTCTTAAATTATTCTTTAAACCATATCAATAATAATTTACATGCTGGGATGGTGGCCTCTCTCCAACTGTGAGTCTCCCTTTGTGTTATAACCAGAAGCCCCCTTGCTCTATTTAAATTTGCCTGTGTTAAAAAATGATTAAAGAAGACAATTTAGGTGATACAAACAAACTTTATTTAACACTTCGTGAAGCAGACAGTCTCTTTTTGGAGAACTGCAAAATGGGGTGGAAGGCAGGAAGAAGCTTTGAGAGGATAAAGAATATAAAGAGTAAGGAATAAGGAAGTAAGTGTGGAGCCCAGAGTTGGCTTGGCGTTTGGGGACTGGCTGACTGGATATCCTGCGTTTCTGGTCAAGTGGAGCATTTACAGGGCCATGAAAGTATGTACGTTTGGGTTTGCCGACATACCACGCTGGGCAGGAGCCACTCCATCTTGGGCCTAGAAAGTTACTTCAACACATGTAATTCTATAGAGGTTGGCTCATCAGCCAGGAGATATATGTCAAAGATAATGAAAAAGAAATTAGAGAAATTCTTGTAGGAGGTTGGAAAGTGAGCTGGAAAGAAGAAATTAAATGGAAAAGTGAGAGTAAGAGGATGACCAGTGATCTCTGGGATTTTTGTCTGGAGGGGCCAGAGAGAAATGACCTCTCCTCGGGGTATCTGGAAGATATCTGAATACTTGAGGCATCCTGACTTTTAGGATTTTTGCCTGCGGAACCATTTGGAAAGGTCTTGAGTTTCTCAGAGTTCAGAAGATATGAAAGTGGGATTTATTTCAAGCTGAGAAGCAAAGATAAAATAGCAGGAAAGGAAGCCAGGCTTCCCAGGGCAGCAGCCGAAGGAGTTGAGCAGGAACCACACGGTGTTGATTCTGGGTGTCTGATTGCTGTGGCTGTAGGAAATAGTAGTTCCAGTCCCAGGCTCTAGAATCTAATGACCCGAGTTCTAATCCTGTCCATACCCATTCCAGCTGTACAACCCCTGCAAGGTACCTAAATCTCCCTGTACCTCATTTCCTCATCCAGAAACTGGGGACAATAAAAGTACCTCCCCAAGAGGGTGCTTTTGAAAGTTAAGTCAAATAATGCAAGTGGAGCACCAAGCATAGTGTCTGACAGAGAGTCGCCAATAATGTTGGTTAGTGTTATGTAAAATGTGCTTATAGATAACCTGCCCTTTAGAATTCCTTGACTGGTTGACTGTAGTCAATTAGTTATTTTCTCATTGTAGGGGAGGAAGACAATTCCTCTACCCTCTAGATCCTTCTGGCTGGTCTCAGAATTAAATTGACATGAGACAAAATAACAGGAAAAAATCAAATGATGTTTAATAACGTGTATACATGGGAGAAACCCCGGAAAGCTGAGTAACTCACCAGAATGTCCGAGGTCACCACCTTACATGCCATCTTCAGCTAAAGACAAAGGATGTTGGGGGTCGGGGAGTCAATTATGGGAGATTTCCAGAAAAAGCACAGGAAACAAGAGTAAGATTATTATGCAGATTTAAGTCCTTGCCTTTCTCATTGATAAGCGTCATCCCCCTCTTCCTAGTACAGAGAGGGAGACACCTTTACAAATGGAGATTTCCCTTATGTGTGTTAATGTCTCTTACAAAGGGTAACGTGGACTTGGTTTTCAGAGCTTCTCCACTCTGCAGTTTTTAAAGATAACCAGCCCAGAATAATCCTCATGCCAAAGAGTCACATCTTGACGTGGCAAATTCCCCTCTTCATCATCAAGCAGCCAGCTAAGTGAGCTGTATCTGCTGAGTCATGATTAAGGAAGAAAAATGAAGAACAAAGAAATATGTGGAGCTTAAAGTCGAGAATTTCAGCCTGTAAAATGAGATCTTAAATTCTTAGACAAGGAAGAAGAGGAAAGACCATTAAGAGAAATGGAGAGTTTCCTATTGAAAGTCACCAGCATTTTTTTCTGGACATTATAGTAAAGATGAAAGAAAGGCTCAAGGTTCTTGTCTATATTTAGAGAAACCATTAAGACTAGTCTGGTTGGTCACAAGGTGGGACGGATAACTTGTAGGCAAACTTTTGCATAAGGTCATCTGTAAGGGAGGGAGGTGCCTCCTAGAAAGAGAAAGGGACGTTGGCCTGCCTGCTGTGAGGATCCTCCACCAGATCAGCACCAGCCACCCACTACAGACAGACACTGAAAGAAGCTGTTTTTATGGAGAGTGGTTATCCACACACACTGACACACACACACTCTCAGAGGCAGGGCTTAGGGAGCGAGACCTTCTCATTCCATTCAATATTCAGTGGATACTGACTGGGCACCAGTCACGGGCTCAGCCCTGTGCTGGGCACACTCAACAAATCTGACAAAAACTCCTTCGTGTAGATGACATGGTAGTGGAGGTAGTGTAAAGGAGGAAATAGAATTTTCCCTCTACCCTTCTGAGTTCTCGGCTGAGACCTCTGTAATAAAGGACAGATTAACACAAGAAAAATACTTTTAGCAAGAGAGCAAACAAGAGAGATGTTGGGGTGGGATGTGCTGTTTTGGGAGGGTACCAGGAAAAGCAGGTAAACAAGGGTAAGGCTGTTATGCAGACTTAAGACAGTGCCTTCTCCATTGATTAGATTTTCTGGTGATTTTCGGTCATCCTTCTCTTCCTGGTACAGAGAGGGAGACACTTATAAATGGACCTTTCCTTCGCAAATATAAATTTCCCATACCAAAGGGTAAGTTCTGCTCCGTTTTCAGAGATTCTCCTGTGTCTCTTGTTTCTCAAAAAATAATCAGCTCAAAATAATCCTTATGCCAAAGAAGCATATTTTGGGGGTGGCATACTCTGCACTCCTTCATCAGACAAGAAATAAGATAAGTGAAAATATGGGACTAGCCTAGTGGCCAAGTGGTTAAGTTCACACACTCCGCTTTGGCAGCCTGGGGTTTGGCGGTTCAGATCCTGGGGGTGGACCTACACACTGCTCATCAAGCCATGCTGTGGCAGCATTCCACATAGAAGAACTAGAATGAATTACAACTAGGATATACAACTGTGTACTGGGGCTTTGGGGAGAAAAAAAAGAGGAAGATTGGCAACAGGTGTTAGCTCAGGGCCAATTTCCCTCACCAAAAAAAAAAGAGAGAGAAGTACATATTTTTACTTCATAGTACTTTACTATGTACTATGTTAGACTGTGATAAACGACAAGAAGAGAAACAGGGCAGAGTGATAGGAAGAGAAGGGTCAAGTTGGGATAAGGGTCGCAATTTTAGGAAGGATGGCCAGGGGGTGCTTCACTGAGAAGGTGACATTTGAGTAAAGGAGGGAGGGAATGGTTCACAGTGGCACCTGGAGAAAGAGCGGTCTAGGCAGAGAGGACAGGCTGGAAGCTGCCTGCCGGTTCGAAGAGCGGCAAGGAGGCCAGTGTGGCTGTTGCAAGAGGGAGTATGATCTGAGATGGGGTCAATTCTTCCTGGAACCTTGGCCTGCTGAGAACTCCAGAGGACATGGGGCCCCCTGGCCCTGAGGGTTGGTAGTTTGGGGGCACTTGGTGACAGTGCCCCTGGTTGGGGCATCAGAACCCTCAGGGTGGGCAGCAGCAGCAGGAGTGCAGTGAGGAGCTCTCTAGCAGCTGCTCAGGCAGCAGGTGCCTTGGCTGGGCTAGAGGCATGTTGCAGAGACTAACGGACAGGTTTGAAAGACAACTCCTAAGGTCTCAGGCAGATTGGGTGATGCTGAGCAGGCCCCTCACGTCCCATGTGAGCCCCGGAAACAAGAGACTGTGGCATTTCAGCAGGGAGTATTGGAGGATCTGGAGTCATATCAGATTGTGCAATGTACTGCTAACCCTCTGAATGGATTTAAAAGCTTAGTTTTCATTTCCAAGCTTTTCCCCTTTCCTACCTGTGCATTCTTGGAAGTGATGTTGAAAGGGCCAGGCCAGTTGTGGGTTCTTATCAAACCACACAAGGAAATCAGGGAGGACATTCACATTGTGGAAGTGTGGCCTACTTTGGGCTGTCACCCCTTTGTTCTCCTTGCCCCCTTTCTTTAGATCTCTGAGAAGGTTAACCAACATAAAGAAGAGATTTATGGAATCAGTCTATATACCGTAGGGAAAAATTGTGAAAGACTTTGAAATGGATCAAAAAGATGACTGGGTGTCGTTAATGAAAACTAGGCGTTGTCTAACGTATCTTTCCTGGTTATCTGATTCCGTGGGGTCTCTGAAGCTTTCATTAACTTTGAACTATTTAAGGCTTGCATTATAGTTAACAGACAGCAATGAAAATGTTCTTGTCCGCAGGCATGCCAGTGAATTTTTTTCTGTTGCAGGTTCAATTTATTGACCTCCCCCATTGTGGAGGATGCCAATTTTCTATCTGTTGTAAAACAAAATTTAACTGAGTAAATTTTAAAGATCTTATTTATTAGCAATTCATGAATCAGGTAGCATCCAATCTAGGAGATAAAAATGAGCTCCAAAGAGCTATACAAGGCAAGAGATTTTATAGGCAGAGGGAGCAGGAACAAGGAAGTTGTATTGGGCAAAAAAAAGTGGGTTGGTTATTGCAAGGTACACTCCATTAGGGGATGGCAGGGGTCTACCGGGCAGGTCAGCTAACTAATGCTGGACAGGTAATTCCCGATTGACTGGCATAAGATTCCATTTCTGGGAGAGCCAAAATTGTAAGGAAGCTAAGTCTTGGTTTGGTAACATGGGGCTGAGCATAAGCAACTCCATTTTGGGCCTACCGTCTTGTTTTTAACATACTTATGAACCAATTTGTCTCAGCATTCCCAAAATATGTATGTATTTGCTCTTTGGATTCTCTTTTAACCTAGTTTTAACATCTTAGTAGTTCCCTTAGTAATTAATGAGTTAAATAAAACTTTTCATTTTATGTTATATATTTACACATATACATATATTTTTATGTTTAAAAATAATCATATATATTATATAGTGAGTTAAAACTTTATTTTATAGTATATATATTTATTCACATACACACATTTTTTGTTTTTAAATTATCTTTGAGTTAAAACTTTTCATTTTATATTATATATTATACATATATGTACTTTTTTTGTTTTTAAATAATCTTATATGTATTTCTATATATAGTATAGCGAGTTAAATAAATAAAACCTTTCATTTTATATTTGCTTAAGTGTCATGATTTTACCTTTTTAGAAGAATCTTTCGACCATACTTTATAGTTTTCCTCTATAAACTAAATGATGGAGGAAATCCCCAAAGAAATAAGCAAGTGCCAAAATTAAGTGCAGTCATTTTTCTTCTGTACCAGGTCACTCATTTCTGTGGTTTGGGAGTGAGCTCCCCAATGCGTGCATAACTAAGAAGAGGAAGTAAATTATGGATCATACCCATCCTTCCAGCTAAATTCCTATTTATATAGCTTTAGAATTTTCTTTTTACTTCTCACTGTTTTTATATTTGCTCTCCTAGTTTCTTATTATGAGTGTGATTTAGCTTTTTGTGTTTTTAAAGAAAATGTGTTTCTAAGTTGAAATTCATTTAATTGGAAAATTGTAAGGTTAGAAATCATGGGTTTCTCTCCAAAGACCCTACAGTACCATACGTTATACTGCAGCCTGTGCTCAGCAATTTACACAATGCACATGTCATGGAACCTTAAAATACGATTTACGATAGACATGGAAAAGAAAGTCAAATAAAACAGCACATTGGGACACTGGTAGCGTGCTTCACTGTTTGAGAGTAAATGATGAGTTCTCTACGTCTGCACCAAAGGAAGTGATGGCTCTCATAGGAATTTCAGTTTCCTACTAATTCCCTCTTTATGCTAGTGGATTTCTTATTCTTAGAGAATTAATTAGTCTGTTGTTTCAAAAGGCATAATTATCATCACATCCCATTGAATAGGAGACCAACTCCTTAAAAAGTGTCTATTTTTAAAGTTAGTCTTACTAATTTCTGCGTCACATAATGCAAGTACCACGTATAGTAAATTATCGTTCAGAATCTGCGTGTCATCGTGCTTCGTACCCGGAGGGGAGGAGGGTGTTCCTGGGTGTTCCGTGGGTGTGCACAAGAGCAGGATGCCACAGATACATTTTGGCAGGAAGAAATGTATTTCTTCCATTAGCAATGAAAATGCACACAAGGAGAAAATTACTGCAAAGTAACTTGTCTTCCGTCTGTGATCATTAAGAAAATATCAGCTGGGTCCTTGTGTATCATCATCATGCCTTTCCTCAGGTTATTTGGACTTTCCCTCTGAAAGCCAACTTACAGTTAGGAACAAAAATACAAAATGAAAATACCGAACCACGACCTAATCAAATTGTTGGCGTAATGCGGGCTCTAACAAAGGAAGCCTCCTCCATGATGAGTTTGTGGAAATGGAAGGTTACCACCTCTTTGAGGGTTTACCTGGTTTGTCATCCCATTAATTAACATTTCCTTATGGAGAATTTATGTTTTACCTTATAATGAAGGGGAAATCCTACAGCATTCACGGCTTGCAGAAAATCCTGGTTGGTCCATTCCTTTTCTCTAAAATAAATCTATGTTGTTGGATTCACTCCTCATGGGCAGAAAAAAAAAGTTATTAGCACATTTTTTTCCCATTTAAATATAAAGCGCTTGGTCCCGAAATGGGATGACATTCATGGCAGGTGTATTGTCATTACCCTAAGTTGGGTCTATGGCAGAGAGCACTTCTCAATCATGGTGCTGTTTGTTGCTAGACCTCAGAATCTTTCTCAACACATTAGTCCTTATGAATTCATCAGAGTCGGTTTGTGAGACAAAACACAGTTCAAATTCCAACACGAATAAAGATTTAAATTTCAAATCCTTTTTTATTGATGTTTTCCCTGTCTACTAAAACATTATCTCTGCTGAAATTCCCAAGCCATGATGATAGGTGTTTGAAAAGTTCAGATAAAAATATGTAAGTTCAGGGCTGGCCCCGGGGACAAGTGGTTAAGTGTGCCGCGCTCTGCTTCCGCGGCCCAGGGTTTCTCTGGTTCAGATCCTGGGTGCAGACATGGCACCGCTCATTAGTCCATGTTGAGGCAGGGTCCCACATGCCACAACTAGAAGGGCCTACAACTAAAAAAAAAAGGAAAAAAGAGAAAATATATATATACACACACAACTATGTACTGAGGGAATTTGGGGAGAAAAAGCAGAAAAAAAAAAGATTGGCAACAGTTGTTAGCTCAGGTGCCAGTCTTTTTTTTTTTTAAAAAAAAGTAAGTTCTAGGGGCTGGCCCCGTGGCAGAGTGGTTAAGTTCGCGCGCTCCGCTGCAGGCGGCCGAGTGTTTCGTTGGTTCGAATCCTGGGCGCGGACATGGCACTGCTCATCAGACCACGCTGAGGCAGTGTCCCACATGCCACAACTAGAAGAACCCACAACGAAGAATACACAACTGTGTACCGGGGGGCTTTGGGGAGAAAAAGGAAAAAAATAAAATCTTTAAAAAAAATAATAATAATAAAATAAAATTAAAAAAAGTAAGTTCTCAGTATCTAATCCAGCTAAAGAAAAAGGACCATAGGATTGCCATAAGCCCCTCCTTAGACAGCAGCAATGTCTGCAATCTTTCTCAGCTCTGAAGTAAAACCTTCAACAGCAGGGACTCTGTGACAAACCACCTCTTGATGTCATTTCTGCCAAGAAAGTTCAAATGAATCCAAATATCAACAAATCGAGGTGTCACTTCAACCCAAGAAAAATTCGCACCTAGTTCTTGAGTGATGCACCCTATAAAAAGTGTTAATTTACCAAACTTAAAAAAGATCACTCTCTGGGGCTGGCCCCGTGGCTGAGTGGTTAAGTTCGCGCACTCTGCTGCAGGCAGCCCAGTGTTTCGTTGGTTCGAATCCTGGGCGCGGACAGGGCACTGCTCATCAAACCACGCTGAGGCAGCGTCCCACATACCACAACTAGAAGGACTCACAACGAAGAATATACAACTATGAACCGGGGGGCTTTAGGGAGAAAAAGGAAAAAAATAAAATCTTTAAAAAAAAAAAAGTAATGTCCAAAAAACATCAATACTTTAAAAAAAAAAAAAAAAGATCACTCTCTTTCCTTAGGCAGACGTTATCTTTTTAAACTATAACCCAGACTTATTTTCAGACTCCTTGGTCAAGTCAACGGCCCAGGGCAACATCAACATAACTTCTAGATAGCTTGTCCAATCATTATTTCAGATAATAACAATAGTCAAACTAGTTTTGTCCTTAAAAAAAATAGTTGGTTGATTGGGTTTTTCTCTTTCTCCTGGATTTATGGCATTGTGGAAACCTAGTATGAATTGGAAGTCACATAGCCCAGCTGAAACCTGTCTAGCTCCCTATTTCTTAATTAATAAGCACCTCTTGTCAAATAGTTTCCTATTCTTTATGTTCCCATAGCCTCTGTCCATGTCTATCTACTCCCTCTGGCTTCTTGTCCGCAGAGATTTCAGCTTATTTCACTTTGATTTCCAGTCATCACAGGAACCCTACTTTCTCTCGCCCTTCCCCCAGGGCAGAGTTCTTGGTGTCACTTCTTATACTCTGGGCCTGCTGTGCAGCCAAATTGATTTCCACTTTATCATGTCAGGGCTGCAATCCATATGGAAATTCTGGAAGCTTAGAGATGTTTGGAAAATACTGGCGTTGGTTTGAAACAAGAGCTAGCCTAAAATCACTTTGTGATTTAAGGAGCATCCAGATGTTGTGACGTGAAACACTATTGCTGTGTATATTTGAATTATTTTTCTCAAAATCCAAATCCAGTTTTACACATTCATGGGGGTAGGGACAAGGCCTGTTATTACACCATCACTCCAACTACCATTGTACAAAGTTACCAACCATTTAAAAACATACATTAGGGGGCCAGCCCGGTGGCACAGCGGTTAAGTGCACACATTCTGCTTCTTGACGGCCCAGGGTTCGCTGGTTTGGATCCCAGGTGCAGACATGGCACCCTTGGCAAAAGCCATGCTGTGGTAGGCGTCCCACGTATAAAGTGGAGGAAGATGGGCATGGATGTTAGCTCAGGGCAAGTCTTCCTCAGCAAAAAGAGGAGGATTGGCAGTAGTTAGCTCAGGGCTAATCTTCCTCAAAAAAAAAAAAAACAACCAAAAAAACGTACATTAGAACCGTATTTGAGTGCATTTCTCCCTCTTGTATCAACAGGTAAACCATCTTTCCAGATTCTTCTGCACTGTAGCAAAGTGAAAGTTCGTTAGATTGAACCAATACAGACTTTATGGTTCATCTGCCTATTTGGTCCCAAGCAGGTGTTGATTGATCATTTAAAAGCGAAATGTAACCAGTTGTTATTGTATCTTGTAAGCCCAGACTCCGCTCCCCTTTTTCTCCATTTCTTAGAGCAATGATGTCTTCTTCAAATTTTGGAGTTTTGTCATCTCCCTCTCTCATTTACATAAAGTTCTCTTTAAACCCATCTCTCCTATGACCTTGATACAAAAAGTGTGGTTCATGGAGCAGAAGCATCTGCATTGCCTGGAAGCTGGTTTGAAAAGGTAGAATCATAGTTCCCACCCTAGAATCTGCATTTCTGACAACATTAAAGTTTGAGAACCACTAGATTAGGAAGGCTAGCAATCTTCCAGAGCCTCTGACTATGTCTGACAAAGGGACAGGAGATGTGTGAGTGAGGGACAAGAGTTCTAGCAGAAAGGGCCTGGGCTTTGCAGTCAGACAGCCAGATTCAGGTCGTGGCTCTTGTTCCTGCGAGCTCTGGGAACTTAAACTAATGATTTATGATCTCTGAGCCTCGGCTCCAGCAGCTGTACATTGCAACTTCCGTTATCAAACTATTTTTTTGATAAGAATTAAACAAGACATATTCATACAAACAGGACATGACCACCCACAGCTGATGCTTAATACATGTTGATCTCCTCATCCATATGCTATCGTATGCTTTTTCCCCGTTCTTGATGGTTCTATCTTTTGAGCATCCCAAATCATTCAGAGCAATGATTATGTGCTTTTCATGTATTCAGACATGATTTGAATATATCCAAATATATATATGTCCAGAAAACTAATATCAGAAATAACCCAATTCATAAGATATGAGCAGTTGGAAGATTATAAGCAAACACACTGGAGAGTTCTGACAGAATTAGAATGAAATTATTGATGAAATCAGCATATGCCCCAACATTTCTACCTTCATGTGATTTGACTGACAAATACCTCTAGGCTCTAGGCCAAATGTTGACATAGATGAAGTGTGTCTTTGCTATCTTCTCAGTTCTCAGGCCATCATCCTCTTTCCATTTTAGTGCCCAGCCAGTGTCTCTGTGTCACACCCTAACTGTCCGGAAGCTGCCTGTGGGGCTGTTCCTGGAAGCCCTGTCTCATTATTTTTCTCCACCTGATTATTTGTCTCCAACAAAAATTATTCGTTCTGGGTTCTGTTCTCTCTGATGTTGAAGTTTGATGCCCATTATGCCTTAAAGCAGTGGTTTCCAAAATGTGGTCTCTGGACCAGCAGTAGCGTCACTTGAGAACTTGTTAGCAATGCAAATTCTTGTGTCCTACCCTGGAACCAATGAATCAGAATCTCTGGGGGTGGGGCCCAGAGTCTGTGTTTTCACAAGCCCTCTGTGTGACTCTGACGTGCTCAGGTTTGGGAAGTAACTGCATTAGCGTGAACTACAGAATGCTAGAAGTGGAAGGCACTGTAGGACTCAGGACACACTGTCATGGTACCCTAGCCATCACCCAGCTGAGTGATTCTCCACCCTGGCTGCATATTGGAATCACCTGGCAGCTTCCAACAACACTGGTGCTTGGGTCTCAGCCCTGAAGATTCTGATTTAATTGCCCTGGAGTATAGCCAGGGCTTTGGGATTTTGTCTAATCTCTCAGGGGTTGCAATGTACAGCCTGGGCTGGGAACCACGAATGGTGACCACCACTGGCTGCACGTTCAAATCACCTGGGGGCTCGAACAATACCTGGGCATCTGGAGGTTGTAAAAGGGCCTCTTCCCTGATACATGAGGGAGGTTGAAAATCACTCATCAAGTTTAATGCCTCCCTTTGTAGGTGAGGAAATACTCCTCTCGAAAAGTCCATGTGTGGGGGCAGTGTCTGCTGCTGTTCCCACTAAACTGGGCACTCGTGTTTTAATTGGGGATGTCTCAGTTAAGGCTAAAGGAAAAGGTCAGGGTGGGAGAATCCCGGGCCCTTTGACTGACCCTTGGAGATACCTGGGGCCCTGGGGCCTTCCCTCACCTAGGGGGTGTCTTCCTCTCCTCTGCCACCTCCTCCCCGCCCAGACAAGCTGCCCCAGAGAAGCCCTTCTGAAGTGCGCTCACGCCAGTGAGTGAGTAGGAGACGCCAAACACACAGTATGATCATCGTCGAAGTGTATTTTTCCTTGACTTGATAAATTCTATCTTACCCGATAGGATTTACAAAAGGAGGGGAAAGGATTTCTGCAGCAGGGTCTAACGCAGCTTTAAAATGCCACAGCCTCATTCCTAGGACCACAAAAATGCTTTCGCCTAGATAAATGTCATCCCAGACCTAGAGCATTCCCAGGATTATAACGTTATTGAATTTTCTGTCTGCACCTCTGATTTGCATGTTGTAAAAATAAACTAAAGATTTTATATAAAACTTAGTTCTGAGGTGACCGGATAGATTTTTCCAGTTCGCGTTAAGACTTTGCATCGTCTGGTGAGGGAAAGGAAAGATAATATCTTGGCTGGGAGCTTCGAGAGACTCCAAGACCTCCCCTGAGTCTCTTCCTCCCTGGACAAGGTGACAACTCTCATACTTTAATCACATTTTCTTGTCCTAGCCTCTTCATGTTGTCTACATTTCCCAAGCAATTCACAGTTCGTGTTGCTAATGCCTGCCAGGGGTTTAGTACCCTAGTTAAGACCTTGAACACTTGACCTTGAACATGTCAGCCTCTCTGGGCTTCTGCAACTGTATTTGAAAACAGGGAGAACGCTAGTGCCACCATCATTGGGTTCCTGGGAAGGTCAAATGGTTAATATGGATTTTAAAGCACTTCGTGCCTGTCATGCAATAAGCAACATATAAATGTTTATTGTTTTATTACCATTATATATTTAAAATCATTAACTAAATGTTGCTAACTAGTAAATAACTCCTTAACTCAGGTCTACTTTTCATTACATAAATTATCTTGGTGACTCTTTTATGAACCATCTCCAAATTTCCACTTGAATTTTAATGGGATAACGAGAAGCGGATCCCTCTTTAGGGTCTGATTAACGTCTCTTTCAGTGGGAAGCCCCAGATCTAGCCCTCTGAACTCCATTTAGTTGCCCTGAGGCTTGTCTTCAGCTAGGATGACCAACATCCTGGTTTGCCCAGGACTGAGGGGGTTTCCAGAATGCAGGACTTTCAGTGTTGATACTGGCACAGACCCAGGCACACCAGGATGAGTTTTTCACTCTTTCTTGAGCCTGAGGCCAGCTGGGCCTGCATGTCTTGGCGGCGGTGGCTTGGTGTGGCAGCCTACTCCATTTATTCCTTAATATCAAGATACTCACATCCCTGGCAATAACCAGCCTGCATAGTGGGAGAGGGTCAAGGTCATCACAACAGAATTACAAGGACAACTGAATGGATCAAGACTGTCCTCAGAAACTAAATATTGAGGAGACTGGAATGTCCTATTGAATTACCTACCTGTTGAACTTAGATTGCTCCCTTAACCCCTCTGAGTTTCAGTTTTCTTATTTGATGAAATGGGTATAAAGTCCATCTCAAAGGGCAGTTGAAAAGACTGGTCTGGGCAAGGTATGGGGAAGCAATGTCAATGTTCCTCTGAAGGTGTTCCTTGCAGAGAAGCAGCGAGCTGCTGTGTGAAAAGCGAGGCCCTGAATTAGAATCCTGTTTCTCCCATTTACTCGTTGTTTGACTTTGGGCAAGTTTCATCGATGGCTGGGAATCCCAGCATCTCCCTTGGAAAGCTTTTCCAGTCCACCAGGGGCATGGACCTGTGCCCCTGCTCATATCCGTCCATGCTTCTGCCCTGACCATGTAGAGTGTCTGTAGCTGAGTGGGTTCCCCCAGGAGATTTCTGGCAGGCTGGAAAAGAGGTTCTCAACTTTGGATGCACGTTAGAATCATTCGAGGAAACTTTAAAAAAACATACCACCATCTTGGCTTCACTTCAAACTAATAAAATCCAAATCTCAGGGAGTGTGGCCCTGGGATCACTTTTTAAAGTTTCCACTGGGTTAGGGGAGGGCACACAGTTGACCCAAAGAGCAGGACCAAGAGAGGGCAGCAATTTCATCAGCCCCAGATCTGCACAAGAAGATTGGAGAAGAGATATGAATCAAACCTGGCCTTTTATATTTGTGAATTCAGCTGGGCAGGTGGGTGAATAGGAGCATAGACTCCATCCTTCTTGCCATGCATCCCACTTCGCTTAGTTGCCCTGAGTGCCTTGTGAAGTGGGGTTATCACATGAGCCTTTCCTGGCCCTGAGGACAACTCACGTCTGTGTTTTTATGACAGACATTCTAAAACTACTCTGCCACCTTCCCTTCCTGAGGCAGCCCTGTGGAGGGGGCACAGTGGAGTGATTCAGCCAGCTGAGTCAGTAAGGAAGGACTCAGGCAGCCCAAATGGAGCAGCATGCGGGCCCCTCGACCACTCAGACCACACCGGGGAATAGTCACATTATTTCGCCGCTTTGATTTCTGAGCAGTTCAACCAGAAGACTTTCTTAGGTTCCTTGGAACTGCCTCTGGAGATCACCCCAAGCTTTATCTGAGCCATGAGTCATTGCTTAACACCTTTTCATTTCTCTGCCTTCCTTGGAACTCTTGAACATAACCAATTAGTTTCTTAGGTTATCCAGTGAACAATGGAAATGGTAATATCAAGGATTTCTCAAAGCTGAGCTAATGACTGGACATTTTGTGACACTGGGCTTTGCATGACGTGTTAACTAGTTGGGGAGTCAGTGGTTTTTCGAGTATTTTAAGCTGTTGCATCCGAACTGAGTGATCTTGGGTTTAATCATGACTTTCTAGAAGGAATAGGGCCATAGACACCATCATGCTTTACCTACAGAAGAGGATGTCAAGGGCTGGCATAAGGAAGCCACTAGCCCAGGTGTCAGGTTTGGTTGAGCTGGGAGCCAGAGGCCCATTCCCAGCCTCCTTCTCAGAGTCCAGAATGGCTTCTGCTAAACCCTGCAGCCTCTATTACAGGGCCTCTGCAACCTACTGAGGACCCATGAACCACTTGTTTCTGCATCCTGCTATGGGAGGAGAGACTCTCTAGCTTTCATCATTTTCTTAAAGTGGTCTTTGATCCAAAATAGATGAATAACCAGTTGTCTAGCCCTTTGCAATATACGAAGTTTACTTTAAAATTTTCTTCATAACGATTAGTAGATATATTTGTGACATATTAAAGAGAGAATTACATTACTATGCCAATTCTACAAGTCACAAAACATTACTTTTTTTGTTTGTTTCTGGCTTAGAATAGGATATCTCATCCCAGAGCACTAAAATGCATGAGAAACCAAAGCACCGAATTCATTGAAAACTTCCCGAAGACTTTGAATCTGCAATTTCAATATTTCTGTCTCTATTTATACTTTTTAAAAGGATGCAGTTCTTAACTTGGTAATAAGCGGAAACAAAACATATTTAAAGTTATTTAAGGACGAAAAGAAGCTGAGGCTGGCTTTATCATTTTCTCTTCTACCAAGCTGCCTAGTTCTTGTGATAGAACTTTACTGATGCCACTGTTACCAAGACATCCTCTCTGTGAGGATGGTGTGGTGAGATATTTTAGGAAACCGCAACCTTCACCTGGTCACTCTTGTAATGTAGTGATGTGACTTAGCCAGCTGGCTGCTAGATTGGGGTGCTGTGGGCTGGCTACTCCAAGCATGGTCCTGGAGTGGCGGCAGCGCTGCAGCCCCTGAGAGTTTGTTAGAAATGTGGAATTTCAGATCTGCTCCAGACCTCCTGAACCAGAATCTGCATTTTAGTGAGATTTTCAGGTGAATTTGGGCACAATAAAATCTGGGAAGCACAGCTGTATATGGTGTAAGACCTGAGTTAAAAATAGCAGGCCTAGAGCTGGCTCTGATGGCCTACGGGTTAAAGTTCAGTGCACTCCGCTTTGGCAGCCCTGGTTTGGTTCCTGGGCGTGGAACCACACCACTCATCTGTCAGTAGCCATGCTGTGGCAGCGGCTCACATAGAAGAACTAGAAAGACTTACAACTAGAATATACAACTATGTCCTGGGGCTTTGGGGAGGGGGAAAAAAGGAGGAAGATTGGCAATAGATGTTAGCTCAGGGCAAATCTTTCCCAGAAAAAAAAATTTTTTTAATTTAAAAACCTAGTAAATTACCATTTAAAAACCATAGCAGGCCTATGGTGACTATAGTTAATAGTATTGTGTTGTATATTTGAAAGTTGCTAAGAGAGGAGATCTTAAAAGTTCTCATCACAAGAAAAAAATTTGTAAATGCATATGGTGATGAATGTTAGCTAGACTCATTGTGGTGATCATTTCGCAACATATACAAACATCGAATCATTATGTTGAACACTTTAATATAATGTTACATGTCAATTATACCTCAATAAAAAATTATTTTAAAAAACCAAACAGAAACAGGTATGTACTTCCCACTCTGCCTGTTCAGGACAGACCCTATAACTTGGATGTTTTCCATGCATTTCCATCTGTTTCCTTATGGACTTGGTCCCCACAGAGGTTGAGTTGATGAGCATTGGCTTAGAGGATTTGGCTGCCCCTAATCTAACCACCTAGGGTACGAGAAGAAGAGATCACATCTAAACTTGGGCTAAGAAGGTATGAATATAGGTGAAATCATTCTGTTCTATACACCTTCAAATTGGTTACCATGTCTGCTTGTGTTGGTCCTAAATTTGCCTTCCTGAGAACTTGTAATAAAAGTATTATTTGTTCTTTAAAAAGTAGAGTGAGCCTATTCCCGTGGTGGTCTGACAGACAGGCACTGTCCTTAGGCTTGTTTGGTGACCAATGTTAACATAGGCTGTAGGTTAAGATATAGTATATATTATTAATCAAGTTTTGTTTCTTTTACACTGCTTACCTATCAAATCACATATGTGGACATTCAGGTGGCAGTTATCGTAGAAAAAGGAATTTCTCTTCTTTTCTTCTTTTTCAGTTTCCACCTTACTCCTCTAGAGCAGTCTTATTTCCTATATGTTGTACGTTCTCACGTGGATGACTTACATATTGCTTGTGCAGAGGCCTCCTGGAGAGGTGCTTTTAGCCAGTGATAAGTGAGAGCTGTGTCATCAATTTAGTCTCTTAAGGAACCTCTGTGGGTTTCCTATATGTGGAACACTCATTCTGATGACTTGCTTTAGTGTTTGAAATATGCTCTATTTTGTTAATAGAGGAAGCAATGGCCTAATGATGAAATGAAGAACTTTCCTCATTTTATGATTTTCCATATTTTTTGCAATGTTTCTTCTCAGTCTGCATGCATATGGTTGTGCGGAGGAAATTTTCTGCGATTTGAATAACTACCATCACATAGGTCTGATTACAGTATTCAAGGCCAGAGCCATAGAATTTTAGACTGAGAAATAAATTTTTTGCACATTCATTTTTATTTCAGGCTAATGTCTAAATAGAGTCTTCTCCCATTATTTTTGGTCTTTGGGGAGACAAACTCTGGCTGTGCATTGCAAAAGTTTTGAAACTCAAGCATACTTGTTAGACAACAAATAGAACATTATTTTATTTATGACCAGCTTTAGTTGTGGGAAAAGTGTTTATATTTTTATTTACAAAAGTAATTATTTAAGTCTTTATGCCATAATAACATGTTGTATTCCTGCCACTATAAATAATTGCTAGGAAACCCTTAGGGTTAGCTACTGTGCCTTCAAATCCCATCTAGGAATTATGTACAAGGTGAACATAACATTCTGCATGAAACATATATATATAATCTTGCCCCTGAGAAATCTCTGCAAGTTTCCTTGCAGAGGAATATTAGAGTATTTGAAAGCACATAATAAATATTTTGTTCAATAATTAAATGTGCTTTATTATTATTAAGATGGTAAGCAGTGCATGAGGAGATTGTAAATAGGTTAACATCAGGTAACTAGTTGAACAAGGTCAGTGACTACCTACTTTGGCCTCACATTGCAATCACCTAGGGAGCTTTAAA
This sequence comes from Equus caballus, assembly GCF_041296265.1. Taxonomy (NCBI): domain Eukaryota; kingdom Metazoa; phylum Chordata; class Mammalia; order Perissodactyla; family Equidae; genus Equus; species Equus caballus. The sequence continues at coordinate 48,339,735 of NC_091703.1, read as the reverse complement.
AAAGATCGATTCCAGGGTCCCACCCCCAGAGCTTCTGGTTTAATTGGTCCAGCATTTGGCCTGTGCCTCAGCATTTTAAAACTGTTTATTTTGAAATAATTATAGACTCACAGAAAATAGTGAAGATAACACAGAGAGGTCCCTTGTACCCTCCACCCAGCTTTCCCCAGTGGTAACATCTCACGTGGCTGTAATACAATATCAAAGCCAAGAAACTGACATTGGAATCATCATGTTAACTGGAAGACCACAGACCTTATATTTCACCAGTATGAGAATCGAGTCTTTTAAAAGTCCTCACATGATTCTACTAAATAGAGTCAAAAATCTCTGCTCTGAGTGCCATTTAAGGTCTTTTCCAAGCATGAGAGTGATTCTGTACACACACACACGCGTGCACACACACAATATACATATATGCGTGTGTGCAAATGCAGACCACACATACATAAAACTTTTAACAACAGATTGCAGGATATGACTAACATTTAGAAGCAAACTTAATTGACGGAAAATTGCACTTCACAATTGTACAAAATATACCCTGGTTTAGATCCTATGTCACACAAAAGATGTCTACCGTACCTGAGAAAGTAAACTAGGGTTTATCACTCCCAGAATTAAAGTCTGTATGAGGAATGAGAAGAAAATTCCATGGGTTTTGAAAATGTCATTTATAGACACAATTTAAGTTTCAAATTCTGCTAACATGATAAGAGACTTTTGCCTGCATAATTATGTACATAAAATTCCCATTTATCATGCTCCAAATGCATGTAAGCAACTGCTGTTCTCTGTAAATAAATCAGTGTTTCTTTCTCTGCTGCCTGGGAAATTAAACATTGTCCTGCGCAGGTTTCCATACTTTTTCTCTCAAAAAGAGTTGAAATGGGTATTAATCAATTAAGCAATGGGAGAAATGAATAAACCTCACATCTCACGCTAATGTCTACTCTCAGGTTTTAACTATGCGGTTAAATAGGGACATTTGTTACCATAACAGACTCTAAGCTGAACCTAGGTCAGAGTGCAGAACCTGCCTTCACCTTATACAAAAAGGAGATTTCCCCTTATTTGGAATGAAACTTCCATCAAGATGATGGAGAACCTTGCTATAGTGTCTGGGATTGATTTACTAGGGGTTGTCTGAGCAGGACTCGTCAGATTCCGCCTGCTCCCACCTCCAGCTGTGCCGTCTTTCTGTACCGGTGTCTCAAGGACTTTCAGAACGCCCCCTGGAAGAAGCAGACGATGGCCAGACGGTTCAGTTGTGGAATGGGCGACTCTTGTTTTCAGTAGACCTGTCTGTTTGTTTTCTTCCTTTTCAGTCACAGATCCCTTTTTCCCCTGGTCCCTCCGGGGTACTCTGTGTCCCCATGTCACCCTGACAACTTCTGCTTCCTGGCCCGAAGCCTGGATCTCCCAGGGGAATTTTACTTGGATGAGTTCCATGAAGTTATAGAGCACAACGAATGTTTGAGTCAGAGTTTTGGGAATATTCTTTCTACCTAGTATTTTAGGGAGAGGTTATGGTCTGGAATGGCATTTATAGGAGCCCAGGGAGGTCTGCTGAAGACCCTGGGGACCCTGTGATGGAGCCTCATCTACTTCAGTGAAGAGGCAAGGCTGCTGGAGCCTCTAGATTCAGATTATGTAACTTTCCCACTCAGGCCCTTGAAATCAGTCCTGATAGGAGAAGGAGGCTGGGATGGGATGGAGGGAAAGGGGCCATTCTCGGAGATTTGGGTACAAATAATTATTCCCTCCTCTTATTTCATCTATTGATCCATCATTTTTTGCTTAAAGCTGTGAACTTGTAGCACCCTAGGTAAAGTCATTGGGACGTATGGATTATTGTAGATCAGCTGGATTAAGACAACAGTACTTTGGATGTTCAACAGTTCAAGCCTTTCCTATGAACAGAGAGGGTGATTGACTAATTACTGTGGTTTCAGAGATCCCAGTAGGGACCTACTGCAGAATTTCCTTCCCCCACTGGGGAATGCCTTAATGGCACAGCTTCATGTACACCTTTATGCCCATGGCTTAGTGGGGGCCTGTTGAAATCCAACTGTAATCTGAGATGGGCAACATTATTTTAAAGGTAAGTGTCATTTATTTAGAGCATAATGGGAATGTCTGACCCTTTCTAGAAGCCAGCATTAAACAGGGGTAGGAGATAAAGAACAAGAGACACTTCTAGTACACTGAGTTCCCGAGGACATAGGAAGAAAGTCTGGAGGACTGATTGCCACGGAAAAACGCCACTCAGCTCAATTTCCTGGCTTCCCACCCACCCCACCCTAATTATAAAAATAAACAAAAACAATCTGCACCAGCTCCCTGGACCATCTATGACTGCGTGCAGGTGTGTTTTGTTTTGTCGATCCATCATTGCCAAGGGCATTTATTATCTGGGTGCCACTGAATCGCTTATTCTCCTGTCCGTGAGCCAGCCTATTTTGCCAGCTTGGTGGTGTGTGCTGTTTACCAGCAGAGCTATTAAATTTCTCACCTGTGTATCTTGTGAGAGCTGCCGCTAGGAGATAAAGCCTCTTGGAGAGTGGAGCATTGGTATTCGAGAGACTTTCAAGGACAGGGCTCCCTGCAAATTCCTGCTGTGAGGAATCTCAGATTAGAACCAGAGGGAAACGACCCCACTAGCTGCCCTCATTGGTGTCCGCGCTCCGCCATAACAAGACACATCCTCTGGAAACATTTTGACTAAAAGGCCAGATCATTAACGGCTTCCACATGCAGAATTAAAACTCAGATATCACAAAGAAAGGCCTGCAAGGGCACAGAAAGCTTGCGCTGGGAATTGTCAAGTGCCTGAGGATTCTAGCACTGGAAACAGCTGACAATAGCTAGCAAAGAGAGCTGGGTTAAGATCCTGGCCCGACTTACCAGCTAGGTGACTCTGGGAACGTTATTTAATATCTGTATTTGATCTGGTGATTCCACTGCTAAGAAGTGACCCTGCAGATGTAATGATAATAGGCATTTCTGGGCACTTTGCATGTGTTAACTCCTTGAAGCCTTACAACAACCCTAAGAGGTAATGTTGTTGGTATCCCCAGGAAACTGAGGCACAGAGAGGATGACCCGCCAAAGGTCGAGTTAGTCAGTGCTCAGGAGAGGCAGCATGGCACATGGTTAAGTGGACGGTCTCCAGGGCCAGCCTTCTTGGGTTCCACTCCCAGCCGTGCCGTGAACTAGCTGTGTTGAGGGCTAGAAGAGTGCCCGCTCGTATAAACTCCCATGCAGTATTTTACTCGGAGGGAAATAGTATCTCCCTTTATGTCACTGATGCATGCAGTGTCTGCTCATTTCAAAGTAATTGGGTTTTTTTTTTTTAAAGATTGGCCCTGAGCTAACATCTGTTACCAATCTCTTTTTTTCCTTCTTCTCCCCAAAGCCCTCCAGTACATAGTTGCATGTTCTAGTTGTAGGTCTGCCTAGTTGTGCTATGTGGGACGCCGCCTCAGCACGGCCTGATGACCTGTGCCATGTCTGCAGACAGGATGCGAACCAACGAAACCCTGGGCCGCAGAAGCACAGTGCGCAAACTTAACCACTTGGCCATTGGGCAGGTCCCTCAAAGGAATTTCTGTTCACAGAAACAAGAGCCATTTCACTCAACTCCTTAAACAGCAGCGACTCCTGTTTATCCTTTTCAGTGGTTTTGTTCAGCCCATAGCTTGCCTCAGCATGTAAAGAATTAGCTCAGTTTTACTATTCCTATTCTTGGGGTATAGACCGAAATGCCCAGAAGTAACGTAACTTATACCAAACGGCTCTCCTCAATGGCTGTGTCTCTGGGATCACTCGCTGCGCGCCCACTGTGCAGGTGGTGGGTTTGCGTGTGCCAGACCCAAAAGGACCTGCTTTCATCATGAAACAGCCTCCTCCATTTCCACTGCTCTCCAAACACCTCTGTCCAGCCTGCTCATCTGCTCATAAACCAAGTAGTCTTCTAACATCAACCATTGCCCTGAAACAGAGTAGGGAAAAAGGTACACACTATAATCAATGTTCCTTGGTGTGTTGTTCAATATCAAGTTTTTTCCTAATTTCCTTCTTTCTCCTACTTTCATTCATTCATTTAACAAATATTTACTGAGGAGCTACTATGTGCCTGCCACCCACTATTGCAGATGCTGAGGATCCAGCAGTGAATGTGACTGTCATTGTTTCTGCCCCATAGAGCTTACATTCTAATGGACAAACCAACAAAAAAGGAAACTGATACATGTATGACGTACTCAGTGGTAGAAGGCACTATTGAGAAAAAGCAGGGCAAGATAGGGAATGGCAGGTGCTATTTTAGACAGGATGGTAAGGAAAAGCCATCTGAAAGAGGTGACATTTAAAGAGAGGCCTGAGTGAAGTGAGGGAGGGAATCATGTGAAGGGGTGGGGGAAGAGCATTCCAAGCAAAAGGAAAAACAGTGCAAAGGCCCTGGGGCAAGAGTGGGTTTCGTGGGTTAAAGCAACAGCAAGCACATCTTAGTGGCTGGAACATAGTAAGGGAGGAGAGCAGTGGAAAATCAGGTCAAGTCGGGGCCAGGACCAGATGAGGTAGGGTCTTATAAACCATAGTGAGGATTTGGGGTCTTGTTCTCAGTGTAATAGGAAGCCATTGGGAGGTGAGAGCAGGGAATGGCATGAACTAACTGGATTAAAAGTGAATCATTCTGGCTTCTGCGTGGGAATAGAGTGTCCTAGAACCACAGGTGAAGCCAGAAGGCTGGTCGGGATGCTCTGGCATTAGTCCAGGTGAGAGAAGATAATGGTTTGAATCAGGGTGATGGGGGTGGGAGAGGCGGGAATGGACTGATTCAGGATAGGCTCCGAAGGTTCAGTCAACAGGCTCGCTTATGGGTTGATGAGAGAGAAAGAAGGGAATCCGGGAGGACTCCAGGGTGAACGGTATTGTCCTTCTCTGAGATGGATGTTTGTTTATTCATGTGTAATCTGTGACTATCTTTCTTGTTTACTAGATTTAAAGTTCCTTGGGACCAGGAGTTTTCAGTTATTCTGTTTTCCTCTTCTCCTTTTCTCCCCTTAGTAGTGACTCTCCTAGTACTTTGCATATAGTGAATCCACAAGAAAAGCTGTGAAACAAGTAAATATAATGCATAAGATATTTATTAGTGAATAAATCCCTAAATTTTAATATTTGTTCTGTATTTACTGTATTATTTGGGGAAACTGGCTCACTTTGGGACTGAATTTTCCCATTGTGAAATAGGATTCACCTTTGTAATGTAAATGAAGTGTCAATGTACCTAATGGTGGGTGGCAAGCAATTTGGGGATATGGGATAGAGTCCTCAATTAGCTGTAGTAAGGGAGAAAGGATAGTGGAAGTCATCTGGGGGAAATGTCTTTACTGAGGTGTCGTTTAATATCATGCATTTCAGACTTGGCAGGTTTATTGTCATCACACCTTGCTGTCACTGGCAGACGTTGTTGATGGAATGTTCTTTCCTTGAAGATCTAGAACAGTCCTCAGAATCTTTCTTAACATAACACTCCAACTTACCATTCCTGCCTGACCCAGTCTGCTCATCTAACAGTTGAGGAAATTAAAACTCAGAGGCAGTAATTGACTTTCCCTAGTCCACCCCAGAAGTTGGAGGCAAAGCCAGAGTCTGAACCTGAACCCTGATCCCCAGGCCAGTGTGCTTTTAAGCAGATATTGACAGAATGAGAAGGGTTCATGCAGGGAAGGTCATTTGTGACCGGAGGAAGATACGGGCATGTGGGGGCCAGTGGGTGGGGCTCTGGAATCGGCAGGAAGGCAGGGGAAGCCCCTCAAAACAGCTTGAATAGAAGGGGGTTCCAGAGCCCATTGCCCCGGTACATGTTTTCTGCATCACAGAGGAAAAGCTAGCTGTCCTCTAGGATTCTTGTTTCACTCTATGGCTATTTAGTGACAAAGGACATAGCATTAGCCTCTTTTATCCAATCAAATCTTGGAGGATGTGATCTGATTTACTAATCCTGCTGTTGAACGTGGACTCTTTTCCTCCTTTTACAGAATTAAAAAGCACTCTCTCATTGCCTGCTGAATCTGGGTTCAGCCACCTTAGATTGACCACAAAATGACCGTTTAATTTCCTCAATACAGAAAGTGACACAAACATTCTTTCAGTTGTTTTGCTAGATGGGCTGTCACTGGAAATCTAGTCTTTGTGGTTGAAAATGATGGATGCTTTGGTTTGAATCACAGTATAGTATTTTACTCAGGTCTTACGTATAGCCAAGCTATCTTCTCCAGATTTTGAACAATAAAAACTCTGGCTTATTTATTCTCACACAGGCTTGATTTGCTCATTAATACGCCATGAAAGAAATATGCCTTTTGTTCTTTGCAAAAGTTCCTATTAAGCAGATATTTCTTAGCGAGTCAAACCAAATTTTGGATGCGAGAACGATCTTTAAGCGGAACCTTCCATCCAGTGAAACCTGGAACTTTGGACAATGACTAGTTTTCATTTTTTTTTTTTGCCAGAATTCTTTAGTAGACCATTAAGTTTGTTTATGCAGTTGACAATTCTAATGGATTGTCTTAATTTGAGATTTTAGTGCATCAGAATATTTTAGGTAACATAGACAAATATTATTAAAATTTAAATAGGAAATTATCCACCTCCTTATAAAATATGTAGAAGTTACTTATCACTTACATTTTTGTTGAGATTGTTAATAGTCTAAGTTTAAATAGTTAATGTTTGAATTTATGCCTTAAACCAGAAGAAATCTCCCGGGGTCACAGGCCAGAGAGCTGTGACTGAATGTGAAGGATTTTCGTATAACTGAAAGTAATGTCGTTTCCTTCTATTTTGACCTAAAGTGAAAGGCGCGGTGTTGGGAGGAGGGAGAGATCCAGGTTCTAGACTTGATTCTATCACTTCACCACTGCGCCACCGAGCCAGCCCCTTAAAAAGTATTGAAGACTCGGCGGCTGGCCCCGTGGCCGAGTGATTAAGTTCGCGCACTCCGCTGCAGGCGGCCCAATGTTTCGTTGGTTCGAATCCTGGGCGCGGACATGGCACTGCTCATCAAGCCACGCTGAGGCAGCGTCCCACATGCCACAACTAGAAGGACCCACAACAAAGAATATACAACTATGTACCTAGGGGCTTTGGGGAGAAAAAGGAAAAAAATTAAATCTTAAAAAAAAAAAAGTTTTAAAAATTATTGAAGACTCAAAGAGCTTTTGTTTATATCTATTTATATTGACCATATTAGAAATTAAAACTGTTTTTTTAAAAAAATTTATTAAGCCATTTAAAAATAAAATTTTAATGTAAATGACATTTTTATGACAACTATATTTTCCAAAACAAAAAAAGTAGTGAACAGAGTGAGATTGGCTTATGTTTTTGCAAACCTCTTTAATGTCTGGCTTAATAGAAAACAATGGGATTTTCACATTTGCTTCTTGATTCAATCTGTTGCGATATCAGAAGTCATTTAGCCTCTGGAAAACTCCACTGCACACTCATGAGAGAATGAGAATGAAAAATATCTCAATATTTTGAAAATAGTTTTGACCTTATGGACCTCCTAAAAGGGTCTCAGGGAACCCCTGGGCCTGGAGCTTTTGAGAACCTCTGATCTATGTGATTTTGATCATTTTCAATTTATCAAGACTTGTTTTGTAGTCCCGCATGTGGTCTGTCGTGGTGAATGTTCTGTGTATGTCTGAAAAGAATGTGCATTCTGCAGTTGTGGGGTACCGTGTTCTGTCAATGTCAGTTAGGTCAAATTGGTTTGCAGAGTTATTCAAATGTTCTTTATCTTTCTGATTTTTTGTTTTTTCTATCAGTGTCTGAGAGAGAGGTGTTACAACACCCAACTGTGATTGCACATCTGTATTTCTCCCTTTAGTTCTGTCAAATTCTGCTTCACTTATTTCGAATTTTCGTTATTGAGTGCACTCACCTCTAGGATTATTACACTGTCTTGATTTGAAAATTAGAAAATATATATTCTTGTCTCTGGTAATTCTCTTTGTCTTAAAGTCTACCTTATGTGGTATTAATATAGATTTACCAAGGTTTATGCTTACTGTTTGCATGGTTTATATTTTCCTAATCTTTTACATTTAACCAATCTGTATCTTTAGATTTAAAATGTGTTTCATATTTATGTACATATGCGTACATATATAAATATATGTATTTAGAGAGAGAGAGATTCTTGCTTTTTATCCAGTCTGATATTTTTTCTCCTTTTAATTAAAGTGTTTACAACTCATTTACATTTAAAGTAATTATCAGTATGATTGGGTTTGTCTACCATCTTGGTATTCATTTCCTATTTGTTCCGTCTGGTTTATGTTCCTCTGTTCCTCCTTTTCTGCCTTCTCTTGGGTAAATCAATTTTTTTTTAGTATTCCATTTGATTCCCTTCTGTGGACTTTCTGGCTAGTCCTCTTTTTGTGTTATTTTTAATGGTCATTCTAACCTAGAGACTACAATGTGCATCTTTAACATATCACAGTTTACCTTCGACTCAGATGATGTTACTTCACCAAGTAAGAACATCACAGCAGCATGATTCCTGTCTCACCTTCCTGATCTTTGTGCTCTCGGTGTCATATATTTAACTTTTGCGTATGCTGTAAGCCCCACAATTCATCATTGTTATTTTACTTTAAAGAATTAATACTGTTTTAAAGAATTTTAAAATAAGTATAATGAGAAGGTCTTGTATATTTACCCGTGAATTTACTCTTTCTGGTGTTCTTGATCCATTTCTACCAATCTGACCTTCCACAGGGAATTATTTCCCTTCAATAGAAAGAATATTTTTTCTCGTTTCTAGTAGTGCAGATGTGCAGTAGATGGATTCTCTCATACTTTTTCTGTTGTATATGTTTTTTATTTTGTTTTCATATTGTTTAACCACCTTATTGAGGTGTAACTTCCATACCATAAAATCCACCCACTTGCAGTGTACAATTCAACGATTATTAGTAAACTTACAGAGTTGTAAACCATCGCCACAATCCACTTTTAGAAAATTTCCATTCCCCCAAAAGATCCTTCATGCCCAGTCGCAAACCCCCTTGTTCACCCACAGCTGTAGGCAACCATTAATCTACTTTTGTGGACATTCGTATAAATGGAATCCTACAATATATGCTCTTTTGCTTCTTTTGATTTGGCATAATGTTTATGATTTTATCCATGTTACAGCATGTCAGTAGTTCTTTTTCTTTCCGATGAATAATAAATATTTAATTGTATGAGTATACACATTTTCATTATCCATTCACCAGTTGATGGATGTTTGTTTGGCTATTATAATAATACAATTATGAACATTTGCATACAAGTCTTTGTGTCAACATATGTCTTCATTTCTCTTGGGTAGATACATTGTAGTGGAATTTCTGGGTCGTGTTTGAATTTTATGTTAAATGTTTTAAGAAACTACCAATCTGTTTTCCAAGGTGACTGTCCTACTTTACCTTCCTACAACCAACAGATAAGGATTTGCCTTCATATTTGAAAGTCGTTTTTTGCTGAATATAGAAATCTAGGTTGATAGTTTATCATTTTTCTTTCTTCACTTTAAATATGTTGTTCCATTGTATTATGGCCCATATTGTTTCTCATAAGAAGTCAGCCGTCTTTTATTGTTGTTCCACTGTGTGTAATATGTCTTTTTCCTCTTGCTGCTTTTGGTATTTTCTCTTCGATTTTGAGTTTTAGGAACTTAACTATGATGTGTCTAGGTTTGGTCATCTCAGGGTTTAATGAACTTCTTGGATATATGTGTTGGTATCTTTAATCAATTTGAAGAAAATCTTGGTCGTTATTCTGATATTTCTTCTGCATAATTCTCTCTTATACATTTGGAATTATTCTTATGTTAGAATACTTTATATTGTCCCATAGATCTTCTTTTCTTTATTTTAGTTTTGGTCTGGATAAAATATTTGCTTTACAGACTTGCTCTTTCTCTGGAACTCTTTGGGATTCTAATTCATTGTTCTAGCCCACATGAAACCATAAAAGTTTGTTAGGAGTTCATCTAGTTTCTCTTTATGCCTGTCTCTTGTGAATTCTTCTTTCTCTTACTGTTACACGAAGATGAAAGCAAATGTGTATCTCTTCCCTCACGAGAAGGGTTCTACACTTTGTGGAATTTAGTTCATTTAGGTTTCTTTTTCGTCAGCTCTCTGAGGGGGTTTTAAAAATCTGTGTTTTGTAGTTTGTGTGGCTTGTTCTTTTTGAGAGGATGGCACAATGGTTTCCTGCAACTTTCTACATGTAACTGGAAGTGGAAGTTTCTGTGTGCTCTATTGCTTTTTTAATGGCTCCTGCATCCCAAAAAGATTGTTTCAAGTTGCATTTTCACCAAAGAATATTGAAAACTCCGTTTATACTTCACCCAAAATAACACCACCAGAAATTCAAATGCATACCTTAGAGCCCTGCTTATTGAAAACTTCCTCTTTGATAAGTTGATTTATGATTCCACTGCTGGAATTCTACAGCTTTCTCCACCATGCCTTTCATACCAGCTGTCCTAGAGACGCAGCACAAGGAAAATTCCACCCAAATGCCCAATATTTATTCTTTTGCAGAGCATTTTCCCTGAGACTCTTTCTCCTTACCTATTTTGATGAACTAGTCTGGCTTACCTGAAAAGTAACCTGAAAATCTCTGCCTCGTGTTCCCTTGAGCCAAGAGCCAATCCTCCGTAGCCAGTTTCTTGTTTTCTCTGCTCTTAACACTCCAACTGTGGGGAAACACTCAAAAGACGTATCTCAGCCAAAGAAAGAATGTGATTTCTCAAAGTTTTGGAAGTTTCCAAAGGTATTGCCGTGCCCAGCAGACACCCCCACCCCAAAACCCAATCCAGATGGTATGAATGTGTATAATCAGCCTGACCTCTTATACCAGAAATTGCCCTTTTGTGCATTTCCATGTGGCTTCTTGCCTCTCCCTCTTTATCTTCCTCTGTTCTAGCTTTCTGATTTACCACAACCCTTCCTTGAAAAGGGAGAGTAAATGAAAAAGAGATATGGTTTATGAAAGCAAATTTACTTTTTTGGATGCCTTTGTTCCGGGGCTAGCCCTATAATGGTCTGAAATACAGAGTAAGTCATTTGGTGTCCCACTTGCCATTTTTATTCAGGTGGAATGTTCTTAAAGCACAGGGCATTAGCAGTCTGCAGCTAGACAAGATCCAGTGACATAATTAGAACGTATTTCTAATTATTTCTAATTTATGTTTCTTACATGTAATCCTGATGATTTATTTATTTATTTGAAATCTCATCAATCATAATCAGTCTATTACTAATTCAGGTGTTAAAAAAAAATTATGAGCTTTACCAGAAAACCTTTTCTGATCTTATTCATGTTACTGTTTTTGCTTTCCAGCTCTTTTTTCCAGCTCCAATTTCTCTCTTGGTCTCTGTCTTGACACATACTAACCCTTATACGTCAAATAACAATATGACTACCTGCTCATTTGCTAATTTAAAACATTCAAATTAAATTTAAAATGATTTTCCGTATTCAAGGATTAAATTCTCTTGCTTTTGGTTCTATCCCGATTTGGTTTTTGATTCTGTAAAAAATTGCGTTTTGTATTCCTAGCACATATGCATCAATACACACCCACATACACATGTATGATCTATTAGTTAAGGTGATGCTATTTGCTGTACCAGACATGCCCTAAAATCTCAGGGGCTTACCAGAAGAGCAGTTTATTTCCCACTCATGTAAAACCCCATTGGCAATGTGACAGGAAAGACTGTGCTCCACACAGTCATTCAGAGACCTAGGCTGATAGAGGCTCTGCCATCGTCAACACTTGGTTCCAAAGATCAGTCTGATGAAGAGAAATGAGGGGCTGCAGGGGGTGCTTATGGGCCAGGGCTGAAAGTGGCATACGTTAATTGCGTTCTCACTCCATTAACTAGAACTCAGTCAGAGGATCCCTCTTGGACTGGGAACTGTAGCCCTGATTGGGAAACCACTTTCCAGAAACAGTTGTCTACTATGGAAGGGGCACAACCTTCCGTGGCCATGCTTCTTAGTTCTTCCAGTATAAATCTTCAGGATTGTCAAAGCTTGAAGAATTAAGGAATAGGGCGGTAACATAGGAGATTTCATGCTAAGTACCAAAGACTAAAGCAAATGGAACTGCTACTAGGGTAGAATGGCTCAGAAATAGTCCATTCATGAAAAGAAGTGGGGATGACATTAGCTTGTCTTGTCTTTCACTCATGCATTCTTTCATTCATTTATCAGACATTACCTTGAGTACTTGCTTTATGCCTGGCACTGTGCTAAGTGCTGAGGATATAATAAAACACTTAAATCATAAAGTGAGGTAAGAGCTGTAATGGATTTATCTGCATTATGTATGTGGAAGTAATATGCATTGTGTTAGTGGAGGCTGGCCTTCCAATAAGGTAGCACAGGAAACTCCCAAATAGACTTAGAGGTCTATTTGCCCATTGGATTTCTAAGATTTCCTTACTGTAATCCTTTGCATATATGTCGCCACTGGTTCCAACTTTGCACTCCACTCTCATGGATAGTAATGTGATTGTGTTTCCTTAGTAGAAACATCTCTGTGGCCACAGATTCAATAGCAGTGAAATTAGAGGTAAGAAGAGTCAAGAGGCTACTGTTATAGGCTTCATGGGTTCATTCTTCCTATGGAACAAAATTGAAATTCCTCCCCATAACTCGCAAAGCTCTTCATGATCAGGCCCTTCCTAACCGTCTAGCTGCATTTTCCATTACTCCCCACCCCTAATCCCTGACTGCACCTGGGAATTTCTGCAATGTTAGGCTACTCATAGTTTTTCATACTTTAGCACATCATGCCTTGCCCCTGCCTTCGCTTAAAATGTCATCTCCCTACTTGTCTGCCCATCTAGAAGACTAGAAGGTCACTTACCTTTCCAGGTTCAGCAAAATGTTCTTTCCTCAGGGAAACTTTCTCTAATGCACCCCCTCTATGGCAAACTTAGATAGTCCTTATCCTATGCTCATACTACATTTTGTACCAACAACGTTTATAGTAAATATAATTTATACTAAATATTATCATATCTTGTCATATGATAATTCTTTACTTCCTTTTACCATGATCTCCTTGAGGAAAGGGGTGGAGACTTGCCATCTTTCTATGGCTAGTGCCTCACTGTGTACTGGTTACATAGTGTATTCAATAAATAATCATTGAATGGATGAATGAATGATTGAGTTCCAACTGTAGGAGACAACTCATGAAAAGCAGAGCACTTTTGATAATGTGGCATGTACTAAAAGTTCAGTTTGTTTGGAGAATAGGAGGTGTGCAGAGAAGCAGTAAGAACAAAATGGTTGGAGAAGTAGATTGGTATCACTATATTAAAAAAACAAACAAACAAAAAACCTTTTAATTCTACAGCAGTGGGAAAGCTATGGTGTCTGAGCCAGAGGAGTGATATCATCAGAAGCAGTTTCATAAGGATGAATCTGGTGGTACTGCATCTGGCAGGGAGGCAGAGTGGATAGGAGGCTGATCATGGACCTTTGTTATTTCTGAGCTGTTCAGCATCCTTACATCATTCTTTCTTGGGGAAGTCTCCCATCCATGACCCTTGGTGAGGCTGCCACCTGCCACTAAGAGGCCATGGAAACCAAAATTTCCCTAAGCAGATCTCCTGGCAGTTGGGTTGGGGTACATAACTCAGGCTTGACCAACTGGACACCACACTCAGAACTTTGACTCCAGAGAGTGTTACACAAAGTTATGAGAATAGCTCAAGATTACTTATGGCAGCAGCAGAGGAGAGATGAGTCTGATGGTTCTGGGTCCCAGGGGTAGTGTCCTACCTACGTTGGTTACTATAACATCACCTTGGGGGTTATCTTCTGCAGTTTAGACTCTCTTGGTTCCTACCTAGTTTCTGAAGTGGTTTCTCAAAATTCTTGTCAATTCTGTAAGAGCTACTTGATAAGTTCCTAATGCTACTTTCCTACTAGATAGCCAAGAGCAGGTCCTATCATTTGCAAACAAGAACTCTGACAGGTATAGAATTGAAACAGTGGTGGACATTGGTGGATGCCTGCCCAGCATCCATTCCCCTCCTAACTCAGATTCTTAGTTGCATATCCACCCATTCTCATGTAACCTATGTACTTCAGGAAAAACCGACACCACTCCTTGCTGGAGGCATGGGTTCAGGTTGGCTTAAGCCAATCAGCCCATTCCATATTCCAGCCACAGTCATGTCCAGAGGTGAACAGGTGACCTAAGTGGGCCAGTTGTGGAACGAAATGGGGCAGTGGTTGCTACTGACAGGCATCCTGGGAATCAGCCTAAGAATGACACTGACCTTCAGAACACAGAGTCAGAGAGACAGGGCTTTTTGACAACCTCATTGAGCCTCTGGATCAGCCACCCCTGACCCTGGTGTGCCAGTGGAAGGAGTCAAAGATGGCTGAGGTTATGATGCAAGGTGACCGGGTGGAAGGTATTGTCACAATTGAAACAGGGAGCACAGGAAGAGTCGTAGGCTGGGGGAAAGGTTAGAAGTTCAGGTCCAAAAATGGTACATTTGCTTTTCCAGAAGTATTTTTGTGTTTCATAATTCTTTAATTTCAAATAAAGAGTTAGACTCATCAAATACTTTCATGTATTTACACCTCAAACGAAAATCTAGTCCTTTTGAGAAGAGAGTAGAAATATTTGCATAGAATGACCCCCATCCATTGATTTGGGTGCTGTTTTTCCCATGCTGTAGGCTTTAGCATGAGAAGGAGAGCCAGGTAGGGTGAAAGGGAATCTCTTTCTAGTTTGACTAGTCAGAGCTACAACAGTTTTGCAATAATTCCATCCCTAATTAATACCTATAAAGACTAATACCTATTACCTAAGTCATAATCTCAGTTTTTACCCTTACGCTTGTTTTTTGCTTTTTTGCTACTATAAAGATTAATGATATTAGCTAAAGATTGAATTGAACAAATGCAGACGTGTTTGTCATGGATGTATAAAACTGATCAGAATTTAATCTTGTCACCTGCATAACTAACTTATTTCAGATAAAGTTACCACTGTCTACCCAGGCTGGGAACTTTAAATCTCCTTCCCTCCCTGCCTCACCTTCCCCTTTTTCTGGTACCTCCAACCTGCCTCCCTCCTCACTTCACTCCCCGTCCCCAGACCATTACCTGGACAGCCAATTAATTGTTCCATCCTGAACATTCTATCTCCATAGTGTTTCTCATATCCATTCCTTCCCTTTTGTTACTATTGCATCTCCATAATCCAGCCCCTCAGTGCTTCTGGCAAGAGCTTGGAATTACCGAAATTTACAATCCTTCCCTACTCCCATTCAACCTAGTGCACATAATCTTCCAATAGATCCGGTACCTCCCTGAGTGAAATATAATCACCCTTCGCCCTGTCACTCAAAGTCCTCATCTATGTAGCCACAACCCTCCCTTCCAATCTTACAACTCACCCTTGCCCTGCTCAGACTTTCTATCCCAACTAAATGGGCTGTTCACTGGTCTTTAAACAAACCGCTAACTTTGCTCATAAGACCTTGATCCATCTCAGTTCTACCCAGCATCCATGTCAAATACCTTCCTCTTCTATTGAAAGCTTTTTGATTTTGCAGGTAATAGAGGCATCTTTCGTCTCTTTAAGAAATCCACCCTTGTTATTGGCACCATCTTCTCCTCGGAGATAAGACTTTGAAACCTTAACTGTGCAACGCCTCCCTCCCTGCCCCTGAAACCCCCAGCCCCAGGCTAGTCACTGGGTTCTCTCTTGTATTTCTACAATGTCAGCTGCATTGCCCATTGCCTAATTCACTCCCTCATTGCCGCTGGTTTAGATAATTCAATCAAAAAGTGCAGCCATGTTGATTTCTACCCTCCTAAATTTCCTTTGAGATGTCAGTTTCCTTCCCTCCTGCCTTTGTTAGTTTCCAATCCAACCTTCACATCACCACTGGAACCCTGTCCAAAGTTCAGATGTGTTGACATTTTCCTCCAGAACATTAAAGTTTGTATAGCAGAGAGGTTAAGAGTTCACACCTTGGAGACCAGCCTTTTGGATTTAACGAGCTCTACCACTTTTCAGCTACTCAGCTTTGGGCAAATTACTTCCTCATCTCTAAATGGGGCCTATTGTGAAGTTTAAATAACCTAATGCTTATGAATATTTGCAGAGTGACTTCACAAGGTTAGCCCTAAGTAAATGGTAATGTGAAGGATAATAAATGCCAAGTTTCAAATGAGACACAATAAAATAGTAAATATGACATTCCAAACAGAGGTAGGGATCAGATTTTCAAAGCAGGTGGCCTAAAACTAGTTAGCTCTAAAACCTATAGGAGGGGTTAGGAGGGTGAAGCAAATGGAAATGGAAAGAAGATTCTTTGAGGAATTTTCTGTGCAAAAATCCATCCTGGGACTCCTGCTGTTACCTCCAGAGGGACGTTTAGGATGGTGCCAGCTCCTTCACCTCAAGTCTAATTGAGGGGAGAGTGGAGTTTCCATGGGATAATTTGGAGACCTAAATATGTGGCTCCTGATGAATGACTCCCACTTTATTGTTCCCTGGTACTTAATCTAGGGCTGTGTGTTTGTATGTTTGTGTGTATGTTAGCCAGCACTTTTTTGGTTGTTAGTGACAGAAAAAATATCTGAATTAGCTTGGGGGAAAAGGGAGGTATTGGTGA
Source organism: Equus caballus (assembly GCF_041296265.1). Taxonomy (NCBI): domain Eukaryota; kingdom Metazoa; phylum Chordata; class Mammalia; order Perissodactyla; family Equidae; genus Equus; species Equus caballus. The sequence goes on along the minus strand of NC_091703.1, from coordinate 48,323,002 downwards.
GATAATACCAGAATATTTAACACACCCAAGGGAAGAGTTGAATAAGGAGACCCATGGAAGGACAGTGTGCCCCAGGCCTCAGGAGCAACTGGAAATATGGATTCCAATGCTTCCAAGACTTCCTTTCTCTACTTTTTCTTTCTATTTCTGTCTGAATTTGGCTTGATGGTGGAAAAAACATGGCCAGCAACAGTCCCGAGCTTCTGGCACCACAGGGCACTGGCGCTCCTGACCCAGTTTTAGTTTGGAAAATCCTCACAAGGACTCTGACTGGCTTGGCCTGGTCAGAGCCACCCCCCGATGAAGCTCAGTTGCCAGAGAATTCGATGCGCAGACGACAGGGGTGCTAAGCAGACACTCTATTTATTTGCATCCCTGTAATTTTTCAAGTATGTCAGCCTCTTAAGCATAGCACTGTCCGGTATAAAATGCACCATTCGATTCAGATGTGGAGGGTGGAAGGGGGAAGTGTGTCTTCCTGAAGGCTGGATCAAGGCAGGGATAAAACCCCAGGAACTGGGGAGGAGGGTAAGGCAAAGAAGAAATTACAATAGCTTCTTCGGAGTGCCACTCGGGGATTAGCTGAAGATATCTGTGGGGCCTCAGTGGGTGCTGGCCGGGCACTGATGGAACGACAGTCCCTGAGTCTGACTGAGGGCATTGCAGTGCCACTTAGTGTGGGATTTCTGCAGAATGGGGCAGTTTGCATTCTGTGTCCCCTTTTAATGTCCCTCGCACTTCTTACAGACCTCCCCCGCCCCTACCTCACCGTCCACATTGCCCAGTGACCGGAGGCACCTTCATTTGCCTCACCCTCCCTTCTCAGGTTCACTCTTCTTTACCGGGACCTATTATATGCACTTATTTCTTGTCCTTGTCCCAGGCAGCGTCTGTTCTTAGCTGTCTCTCAGAGCAAAATGATGCCATTCATTCAATTATTCATTCACCCAACACACATTCACTGAGCTCTTGCTGTGTGGCAGGCCCCATTGTTGGCGCTTGGGGACCCCGCAGTGAACAAGGTAGGGGAGCCGTGCCACCATGGAGCTGGCATTCCAATGGGAGAGAGAGACAGAAAGTATACAAATAGATATATAACATCAGTCAGTGATGAGTGCTTTGAGGAGAAATAAAACGGAGCAAGGAGATAGCGAAAAGGGTGCTACTTAGATAGGCTGAGTGGGGCAGGCTTCTCTGAGGGGATGCATTTGAACAGAGACCTGAAAGTTATGGAGGAGTGAGCCCTGCTAAGACTGGGGAATGGCATTCCAGGCAAGGGAACTGCGAGTTCAAGAGCCTGAGGTGAGAATGTATTTGGCATTTGATGACTGGACCAAAATGGGGTATTGGAGAGGAAGAAATGCAAATGGTTCTTAACCATATGAACAGATGTTCCACCTTGCTCACAATAAGCGTAATGCAGACTTGAACTCATTGAGAACTGTCAGTGTGTGTTTGGGACATTTTGCTTGCTCAGGTCAGAAGCAGAATCTAAACAAGCTGGAGAAAAGATAGGGAGGTATTGATTGGGCCAGTGCTGGGCTGGGTCACATATAGAAAGACCTTAAATGTGCCCATAATAAGAGAAATGCAAATCAAAGCTCCATGGAGATAACCACATCTCACTCACCAGGTGGGCACATGGCCAACCCGGTCTGCAGCACATGCTACTGGGAGACACACTTTCTCATAAATTGCTGTGGGGAAGCCAAATGGTACACCCCTGTGGAGGAGAGTTTGGCTGGATCTAGCAAAATTATATATCCAGTTGCCTTTTAACCCAGCAATCCACTTCTATAATCTGTCCCAAAGATACAATAACAAAATATGAAAAAGCATGAGCAAAGTCTGTCCATTGCTGCACTATTTAATAGTAAAAGACTGGAAACAACCCAGATGCTCACCAATGGGGGCCTGCTTGCACAAACTTGGTAAAGCCACATAGTGGAATACTATACAGCTATAAAAAGGAATAGGAATATTGCTACATATTACTATGGAATGATCCCTAGGGTCATGTTTTTTAGTGATAAAAGCAAGAAAAACGAAAGTGTGCAAAGCATCCTATCATTTGTCTAAGAAAAGGAGGGAAAATAAAATACATATTTATTTGTTAGTGTTTTTTTAAAAGAAAGAAAGGATAAACAATAAAGATGAAATAACAGTAACCTGTATGGGAGGGAGGAAGGGAATGGGGTGGAGGAGACTGGGATAGAAGCTAGATTTCTTTGTAGATTTGTAGTTTTGATTTTTGAAATATGTAATATTTTTTATAATTGTAAAACAAAATTAAATTTAATGGGAAAGGCCATCCTTATGAATCAAAAGATTTTACTTTTGAAAAAAGTGAACAAATTTAGAAACAAATGAACCTTAAAAAGTAAATGTTTCTAAAAGTAAAGATATTAGAAACCAATGAACCTAACTTGGTATCCAGTTGGTGGAACAGAGGAACTATTCCGCATGACTCTGAAAAGCAGTAATTTGTAGCTCCTTTATGGGATGTACTCAAAGGACTAAAAGAACTGGGGGAAAAAATCTTCAATTGTTGCTGGTAGTATTAATAGTGTGATTCTGAGGCTGCTGTGCGTATAGTGTGGGATAAGGCAAATGAGCAATTATGTTGCTGGTAAGGACCAAAATACTCCGTGTGGCAGAAAGGAGATACAGACTGATGAGACTACAAGACAAATGAGTTTCAGCAAAAACAGTGTAGTCCTGGATTTTAATTGGAATTATCAGTCTGAACTCATGATGTATGTTATCTTAAAATATATTTGTATATTTCTTAGCTCTGTCCACTAAAAAGGCTTATAAACAAGAACCAACCCAGTGCCAAGAACACCTCTAAGTATACGGATTATGATCTTAAAATTTGATGAAATACTTACTGAGTAGAACTGGGGCTCCTTGGAGAAATGGCTGATTCCTTATCTGGGGCAGGAAATGGACAGGATGAGGCTGGAACATCTTGTCATGCCAGAAGGCGAGGTAGCCCTCAAGGGTTACTGAGATTGTGTCAAAAGGACGCAGAAGCCAACCTGATTAGACTCTCACTAGCAGTTTAAGCATCCCTAAGAGGAAACTACAGTGGATTTAAACCCATCAAATATGTTTAATCCTTGAGTTCATAATGATACTTAAAAAAGAAAAAAACCTCAATGATCTTCTTTGAAAGATAATAGGGAAACAAATCATTAAAAAAAAAACTAGCTAATAAAGGAAAAGCATCAAGTGTGTATTTTGCCCATCTTACAAAAATGTAGCTCAGGATAACTACGTAATGGATGAAAAGCAGTCCCTCTTAATGAAAGTATTCCAAGAATAAGAGAAGAAGGAATCCCATCATTTTGCAACTCCTGATGAGAGAATGAATCTAGGCATTGAGCATGAAAGCTCTAATAGCACAAAAGTCAGACAGCCAGACATTACGCTCCCCTCATGGAAGGACACAGCACCATCTGTGAAGGAGTCTTGACAAACCTAAATCTGTCAATCCTCTGGATCTAACTAGCAGGAACTACAGGAAGCAGAGAAACCAGTTAAACAACACTATGTGGAATTCATCAAGAAAAATCCAGACTGGGGAAAATTCTAAAGGACAAATGGCATGGTTTCACTCTCAACAACGCAAACTGCGAGGAGCAAAAGAGAAGAGATGGAGGAGGCTCTACAGATTATAAGAGACATGGAGACACGCCAGTGTGGAACCAGAGTTAAATAAATAAATTGTTGAACAAAGGAAGGATGGAAGGAAGGAAGGGACAACAGGGTGGGACCAGGGAGGGGATGGGGACAAAAGAGAGCATTTGTAGTACAGTTGGAGAAATGTGGACACTGGCAGGATATTTGATGGTCCTGAGGAATTATTTTTGCTTTCTGGGGTGAGTGATGACAGGTATTATGATTTCAAAAGAGGAGCCCTTGTCCTTTAGAGATATATACTGAAATCTTTACAGATGAAATGATATGTTGTCAGACGTGCTTCAAAATAACTTATGGTGAGTGTGAGAGTGGTGGGGGACGTGGAGCAGTGGTTCTCAGACTTGAGCCCCCATCAGAATCACCTGGAGGGCTTGTTAAACTATAGATACCAGGCCCACCTCCAGAGGTTCTGATTCAGCCTTGGCTGTGGCCCAAGAACTTGCCTCTCTAAGAAGTTCCCAGGTGGCGTTGACGCTGCTGATCTGGGGACCACACTCTGAGACCCACTGGCAAAGAGGAAGCAAGATTGGTCCCAGTTTATTCTTGCACCTGAGTGGTGGGTACATGAAAGCTCATTACGGTATTCTCCCTACTGCTGAATATATTCAAAATTTTCTATAATAAACATTAAAAACAAACTTAAGTGATCCAGAAAGACACGTGGAAGGAGCAAAGGCTTTGACAACCCATGGTTGTAATGGGAGCATCTATGCTCATTAGCACAGCAGACATGGCTGCTGCCTCTGGGATTGAAAGGTCCACGTGTCCTCCTGCCCACTTGGGGGTGAGTGCATCAGCTCAGCCGTCAATCCTCTTAGAGAGCTGCCTGGCCTGAGGAGAAGGGATGTGGTCTTTAAGGGATCTGCGTCATGTTGCATCCATTTCCTTAATGTGGTCAGTCATTGGAAGAGCAGTGGTTTGGATGAATCCTAAGATTTTCTGGCCACTTCGACTGGGAAGAGTGCTCTTGAGCAGAGCTGTGCCAGGGCTCAGCTGTCAGGGATGGGTGTGATTCCTGAACTCATATGCCCATGTATCCTCCAGCTAGAACCTTCTTGAAACTCCCAGGTCAGGAGACACCTCTGTTGGTTTGAGTCCTTCTACTTGCCTTTTAAGATTCATTTATTTATTTATCCATGCATCCTTCAGATATTTCTTTGAGAACCCTCTAGACGTCAGATGCTCTTCCAACCCCTGAGGATACAGCAGGCAACAGAATAGGCGCATTTCTCTGCTTTTGTAGAGATTAAATTCTAGGTGGAGAAACACTCAATAAACGAGAAAAGAATAAGCGAACAGGGTCATTTCAGAGAGTGAAAGTACTGTGAATAAAATTAAAGTGAAGATGCTGGGTTAGGGATTGATGCTGTGCACGCGTGTGCGTGCATACACGCATGCGTACACGTATTTTATTTTAGGTGATCAGGGAAGACTTCTCCAAGGAGATGATATCAGAGCTGGATGATAAGAAGGAGCCAGCTGTGAAGAGATCTGGATATTTTCAGACAGAGGCAATAGCAAGTGCAAAGTCCCTGAGTTGAGAAAAAGTTTGGCATTTTCTTGGAATGCCGAGAAGTCTAGTGGATCTGGGACGTACAGCAAAGAGAAAAATGGTATGAGACGAGATGGGAGAGGAGGCAGGAGGCAGGAGCCTTGGAGCCTCACTTATATACACACCCCAGACCCACCAAGGCTGCCAGTCATCCCCCAGCTAAAAAAGGTACATTCTATCTAGAGAAACAAGACACTATTTTAACAGGGAAATGCCCTACGGGCTCTGATCTATAAGAAAATGAGTATTTGGTATAGGCAACTGAATTGTACTGTAAAGCCAATTTGTTGAACCAACCTATTAAAAGTCCAGTAATTTTATTTCAGAATCACTATATACTCTCAATGGCTAAAATTCCACTCTAAAAACACTGTTAACTTAAAGCTCAGTCTCCTGTTAAAATACGGATTCTTCTGGGATGGGCAGTACTATGGGTTTTTGGTCATTTAATGCTAACATAAACGAATTGAGAGCCATGTCCTTGAAAAGATATTTTAAAAGAGGAAAGCATAAAGTTAGTGGTTCTTGAGTACAGGAAGGACGTTCCAGGGCAGAAACAAATCAGAAAGGAGAAACTGAGGATGCATCAGAAAAAACTACCGTTTTAAAATTTCGCATGGGGCTCTGCTTCCTGCCTAGACTAATGTCCTCCTGCCGAGAATTCTCATAGCAGGGCTCTTGGTCTTGAACTAACACATGTGTATCCTTTATAGCTCTTTCCTGGACAGAATGTGTGAAATAATTCACAGAGCTTTTAGGTAAAGAGAGCAAGGATTAGATTGAGTCGTCCCTGCTGTCCTTGATCCGCTCTAGACACACGTGCTGGACTTCACCTCTGCGGAGGAACCATCCCTGATAGGGTGCAAGGTTTCCATGACTATGAAACACTGCCGGCTGGAGACAGCTCAAATGGCCGGCGCCAACAGATTATAGTCTGTCCGATGAGAGTCCTTTCCCAACTCTGCATTCGGTACCCTGATATTGGTTGCCTGCAATCAGCCACGATGAGCATATTTACACCACAGAAATCAGCAAATGCCACACATCGGGCTTCTCTTTCTAGAGAGCTGATTGTTAAACATTTACCAGCATGCCGCTGCTGTGAAACCTTAAGAAAGTAAATTTTAGGATATGCTGTGGCTTATGAAAAAATAGCCATTTCTTTGTTTTGCCCCTTGAACAGATGTCAGTGGTATTCAAAATTGTATTCGTCCTTGTGTATACTTTATATTTTAGCTCTATTTATGTATCTGTGACCCAGTTTACTTTCTCGGAAACTTTGCCTGGTGTTCCATGGTTGGCCGGATACACACTGAGGGCCCCTCGAGATGTTGAGTCACCTGGCTGTTGCTGCCTTGTCTTCCCCTGGCTCCAGTTAAATTTAACCTTCAATGTGCCTAACTCTTCAAATACCCTATTCTTTCTTTTCTCTGGACAGTTCTAGTCTGCTGCCCTTATCTGAAGGGCTCTCCTCACCCCTTCGCTGTCTGGCAAAGTCTTACCCATGTTTCAAGTTCAGAGCAGAGGCCATGTCCTTCTCCTTGAGGCTCTTTTGCCATGGCTCCCTTCAGCATCCACTGCTCTTTCTCCAGTGCTCCCACCGGATGCTGTCTGTACCTCCTCAGCCACCATCACCACTGCCTCGTTGTATAGGTGTTTATCTCATGTCTTATCTCCTCCTCTGCATTTTAAGCCCCTTGAGGATGGTGAATTTTGCTTATTCATCATTTTATCTTAAAGAGCATCTGGTACAGAACTTTGCACATAGTCATCACTCACTAAGTATTAGGTGAATTATCCGCACATATGACTTCGTATTCCCCGCAGTGCCACACACGCTCACACACAGTTTCATCAGTCTAAATATTTTTACTTGTGGGCTGATTTCATTTAGCATGGGAAATGTCTTGCTGAAGGGGAACACTAGGCTCGAATGTAGTCCAATGAGGACCAACCATGAAACTTGCACCCTCAGTCTGAAATGTCTCCTTTCTCAGCTGCATGCACTACTGGCCCACTTTGTCCAATTGTGCGCTAGAGGGGGGCCAATCTGTTACAAATCATAACGCTCCGATGGCCACTGAAGATGCAACTGTGTCTTACTGGGGATAGATCCTGCTAGAATGTTAGTGAGTTCTCCTGGGGCTTTTATAGCTAAGGGTAAAATAAAACTCATCTGATACTTTTCCTTTGTTTTCTCCAACTGTGAAAGAAGGCTATTCCTGTTTTGTTTGATTCATTCATTAAACAATTATTGCCCTCTTGTGCCAGGCACTCTGCTAAAGGCTCAGGATACAAAGGTGAAATATCCACGGTCCTGCCCTTCAGAGAGTCACAAACAGGAAAAGAGACTGGCAAAGCCATGTGCTCAAAGTCTCAGGCGAGAGAGAGCCCCGAGGCTCTGACAATGACCCATGTCAGTGTGTTTGCCCATTAGACTCTGCCATCTGTTCCCACGTGAGATGTTTGTATAACTCCTTTCCACGGGCTGGCTTTTGGTTTGAATGACCTTGGGGACAGCCTGAAATCCCCAGCCTGAAAGAGTGCTTTTAGAGTGACTGGCCCACACTTATGTGCTTCAAATAGAATTTCACAAACCTCTAATTATCTCCTCTTACCAGCCTGCCTAAATGACTGACGACCAGCTCTTTAGTCACTCCAAGAAATGGATTTCTATTCAGCCCGTGCCTGGGTTGCATTAGGATGCCCGGAACATGTGTAACTCGTCCGACCGGCACCAGGCAATTAACAGAAGCCAAGCAATTTGCAAAAGGTCTCAACTTCCTGCTCATCCCCGAGGCAGAAAATTGTCACACCTTAACCTCAGGAGGTTCATCTGCAGAATTATTTACCCACCCTCCCCAAAGCAGAGCCTTTGGTGTCGGATTCTGCCCCCTGCTTTTTGCAAACATAAGCAGCCGGCTGAAACAACAGCTATGACTCAGTTCCTAGCTAACGCTGCCCGAATTGATTTAGTCTGAGTTCAGATTTAGCACATAATCATGTTCAATTTGCTCCACTGCACTGCCTGGAGATAAAAGGCTTGGGGGAAAAAAAAATAGCTTCAGCCTGTGTCAGTCTTTGTGGTGATGTCATTGCCATGAGAGAGCCGGGCCGTTCCTTACTCTGCCGTTCTGCCTCAGACGCGGCGGGCTGCGTGCGTGCAGCCGAGAGAGGGCTCCAGGTGCCCAGCTCCGGCGATCCTTGGGCGGGCAGCATCCAGGCCGGCCACGGCAGCATCCCCCCGGAGGCTATTCCCGTCACGCACGACTCGGAGGTTGCCTAACTCTTTACTGAAAATTCAGGAGGGGGAATGCCAGCCCCTAGCATGGACTGTGATGTTTCCACTCTGGTTGCCTGCGTGGTGGATGTCGAGGTCTTTACCAATCAGGAGGTTAAGGTATGCACCTGCAATCTTATTTTTCATTGCTGTTGTTCCTGAAGCTGCTTGACAGAGCCTTTTTCGCTTAAGGAAGCAAGACTTTGGTTAATAGTGTTCAGTTCACAGTCTGCGCTAGGAATGCATGGGGTGAGTGCGTGGCTGTATTAATTAGAATAAGTTAGCAGAGGGACCGGCACATTAATTTTGAGTGTGATAAGGTCTACCGTTGTCTGTTTTTTCTTGCCTTTTCTGTTAGGTGATTCCCAGTCATCTCTTTCACAGCAGACATGTTTTTATAGTCTCGTATCTCTGTCAATAAAGGACAATTTGCCAGTCTTTAATGTTGAGAGGGGTTTTAAATCAATGATTAAATGAAGAAAGTGCACATAGTAAAGATCGCGCCTAAGACATCCCAATCGTGGGACAGTAACCCCTTCGTGGCATGTCACTAAAGTACACCGTGATATGGTCTTCAAATTGAACAAAAGCTGTTCTACAGATAGCAGTTTCATCTCCAGCTCTCTGGAAATCGAAGTTGGAGAGCAGCTGCCTAAATTGTCTTTGTCAGGTGAAGGAATCAAGTCATTTTCCCTGAGCGGTTGTCCATAAAAAAAGTTCAGGCATAAATAAATTTAGCATCTTAAGACTTAGTAGTCCAGGGCGCTGGTCCTCACTGAGTGTCTGCAGTAATTGTCTAATTGTCGTGGGTAATCGTCCCCTGATGATATTCATGCTCTTTTCTTTTTTTCCATTTGGTTTTATATTATGAAAAAGATTCCATGCCTGTCAAACGGGAACTTTGATTTCTTCTCTCATATTTAAAATAAAAACCAGCAGAAGCTTTTTATTTAAACAGTTCACACACACACAAAAAGGACAGTTGGCCATTGTGTGATGAGAGAAAGAAAAGGGGAATTACATTGCGTAATCATTTTCCACCCTCGCCTTAGTCTTTACTTAAAGGAAGATCCTGAATTCTTTATGTTTGGTGTGCAAGTGACACCTGGGTGCTTCCCAGGTGGGATTTGTGTGTTCACTAGCCTAACACATGGCTCTGTCATTCAAGATTGTGGTTTTGAACACTCTTTTGAAATGGGTTCAAGAAGCCAGTTTGTTCTTCCTGCATATTTTAAATGTGTGGCCCCGTGCTTACCGGTTCTTATGCCAGTACTGTGGATGTGTCTACCACCTGTCATATTGAGGTTCCAAAAATTAGAATATAATGGTTTAGCGCTGCCTATGGTTGCGTCCGGAATGGAGACATGTGTGCAGAGACCCACAGCCTGCTGGTCACCCCTGCCATAGCACTCCAGAAGGGACAGCAGTCATCAAAGCCCCTCCAGTTTAAAACCAGTTCAAAGTCTGGCATGGGTAACTGGGCAGAGAGACATCTTCCAGCAGCTGCTGGAACAGAAGTATGTATACGTAAAGTAAAACTTACTAGTTTCCTTCTGTCCTTACAGCTCTCTGTTGATTACGTGCTTGCCCTGCAAACGTCATAAAATAATCTAAACTTTTTCGGTCCAGGAAGCGATAGTGATAAAATATTTATGAGGCATCTGCAATATGGCAGGCATCGTGCTTATACAGGAAGGACTTTGAAATATGCTTATGTGACGTATGTATCTGTAATGTAGGCATAAAAATAACCACTTGCCCAATATTTCTTGAAGACAGAGAGTGTTTTGTGGAATTAAGGGGACACAAAATCCTTACAGCTGGTTGAACCTGAGTGGTTGGGATGGCTTCGCGAAGAAACTGGTACTTGGATTCAAAGCCGAGGGGGTTTTGATCCAGAGAGAGGGGAGGCACGGGGCTGGGCAGGCACTCCACTTTGCAGTAAAGTGAGTCAGTGCGTTGGACTGCAGGAGGCTCTCTGAGAGAGGCTGGGGAGGAAACAGGGGAAGGAGGTGAGTCAGGGCTGGATTCGGAAGCAGCTGACGCTGTGCATCAGAAATGGATGGGGTTTTCGGGGAAGACTCCCACCAGAAAGATGCATTCTATGTCCTTACTGCTAAAGGGCTCTGAGTCACTCTGGATTTGTTTTTTTAGGACAACTCACTTAATCTTTCCGTGCCTTACTGTTCTCATCTGTAATGTGAGGATAATAGTAGTTCCTACCTCATTGGCTTGGTAGGAGGATTAAAGAAAATTATCTATATAAAATAATTACCATAGTGCCCGACACGTATTTAGGTTCAGTAAGGGTTAGCTATTGCCATGTCATCATTGTCATCTTTTTAGACGTGTTCTGACGGTGATAGGTTACTTTTGCCAGTTTATTGGAATGTCTTAACTCCAGCTGAGTTTACAGTGACAATCCAGGCCACAGAAAGTATTTTCTTTCCCATCTCCCCAAACACACACACACACACACACACATACATGCATGCGCACACACACACACATATGCACATGCACACACACAGCCTAGCAACTTGTAAGGCACAGCCCTTCATTTCACACATTTAATCATTTAATGTAAAACAGTGACATTATTATCAAGCAAAGATCTACTTCCTGTTTATTAAAAAGGGGAAAAATAAACAAATTAAGGTGGGCCAAAGAGGTTTGTTGAGAAAACCTACTTGCCCCTTGTTCAAAAGTGAGTGTTGCACGTTGTCATGAAGAGAGGTTCGAATGTAAAATTCTGGCACCAAAGTTTCTCCAGAGATAAACATTAACTACCAATTTCAGATACACAGTGGAGCCAGGAGTTCCTTTCTTCAAAGTCTCTAATATTACACTGTCAGAGAAGAGGAAGGCACCTGGTGAGGGTTTGTCTCACCTGCCGGCATCCAGCTTGCCTGATCTCAGGCTTTTTTTGCTTTTTACGGACCCTCCCTTTCTACATGCAGCCCCGTGGGAAAGCAGCCACACCAGGGTTTTGAAAGCAGCAGGCACTCTCCACAAATGTAGTGTTTTATTTGAAGGGCGTGGAGGCATATGCAAATCCAGGGTCTTATCGCAACTTAGACAGCCTTATCCTCCTGGTGGATCACACCTGGTTGCACTGGGGACCCTTCAGGGTCCAATGGCCTAAATTTTGCCAAAGCTGCTAGAGCCATAGTACCAAAAAGAGGAGGAAATCAGACAAATGGAGTTCTGCCATTTGTCTTTCTCCAGGAATTCCATTGGTGGTGCTGTGAACTTAGCTGTCTGCTTTATGCTATAAGGATGCTCAGAAAGATGAGGAAATTTGAAGCCCTCAATAGAAGGGAAATGATCTGATGAATTATAGGTTTTGTGTGTGTGTATGTGTGTAGGTGAGTAAGTGTGTGTGAGTGTGTGTGCGTGGTGTTGATTTTTTCCAGTATTCTTCTCATATTTCTGAAAATAGTCTTTTCTCTCCACAAGGAGCCAATCTTTTGGGAAAATGAAAGGGATCCAAACATGGGTAATGAAATTTATATTTCACTTTAGTCTAGTGGTTCTTGAAGCTGATTGCACATTGGTATCCCCTGGAGAGCTTTTAAAAATATTGACGATGCCCAGGCCCCATGCCCAGAGCTTCTAACGTGGCTGGTCTGAATGGAGCCTGGGCATAGATTATCAAATAAAGTCAGTGTCTTATCTCTTCTCGGCACAAGTGGGTACAGGTGAGGTCAGTCAAGAATCCCCTAGAGTAACCTCTGCTTGGACACTTGGATCTGTATCCCCAAGATGAAGACTCGATGTCTGCAGTTTTAGAAGGAATGTCTCTGAGCTGTCAGAAATGTTGAGACTCACCTGATGCTTTCTGACCAGTTCACCACACCTGTGGGTCTTCTAACTGGCTCCAAGCTGACAGTAAACACTACTTTCTACTGCTGGCCACCTTTGGTAGCCTTCTCAGAGCTGCAGAGACGGCCTAAAGCAGCGTCCCCCCTCCTCCAGGGGACATCCAAGCCTGGGGCTGCCCCTTTTCTGCAATGGGAGCTTCCATACAGAAGAGGCATGGATGCCTCCTCTCTGCGCTGGAGGGTGCCTCTTTCACATCTTGGGGATTCAGTGTTATCTACAAGGGCATCCACATAGGTGACAGGGGACTCACAAACCTCCTTTCTGCTCACTAGGACAGACAGGAAACGTGCCAAGTCTTATAAGAAGAGCAGAAGTTTCAAAGACCTTTGGAACTAGAGATTCATTCATTCATTCAAAAACATGTGTGTGGTGCACTTAACTACTTACCAGGCAGTGCTGTCTGCACTGGGAGATGGACAAGACAGACATCCCTGCCCTCATGGAGTGTGCTATCTAACACAAGAGGCAGACAGGGAACTGGTAAACAAAGAAATGTATACTGTAATTTCAGTAGCCAGAAAGGCTATGAAGAAAAATGGAGCAGAATGAGGGCCTCGGAGGAGGCCTTGCCATGGCGGCCCTTCAGACTCCAATTTCCTAAATTTTGCCAAAGCTGCTAGATCAATAGTACCAAAAGGAGGAGGAAATGGGCCAATGGAGTTCCACCATATCTGTCTTCCTCCAGAAATTCCACGGGCCACTTTTGAATACGTGGCCAGTGGAAACATTTCTGGGAAGGTGACAGTTTATTAAATGTCATTGTCCCAATGTCATTCAGAGATCTAAATGAAGTGAGTGAGAGCGCCATGTGTAGCTCTGAGGGAAAAGCATTGCAGCAGAGGGAATAGTAGATGCAGAGAGAGGCCATCTTATCTGACTTGTTTTTACCCAGCCTCCCACTTAACCTATTTCAATCGTTCATTCATTCAGAGACCTAGTGAGGCTGTCACTATCTTATGCCATAATTTATGTTTTTAGGGATCCTCCTTTTTAGAAATTGTGCTCAAGCTAATTCCCTCATGCTACATATTAAGCCTGTTGGTTCTCTCGGGGGAAGTAGAAACATAAGCAGAAATCTGTTCTCGGCATAATGATTCTTCAGATGCTTGCAATCTTAGGGTTACTATAGGACTTTTGTTTCCCCTTCTGAAAGACCAGGGCCCTTTTAAGGTGACTCATAAGTCCTACTTTCTCTCCTCTGCTTTTGAGGATTTGCCAATATCCTCCCAATCTATGTAACCTTGGGCAAGTCTCTTAACCTATCTGGACACGTGATAATCATGCTGAGAAGAACGCTCGATGCTTTATGTATTTTTTGGTCCTTTTCACACAGTAATATAATGCGACTGACTCATAGTCTTTGTCATGCTGTTGTGTGAGTTATGAAAAAAAAACCCCAGCACATAGAGGCCACTTAGGACAATGAAATCTCTTTGAACCACTGGAAATTTCAAATTACTTGTTTTCTTTGGCAAGAGTCGTAGGAGGAAAAGGATGGAGCAGAGTTAATATGATGCACTTTGCACTCTGCTTTGAGGAGAGAGAAGGGACACAAGCAAATATGTGGGTATTGGGTATTTGGGATTGATCTGGAAGAGGAACTTGTGGGTGTTTGTCGGGAGAGCTGGTCAATCTTCATGCCTATTTCTTACGCTTTTTTGCAAATGCAGTGCTGGGGAGAGGATCTGTGGCCACAACCATGCCCTCCCAGCTCTGCAGAACTCTCAGGCTCTTTCTGCATCTTCAGAAACAATTGTGTTCACTCAGTACCTTCGAAGAGTTTGAGTTGCATATGATTTAATTCTTAAAAATTGAAGCCCTCTAGAGATAGTCATGGGAACTTTTAGTAACCAAATTGTTAAGTTAACAGAAACTCTCATTTTCTATTCAATGACGGTAATAGCGAATCGTCTTTGTAACACATCTCCAGATGATCTTTAGTTTCTGAAAACCAAAAGGGGGTGTGTATGGGGGGGTAGGGAGTGGGGGTGGGGTGGCATGACTGTAATAGATTCCAGACCTCTAGCGAGACAAAAACTTACTCTTTCTCTGATCACAAAATGGACTAGAATTGAGGCCATGTTGAAAATAAATGAATTAATGCAAAAGTGAACATTAGAAATTAACCCTAAAAAATAGTTTAAGAAACTTAGCATTCTTAAATGTGCACTATCGAGCATTTTCTTGCCTCTGAAGAAAGTAGCAAACATCTTCCACAGAGTGGTCAGGAGTAGTTTTCTGCAAGTGACAGATGCTCGCAGAGAAGGGTAACAGGCAGGTTTCTCAGCCACCTGTCCCATTAGGGAACAGACAAGGTACGGTATTTAACTAATGACATTAACGTTAGCAGGAAAGTCAACTAAAAACTTGCTTCTCTGGTTAAAGAGTCTTTTAACTGTGGGAAGGTAAGTGAGAGGCTGACAGTTGCTATCTCTAACCTGAATGGCAGATTTATTTAAAAACAACACAAAACGGCGTCTTCATTAACATTGGTCTCCTAAATAAGCTGATTTTAATGTGACACTCAGAGAGCACTATTTGCATCCTCAGTGGTTCTGTTTGAATCCAACTATCAATAATTTATACTGGCCTGTTTTAGCACTTTCTGATGAAGCTTAGAATTGACAAACTTGACATGTTTAGGCTGTAAGCTTAATAGACATTGCGATCTTGTGGTGGGTAGCCCAGCTTTCCAGGGAAGTCAGAATCTCCAAGCCATGCCTGGGCCAGAATTTCTTTATGTCAAGAGATTGTATCCCTTCCCAGCTCTAAATCTAAGCTGATTCCAAAACACAACTGTAAAAAAAACACTGAGACATCATTTAATGAGAATTTCAAGCAGATAAAAAGTTACATCTTCTCTACTCTATCTAAAATGGAGAATTTTTATTGAAAGTATTTGAGAATAAAATATCCACCAAGTTAGACTTTCCCTAGAAAACATTCACTATATGTGCTTTTATATTCCTCTTTTGGGTAAATATATCCAGGGGGAATCTATATATACACACACACACACATACACACACACATGCATATGAAAATATATGCAGGTATATACTATATATATATATATTTTTTTTCTTCCATGACCATGGAAGATTTTTTTTGTTCTGCTGTGGCCTATCTAACTATTAGACATTGCATGCTCTTAACCATGTCAGGGGATGGAGAACCCAGAGAAGGTTCCTAGCAAAAATATTGGACAATTACTAAACAATTCCCTCAGGGATGGGACTAAGAAATTCACTGCCTTTTCTTTTTATCACTATATACCGAAGGGATGTTTACATACATACAGTCTCGTAGCACCATTAGATTACTCTCTCCGGAATCTAATATACCAGCTCTGAACTAGGAACATTTTTTTAAAGGTTTTCAAAAAGATCTTGACCTTTCAGCTTCCAGAAAGATGACTTCAGCAAATCTATTCTTCTCTGTTAGATTGGACTATGGACCAACGTTCCTCTCTCAAAATAGCATCTTCCTTAATTTTCTACTTGTCCCAATAATAGGATGGTTTGCTGCTTAGTTATGGGATTTTGTTCCCCATCTCTAGCAATTCTGTAGGAATACGTGAGCAGTGTTCATGGTGTGCCCCAGAGATTTGACTTTGTGGGACCATTTACTAAGCTGAGCGTTAAACCATCCCATGTGATGACAAATAATATAAATCCCCAGAGGTATTCATCTCCATGGATCAATATTGCAGGTTATCAACATGGGCCATCTAAAAAATTCCAGCACAACTCTTCCCATTCACTAACTATTTCTTAGTGCCAGGCACATGGCACATACCAGGGACTCCTTGTCATCCACATACTAGCCAAAGGCATCTCTTTATCTCCCCCATTATAAGTAGGTTCCTGATCAGAGAAGTTAAATTTTTGCACAAGATCACACAGCTATTAGTTGGCAGAAGCAGGACGCAAACTGTGCTCTGCTTCACTCCTTCCACTACCGAAATATCCCTAAGGATTCATTAACAAGCCATTAATCAGTTATTGGGGAAAAAAAGATGTAAATCTTAGAAGATAAGACATTGAACTCATATATAACATTTCCTTTAGTGTTCAAAACACTGCTTTTGCTTTCTATTTCCAGAGGTGGTAGTACTGCTTTTGCGTAAATCAGTAGTTGAAATCATTTTACTTTTCTCAGTAAATCTAACAATGTGGCAATTCTAGGTGTAGCATCTGTCTTGGATTTTGTTGTGAAATTTGTTTAAAAGTCTAATTATGCTATCTAGTTGGGGAAAAAAAAAAGTCTGTTGGAAAGCCCAGGGGCTCACCAATACCCTGCTAACACGTGGTGTGACGGCTCCTCCACCTCGTCCCTGCTGTCACCCAACATTTTCCTTTGCCTTGGTGAGGAGTGATCTGTGAAGAACTGTAGAGCAGTGGTGGTGAAGGTGTTAATCAGAAAAATAAGGATATTTTACTTTAGACAGTGCTTTCCAAATTATACAGAGCTCTGCTTTCACCCAGGAGATCTCCAAGGTAAACACGCAATTCGTTAGGGGAAATTCAGATGGGATTTTGTTCACGACCCAACACGAGATCTCGTGCTGTATCTCTTTTGATAGCCTGCATCAATAGTACATCTAAGAGAATTGATTTCATCTTCTGTGACTTCACCGTGCCTTTAGGTATTGACCAAGAAGATCATCTCAGGCCACCGTTCCCAGAACAGGATGGGCCAGCAATGAGCAAACTTAATGATGGCAATAATGTATTGAGCACTTACTGTTTGGCAGGCACTACACAAAGTGCTTTTATTCACTCATTCATTCATTCATTCATCAATATGTTTTTCATGCCGTCCATGTTCAAGGCTTCACACTAGGCTCTGGAGATGAGAGATCGACAGTCCCATTACACACAAAAGCCTGTGCTCTGTCAGTATGCGGTCCTGGCCTTTATTCCACTCAGTTCCATTTTTCCCAAAAAAGACGATGCTGTTTTGACCTCTAAAGAGGCCTCCTTTGCTGACATAGAGCCTGTGAGAAGGAAGCAAGCCCAGCCTCCAAGTTGAATACCCTGGTTGGAATTCTCTATTTGGTCACTTGGCTACTTACTAATTGGGTGACCTTGAGCAAAGAGTCTGAGCTCTCTGTGCCTCATTTTTGGCAATTACAAAATGAAGAAAATAATAGTGCCTACCTCATAGGTTAGTGATGAGGATTCAATGCATTTGAGGATATAAAAAACTTAGCACAGAGGGCCGGCCCAGTGGCATAGTGGTTAAGGTTGCACACTCCATTTCAGCAGCCCAGAGTTTGTGGGTTCAGATCCTGGGCATGGACCTACACACCGTTAATCAAGCCATGCTGTGGCAACATCCCACATACAGAATAGAGGAAGATTGGCACAAGATGTTAGCTCAGGGCCAATCTTCCTCAAGCGAAAAGAGGAAGATTGGCAGCAGATGATGGCTCAGGGCCAATCTTCCTCACCAAACAAACAAAGAAACCACAGTGTCTGGCAGACAGAATGTGCACAAGTAACGTTAGCCTTTATCAACGTCATCATCACTGTGGTTACTAGTAGACTTCTTATATGAGTTTTGAGTTTTCTTGCCAGGGCACTTTACCTTACCTGCCCCTAATTATATCAGACTCTTCCCCAGCAGTTTTCAGTTCATCTTTGCACAAGGGGTGGCAGTGACCTACCTCAGTGACACTCTGAGGTCACAGAACCAGAGTGGAAGCAACTGGCTCAGCAAGGGAGTGAGGAACCACAGACCCAGAGAGCGGCTGGGATGCTGCAGTTCTCAGGCTCTGTCTCTTCCCTTGTTTGTGATGTTCCTTGTCTTTTCCAAGCATCCCTGCGTCAGGGTCTCCTTCAGAGGAGGAGGCAGCAGGAAATGAGGGGTCTGAATAAAGAGGAAGTGTCCTCACTCTGCGGCCACTTCAGGGGAGGGGGCTGAAACCCCAAGGAAGTCACTGATGTTGACTGAGTTATGGAAAGGGAAGCAGCCTGAATAAACCCCCCATCCCCACCTGGCTGAAATGCACATGCCCGGTGGCTCCCATATCACTCAGAATAAAGCCCAAGTCCTTGCTGTGGTCCTCAAGGCCCTTCAGACCTTGCCAATCTCATCTCCTCCATGTATTTCTTCCTCTCACTCAGCTCTGATCACCCTGCTCCCCGCACATGCCAAGCATCCCCTTGAACTTGTGTTCTCTGTGCCCTCTGCCCCGAATGCTCTTCCTCCTGGCGGCCACCTGGCTTGCTCCTCATTTATCATAGAGCTGTGCCCTGACGGCTGAGTCTAAACTAGCACAGCCTGCTGGTCACTCTCCACCCCCTCACCCTGCCTGTTCTTCATCACAGCACAATCCCAAGGTGACATTCTGTGTGTTTATTTGTTGGTCCCTCCCGGAATGCGAGCTTCAGAGCACACGGGCTTTACCCCTTGTCCACAGCTGTGTTTGCAGAGATGGGCACGCAGTAACATGGAGAACATGTGTGTTAACAAACAAACGGTAGACTCCAGTTCTCAGTACCCTTGAACATGCGTTAGACAGACCACCTTCTTTGAAAGGGATGGTCTAGATTTCCTAAACCAAGGCCAGTTTTAACAAGCAGTCCGAGGTAGGTGCATGGCAGAATATAGAGGTTTTAAGGCAAGATGCCCATCAGAGAAAAGAGAGGTTGAACTCAGAACCCCTTTATTTAAAATATATTTAAACATCTCTCTCTGAGCAGGAATTTTAAGTGGAGTTATACGCTGGACTCATTACAGTAATGCTAAACTTATCATTGCAATACTTCCAAAATTGACCTTCACTTCTCATTTCTACTTTGAAACTGTGGAGATAGGTGGGAATTAGATTAATTACCCAAGCTGAGTTCAATTTTTCTTTTGTTTAATAGGCATCTTCCCCTAAAAACTCTGGATTCTCCTTGCACATCTACCTCGGACTGCTTACTAACTTGTATCAGAAAACTAGTAAACTATTCTGTGATGCTTAAAAAAATAAATAAAAACCAAACTAAATGTCCTACTGTTCACTGCCTGAATGGGATAAGCAGGAGATCTGAACTCTTAATGGGCGGGATAGTGGATCGTCTATTTTATATTCTCACTTTGTAAGGAAGTGCTCCATACTTTGCAGTGCTCAGCAAAATAATATTCTATATTTAAATAACCCTTAGCATATTATTAACAATGATCAGCATTTGTGTGAGCCTCAGAAGACCTGAACCCTCTTTCAATGAATGCTTCCTCGTATCACCCCTCAGATGTAAGTGGCAAATATTATTTTCTCAATGAGAAATTCAGGTTAGAATCATTCTCCAAGTTATGTTCCCAATCCATAGAGGAGAGATGAAAGTTTGCTAATTTTTATTTCACATTCTCATTGCTTAGTTCTTGGAGGTGGAACCAAGAAGCAACTTGGTATAACAGTATAGTGGAAAGCAATTTGGTCTTTGGAAGCAAAAAGACCTGAATTCACACTACCTCTTATTTATGACTTTCTTTATGTGTTAAAAAAAAAAAGATACAGATTTAGGTTAAGGGCTGTTGGAATGTAGGTGATCAATGAATTATTACTGATGCCCGTGTCTAGCATTAGTGAGACATCTCTATTCGTCTCGCATTTATCAAACATGATGGAGCTCAAGTTGTGTAGTAGACGCTGCTTCAGGACTTGGGAATTCAGGAGTGGGGACATGCCTCCTGCCCTCCAGGAGTTCATCAGCTGATGGGAGGACTAAAGGGAATAAATAGATATATGGAGTTTAGAAAACGCCATGGTTTGAGGAAGCCCAGTAAACTCTGGAAACCTAGAAGAGAGCGGTCTGGGATGATAAGGAAAGGCTCCCCCAAGGAGGGAATGAGTTACAGCTTTACAGGTTAAGTAGGTGTTGAATAGGTGAAGGAAAGATGGAAGGAGGAGGGGCGGGCACCAAAGCAGAAATGCCAGGGAGCATGGGGACTTCTAGGAAGTAGATCCCCTGTGGATTTGGGGTTATATAGACGCTGGGCCCACATTATGAAGGAGTTTGGACGTTATGCTCAAATCCAATCGGATTGGGCCATGGGGAGCATCTTAAGCAGGCGAGTGACCCATCCACCTGGTCTGACAGAGTCCTCTCTGATTGTAGTGTGACTGTGGCCACACCAAGGCTGAAGCTGCAAAGAGGCGAGCAAAAAGGAGGAGGCTGCCATATCCCAGCCAGATGGTATGAGGGCCTGAGACACTCAGCTGCAGAGTCTGAGAATTCTTGAATCGTGTTGCTTATTTCTTTTAAAGAGGAAAGCAGTCAAAATAGGAAAGCAACCGTCCTGAGGATGTCATTTGGTTGCCATTCAACAAGGCTGCTTTTGGTTAGATGGTCTGTAAGTGTGAGCGCTACACCTGGGCTACTCAGGAAGTGCGTTCAGTTAGCAGGGGTGTATTGATGTCTTTTAGAGCCAGGAGTCTACAGACAAGAATTCAAACCCTGGTTTCTGCCCTGGGGAATCATTTAGTCTGTGGGTGAAGGAGGCAGATTTATAATCGCAGGCGATATCCTTTATCCAGAAAGTCTGCCCTAATGCCTCTTCAAGTTTCTATCATCCTGGAAGTAGAAATTCAGTGATGTGAAATGCTGAACCTAGAATATTCTGGGCTCCTCCTGAAAGCAAATAGACATGCAAAAATGAACCAAAAAACCTCAATATTATTGCTAAAATATGTTCATACGGGCTAAAATTCCCTGAGTTTAGCAAAGATAAAGAAAATTTTGATGCCATGTCCTTGTAGTTAGCTGTTGCCCTCCTGCCAGCCATCCTGCCGCAGTACAATAGTCAACATATAGTGGATGTTGAATAAAAGATGGATGAAGGAATGAATGAGCGTCACTTGTTTGTTTGCTGGGCTTGTTTTAGGCAGCAGGGTGGAGGAAGGGGGAGCAGGGGTGAACCTCTCTGCCTGTAAGAGCAGGCTCCAAAATTCGCATATATCACTTCCTCTGAGATTCAGCTGGACAGCACATGGGCACATGGACTCATCGGAATACACGAGAGGCTGAGAATAGCACTTTGTTCCTGGTGGCCCTGTGGCCGGCTAAAAGTCAGGATTCTACTATAAACAGAAAAAGAGGAAGGTGGATATTGAGGGACAAGTAGCAATTTCTAGTGCATTTAAAGGTGACAAATGCACCCTTTAAATAAACGACTTGAGAACTCAAGTCCCAGAATTCACGTATGTTGAACAAAAGCCCAGAAGAAGTCAATAAACCCTCAAAACACACAGTCTTAGAAGTCTGTCAAGTTTCATGAGATGCATAAGCTTTGATCTGAGGTTTGAAAGGCATAGCAGGTACCAGACAGTCTCCAACCTGGCCGCTCCCTTCTAGGCCAGCTGGTGAGATTGGAGCCCAGCAGGCTGCCTCTCCAGCCCTGCCTCCGTGCCCGGGCACTTGCTGTTCTTCCATGCTGACGGAGCATCCCACACACTTACCCTGCATTATGCTCTACTGCCGTCCACTTAGGTAGTTCTCTCTGTCTGAAGATGAATCTTTGCTGACAGATAAACACCATCTCTAATCAGATCCAGAGTATCGTTCAGATCCTTTGCAGTCATTGGATAAGACTAGAGTTATGTTGAACAAGCCAGCAAGTTTTGGCCCCTGTGGGTACTAAGACATCTTCAGCCTTCCTCCGCCCTTCATAGATGCAGCAGAGCCCATGAGAACCGCTCTGAGCTGTGGGAAGACAGAAAGAGGACCTAACAAGAAGGCAGAAGCACTCAGTGCAGGTTTTCAGACCACTGACTTTGGCTACATAATTTAATCTCCCTGATAGTCCATTGGATGCTCATCCCTAGACGAGCAGTGGGCAGTGTGCAGAGGAAGTGGGTTGTAGAGCCAGACCAGCCTGGGCTGGAAGCCTGGCCCCAATAGTTACTAGTTTTGCAGTCTTGGGAAGTTTCCCTTGTCTCTAAGTCACAGTTTTCTCATCTGTAATGTGGATATAATAATGTTACATTTCAGGGTGTTGTAAATGGAATAAGAATGTTCTTAAAGTATGGAGGCACTCAATAAATGGCTATTACTCTTCTTGCCTCTTTCGTCTCTAAACTCTGATGAAGAAAAGACCTTAAATTCAACAGATCCCAATAATGGTATTTAGCTCTGTTAAAGACACAGCAGTTCTGGTATATTGAGGATCACATATTAGCTCCATCCACAAAATTATGTGGCATTTTTCTGAAATCCACACAATTTCTGAGTAACATTCTTGCATAGGGCATCATCCATTTTAGTGAAAAAATAAAATAAAAATCCATCAAGTCTTTCAAGGCTGCAAGAAAATGATAGCCCAGTCAAATTCTCCCATCCCACTAATATTTATGTTATCAGTTGCTTCCTTTGGTTCAGTGCTGTGGTAAAAATCGAAAATTGTTAAGAGCAGCTGTTTATTTGCGGTACTAAGGAGAGATAAGCAAGCAGCGATCTCATGTTAGGTCAACGAAGAGATTCCTTAGGAGGAAATAGGAATCCGTCTTTATTCTTTTTCACAAATATTGAAAACAAAGTGTCTCCACTGAGTGTGTTGAACCAGGACAGTATGTGCTCTCATTCAATCCTGTTTCTAATTTGTGTTATAGAATAGAAGCTTTGAGCACAAAAATTTTATAATGACTTCCTGATGGTTTTCCGGCTCCAGATTCTTTCTTGTGCATGGAAGTGAAATAAACTCAAAAGTACTTTAGGCTCTTCAATTCTGAATGAGCACAATGTAATAAACCCTGAATGCCTCAACTTTCCTTTGAACCTCTGCTTGATCCGCCTACACAGTTATTCCAGGCAATTATCCGTCATTACACAGGCTTGGAGTCCAGAACCGTCTTTACTCATCAACCCCTTTTATTGACTTCACATTTAAGCAAAACAAAATTTTTCTAGTTTTTTCCTATTAAATCCAAGTTCAAAAACTGTTTATAAGTACCTAATCTGAATGGAGCGCCATGTTAATCCCCGAAGGCTACAAACCTTTTTACCTCAAAATCTTACAGTCTAGCACGGTTGACTAGCTTAAGTGCCACGAGAAAGGTACAAATTTAGTAACATGGGTCTTCCAGGAAGCACGGCTCCCTTCAAGTTGGGCAAATGGGAACCAGCTTCGTCTAAAACGTAGCATTTTTAGATCATAAGTTGCAAAATGGCCACCTGCAAGCCAGATCTGTAGGTGGATTTTATTTGACCTATACAGTGTTGTTCTATTAAATTGAATTTATTGATAGCCTTTAAAAGTTAGGGAGATTTTATATTTAAAACCTGCATCCCAGCTTCTCTTAAAAGATTGAGAGAATTACCCTCACTGACTCTCCTTTCCTTCAGGCTATAATTGACCTCCCAGAGCTGTAGTGAGGATTAAGCAAGATTTTGGACAGTTTTCCTGGACTATATTATCATCACCTCCTGACTTCATGTCTTGGCTCAAGATGAGCTGTCTGCCCTTTTCAATAAAGCAAGCATTCTCCAATCCCCGTCACACTCTCTTGTCCTCCTCCCGGTACATCCACAGAGTGAGGCTAGGTCACGCTATGGATGACCTTGAGCACCATCCAAAGCACTGCAATTAATCCCATGAACCATGGGGGATCATCCGAGTGTTCAGAGCCATAATTTAGGAGGATCATAGTGCCCCAGGAGTCCAGCCTAGATAGGAGAGGAGAAAACACGGGGAGGGAGAAGAGAAGGTAGAAAAACCAGTAAGGAGGCTGTTACAGTTCTTTAAACATCCATGTCTCCATTTTTTATCCCTCTTTCTTAATCCTACATGGAAATTCTGTAGAGCGAACTGGAAAGGATGCTGGACTAGAAGTCAGAAACTGGGCTGAAGTTATAGGCCTGCCCTTGGGTAGCAAAATGGATAGGCAAGCCTTGAGCTTTCCAGGCCTCCCTTTGCTTGTGTATGAAATGGAAATGAGGGTAATATTGACCTCCAGGCGTATGGTGAGGATTGAGCAGAACAACATTTGAGACAGTCTTCATGGACTGTATTATCATCACCTCCTAGCCTCATTTCTGTAAACTTCTCCATATCAGCATGCTCGCCTCCATCTCTTTTCTATTGATCAGCTTTGACTTTTTTCAAATCAAGCTTGAAAACCTCCAGGTCTTTTTTTGTGTGTCCTTAGTTGAGGCTTTAAGTCAAGATTTCAGGATTGGAATGACTTGAGAGACGACTCAGGGCCCCTAATTGAGTAGCCATCTCCCCTCCAGTATTCCAGCCTCTCCTTGAACTCCTCCGGTGATGGAGCCTTCACTCCTTACTGTGACTGTTTTCATGATTATTCATTATTTTTCCCTAAAACCCTGTAATTTCAACCCATTTGTCCTGATAGTAGTGTGCTCCGTGAGCAAACAGAGTAGGTCTGCTCTTTCTTTGCCAGAAAACGACTTTTGTTTGTTGGAGACAGTTATTCAGCCCTCCTTCCTGATCCTGGATCTTCCTCTTTGGACTAAATTCGACGTTTCTCCAGCTTATTCTTTACATGACATGGTTGCAAGTTCCTCCCTCCCAACCTGCACGTCTACCCAACTTACCCCGTCTTTCCTGTAGCGGATAGCTGTTCTTCCCTCTCCCACCTCACCCAGCAGTTCTGCACTTAAATGCCTTGGTCCCATTTCACCCTAGACTCTGCCAGAAAGGCACCCTTAGCCCCACCCAACCACCAACCATGTTCGCCTTACCTCTCCCTCAATTTGAACTTCTCCTTATATTTTGTGCCCCAAAGCGGGCCAGTTTATCTAAGGTAAGTGTTCATGTTCTCTGGGTCATTGATGAAGCCATATTTGGCTAGACTAATATGTTTAATATTATTGAGTTTCACCACTTGCCAGCCCCTGTACATAAGTTTCCCGTGTCCTCCCATTGAGTCTGCACACTCCCATGCAGAGTAAGTAGTGCTATCGCCATCCCGCTTTCACAGATGGGGAGAGGGAAGCATTGCAAGATTGAGAAACTGCCCACGTCAGCCAGGCAGGAAGTGGCAGTGCTGGGATCCAAACCCGGGGCTGCCCGCTCCAAGCCTGCGCTCCGCATCACTGCGCTGGGCCTCTTCTCAACATCCTCGTCTGATGCCTGTTTCTGAGTGCCCTTTCATTTGTTTATTTGTTGCATAATTAGTTTAGGGCTTTCACAGGATTTAATAGAAAGTGTAATTACTGTTATCATTACTGTAATGCCTGAAGGCCTTTTTCCTTCCTCCTGCTTGCTTCAAAAAAAGCCTCTAAAATCATTGGCTGGCCACCATCTTCAGGAATATCTAAGAGGATATTGGGGGACGATCCAAAGGGAGGTGGATACACTGGAACCCTAAGTTTTGCAATGCGTTTTCCCAGCTCTCCTCGTCCCCCTTCCTTGCTCTGTTTTTGTCTGTTTTATAATATACTATATAATTCCCTTATTTATTTTGTTTATTATCTGTCTCCTCTCATGAGAATGTAAGCTCCAAGAGGGCAAAAATGTTTGTGTTTTGTTTATTGCTGCATCCAGCTTGGCACAGAATAGGAGAACAACAAATGTGTGCTGAATGAATGATACAACAGTAGAGCAATTCTGTCACCTTTTCGACAGACGTAAAGCTTTGGGGTTTCTTGTTCTTGACTCTCACATGGCCCCCGCCTCCCTCCCCTACCCTTGTGCACACTCTCTCGCTAAGATCCACTCAGCCCGGAAGGCTCAGCTGCTCCTGGAGGCACGCCTGCCCTCCTCTGTGTTTCCTGACGCTGTGTGTGTCCATCACTGTACTAACTGTGTTGTATTACAGTAGCCCGTGCTTGTAGATAGCTCCTCACTAGCCCTACACTTTTACGCGCCTTGTATTCTTCATGTTTGTTTCTCCAGCACCCAGCACGATGCCTGGCATTGAGTCAGTGCTCAATAAATAGTTAATTAGTGAATTAAAAATATCGTTGTTCTAAATGGAGATTTGAAACCACAAGGGGAGGCATAAACTAGCTCTGAGTGGGTTTAAGAAACAGAAATTGCCAGCTGGGGATGGAAGTTCTTTGTTCAATCAGTGCTTACTGAATGCCCCTTATATGCTAGGTCCTGCTCTAGATATAGGGAGGTGCCAGCGAACAAAATAGTCAAAAATGCCTGCCATGGAGCATTCTATTAGGAGGAGAGAACAAGATAAGGAAAATAAGAAATAAATAAATTATATAGAGTGCTAGGAGAGATAGGAAGAGAGAAAAAGTAAAAGCAATGCCAGGAGGAGGGGGATTATGAGTGGGGGCAGGAGGTGGAATTTCAGTAGGATGACCAGAATAGCTCTCATTGAGAAGATGGCATTTGAGCAGAGACTTCAGAAGCCTTCCAGAAACATTTACTGAGTTCCTATAATGAGCAAGGCACTTTGTGGAAGCCTGAGAATTCCAAAATAGAGCTCATACCCTAGTGAGAAGACCGTCCTGTCAACCAGAGTGATAAATGTGAGAGTAGCCGAAGTAAAATGAGATGCCAGTGAATAGAGAAAGCTGACTTTCAAATGCCATGGAAATGTCACCGTCGTCATCATCATCCTCATCTCTCTTTCAGTCTCCCCTGCTCTCTTCCGCATTGATTCATAGCCTTTGAAATTGCCCACAGGGCTAGGATGGTACCTCTGGAACGTGTCCACTTAATTGGCGGAGTTATAAAGTGTGGTTCTCTGGGATTGTAGGACCCCTGAGCGTGTTAGGGCATAACCATTGGTCCAGAGGTGTTGGTGTGCCTTCTTCACGCAGTAACACACACTGTCGTTGTAGAGCTGGAATTCCTGGAGGGGAAATGTGCCAAGTAGGCCAACGAGAAGGTGATTTCGGTGGAACCATCTGGTGACAATTCTCATCGTTTGGCTCTTTGGACACAGAATCAAGTGGATCTTGGAGCCACACAGCCCTTCAGAGGTCACATTGCTTTTGACACACTGCTTACTTCACACTACGTTCCCTTGCATCAGGCGCACTTTGCACACCACGGCCCCACTCTGTAGCATGCTGGCTCTACATGCAGCACACTTTCATTATTGCCTCTGGCAGTGCCTATAAAGGCCCCCTCTTGACCACCTCAGCAACATATTCCAAGCATCATGGCTTCCCAGGAGTGGTGCCAGGCATACAAAGGGATGATTATCACCAAAAAGGCCTCCAGTCAAAAACAGGACGATGCCCGGTTGTGGGAGCCAGTAATGGTTTCACATTTCCTGCACAATCAGCTTCTTACAACATTTCTCATATATTGCATGGTTCTAACTGAGTTCAATACCTCCAGTTGCTCGTGAACCGACATAAATTTTGATCCTTGTTTTGGCCCCTGGCCAACAGATATCTAAGGAGAAATACTTTCCATTCTGTGGCTAACAGAGAATCCTGGTGATTCTGGAATAAATTACCCATGTAGCTGACTTGTATACCTGATTGGTTGAATTTGTAATACCTTCCCGATACAAGGCCTGAGTCTTCCTTTGAAGTTGTAAAAGTGTAAAATTGATCCCCATTTGAAATCTAATGAAGTAAAGTCAGTCAAGCAGAAGTCTTCTTCAGTGCCCTCTCAGCCTGAGTTCCCCAGAAAGGAGAGCCTGAGACAAAGGTTGAAGTGCAAATGCTTTACCAGTGAGTGGGAGCCAAGGAGCAGGGATGGAGGCAGGTGAAAAGAAGCAGGGAAGGAGGCGGGACCAGTGCAAAGACGGTTAAGCAAGTCCCCGCGGCAGGGATTGGTCACGGGATTCTATGGAAAGCTTGAGAAGCTGTATGAAATATGGTACCGAACTTTCTGTCCAGGGAAAGAAAAGAGGAGGCATTTACCCAGTGGCTCCCAGCCACCATGGGCCAAAGTTTCTTCCCACAGATGGTTAACTTCCTAGCCCTTCAGGGTTGTACATGCATGAATATTCAAGTGGGTTCCTGGGGTGCCTGCGTCTGTGTCAACAGAGAAGCCTGAGATGGAAAGAGACAGGCACTGCCGTAAAGGAAGACCCTCAGGTTGCAAAGCGTGTGAAGCTTATCAGGACCCACATAGAACTGGTTACTGCAGCAGTGGCTGGAATGAGACAGGTGGGGCCGAGAGACTGTGAAGTGAGGCCCTAGATATATCCAATACAAGTACCAGATACTTCAGACTATTTAATTGTTTGTTTATAGTCCACTTTGTTCTGAGAAAGGCGTGAGGTGGTTTGCACGCCTGCCATTTACGCAACCCCCTCTTCTGGGACCCTTTTCTAAACCTGGTCAGGAAACTACAGCAATTGCTGAGAGATGGGTTGACTTTGTCAAAAGCCTGGAGATGGTGTCAGTACAAGACTTGATATAGGTCAGATTTGTCTGATGGTTGCTACTGTTATTTTCGTTTAAGAAAAAATTGCCCTCCTCAATTCCAGTTCTAAGTCCTTGATTACTGCCTTCCCCTCACCGAACGCCAAAGCCTCCTATAAGTTTCCACCTGCTTTGGCATCACTGTGCCTCTTTCCTTCTGACCTCTCCACATCTTTCCTCTCCTCGGCCTGACCAAAAGCTTAATTGTCAGCATTTTTTAAACCTGTCATATACACAACTTTTAAATGGCTTCTGAGCTTCCTGAGTGTGAAGAGGCAAGATTTGGGGCAGGCAAAGATTTTTTTAAACAAGACACAAAAAGCACTAACTATAATAAAAAGATGGATAAACTGGACTGTATTAAAAATTAAGAACTCATATTCATCAAAATATACCACTGAGAGAATAAAAAGGCAAGCCACAGACTGGGAGAAGGTATCAACAATACATATATCTGACAAAGGACTCAGTTCCAGAATACATCAAGAAATCCAAAAAACCTGTAAGAGGAAGACAAACAACCCAATTAAAAATCAGCAAAATACTTGAACAGACTTTTCAAAAAAGAAGATATCCAAATGGCCCAAACCGTTATTCATCAGGGAAATGCAAATTAAAACCACAATGAGATACCAATATACAGCCAACAGTGGCTAAAAGCAAAAAGACAGTCAATGCCAAGGGTTGGCAAGAATGTAGGACAACTGGAACTCTCATACTTTGCTGGTGGGAGGACAAATTGTTACAACCATTTTGGGAAACTCTTTGCCGTGTCTTCTAGAACTAAATATATTTCTACCTTGTAATTTAGTAACTCTGCATCCCAAGAGAAATGAGTGCATATGTCCACCAGAAAACATGAATCAGGATGTTTAGAGCAGCCTTATTCATAATAGTCCCAAAGGGGAAAATACCCAAATGTCCATCACCAGGAGAATGGATGAATAAGTTTAGATATAGTCACACAATGGAGTGCTACACAGCAACACAAAAGATTAAGTTACTATATGCAACATGGATGAATCTCACAATTATAATGTAGAGTAAAAGAAGAAAGATTTTAAAGTACACATTTATTATTTGATTTGCATATTGTTTAGGAACAGGCAAAACTAATCCATGGTGATAGATGTCAGATTGTGGTTACCACGGGGAGTGGGGAGGGTGGTTCTTGTCTGGAAAGGGGCAGAATGGAGTCTTCTAAGGTGCTGGAAACATTTTATATTAGGAGCCGGGAAGGAGTCACAATAATGGTGGTTATACTGTAAAAATTCATTGAACTGTTCACTTAAGATTGTCCATTTTATGTATGTGTGTTATACGTCAATAAAAATAGATTAAGAAGGGGCAAGATTGGGAATAGAAAGTTGATAACCCACGCCACCAGGAAAGGCTCCAAGACTTCCTTGTCAAGTGGGAGAGGAGAGAGCACCATAATAAGATTGGAAATTTTTGAATTAAACACAGCCTCAAAAAACTTGGTCTTGAAATTTTACATCTTTACTAATTAGCCACACAGTCCTCAAAAGTGACCTACTGAGGCCTTAGTTTCCCAATCTGTGAAATGGCTGACTGCTGAGGATTTCTTGTGTGTGAGGATTTCTCCCAAATCGCAAGATTCCTGTGACTACCTTCCCACCCAAGGCCAATGTGCAGATACGTGTCTTGTGTGTGTCCTGCTTTGCTGAGTGGCACTGAGAACGTGGGACCCTGAGCTGAAAAGGGATAGAGCTTAAACTCTACACCTTCTATTTAGAGCTTTCCCGCTGCAGATGAGTAATGGCCAGCTCTGCAGTGACCCCAGCAAGTAGGTTGATGCCATCTCCAGCAGTGCAGGGTAGTGGTAACTGGTGCACTTTGGGGTCACTCTGACCTGGATTTGAAACCCAGCTCTAACGCTTACTGTTTCTATGACTTTAGACAGGTCGCATAAGCCCCCCAGCCTCAATTTTCTCATCTGTAAATAGGATAGTCACCACCACTTCAGAGTTGTTGTGAGTATTAAACAAGATAAAATACAGCAAAGCCCTTAGTACAAAGCCTGTCTCATGGCTGGGATTCAGTGACGTGTACCCATTATTCTGAGTGTAGCCAGTCCCTACTGTG
The DNA here is from genome assembly GCF_041296265.1 of Equus caballus. Taxonomy (NCBI): domain Eukaryota; kingdom Metazoa; phylum Chordata; class Mammalia; order Perissodactyla; family Equidae; genus Equus; species Equus caballus. The sequence goes on along the minus strand of NC_091703.1, from coordinate 48,292,173 downwards.
CCCACCATCAGTGCCCTAAATTGCATTTGGCACCATGTTTAGTTATAAAATAGCTTTTTAGTTTCATAAGTAGCAAAGCAGGAAAGAACCCTAGAAATGATCTTGTTAACACCAAGGATTTGTTAAGGTCTTTTTGGGTTGCAAACAATAGATGCTGACAGGTTAACATAAGCAAAAAGGACAATTTATTGAAAGGATGCAGGAGCATCTTGTGCAATCACAGGGAGAGCTAAATGGCAACACTGCAGAAGGGCAGAAATTGGGACCAGCTGGTGGGCAGCAGGGTTTACAGATCCCCTCCTGGACATCATCATAATGTAACTCAGCTCTAACGTCTCCCAGCCCCGGGACCCATCACTTGTTGTCTCATACAGCATTCATACTTAACCTGGCCAAAACATAACTCTGAGTTTTTCCCCTAAAAAACCTGGTCCTCCCACAATCTTTCCCATTTCAGGAAATTGTGGTATCAGCCACCCAGTCACCCAGGCCACAAGCATAGCAGTCTTCCTTGAATTATTTTCTTCCCCATACTCTGCATATCAGCAAATCCTACTGATTTCACCTGCGAACTCCCGTGCGTACCCTCCACCTTAGTCCCATCACTTTCCTTCTGGACACTAAAGCTGTTTCCCAACAGGACCCTTGCTTCCACACTTGCTCTCCTATAATCCAGTCCACTGGTCACTCAGCCAGTGTGATCTTTTGAAACCACAATCTGCATCCTGCTGCTTTATGCATAAAGCCTTCCACTGGCTCCCTGTTGCACTTAGAATAAAATCCAGTTCATCGCCTACAAGGCCTTGCATGCTTTGATCTGTTTGCCCAGCATCATCTCTACTTGCTCACTCCCTATTCACTATGCTTCAGGCCGCACTGGCCTTCTTAACGTTTCTGCCTGGAATGATCTTCCCTCGATTTTCTATGTCATTGGCTCCTTTTTATCACCTCCCCAGAGATGCTTTTCTCCCCACCCAGTTTGAAGTAGCTGCTCCCTTTGTCACTTCTCCTTACTTCACCATTGTTGTATTTTCTCCATTGAATATTTTCTTATTTGTTTGTTTGTTGTCTATATCTACCAATGGAATGTAAGCTCTAGGAGGATTATATCTTTGTCAGTCTTGTTCAGTAGAGACTAGATCATGCCATTAGTAGCACTTGATAGATGTTTGTTGAATGAGGAATGAATGAATGAAGATATAAAATTGGTTGTGGAACGTCAAATGCCAGAGAGGATCTGATTGTCCCAGCTTGGGGAATACAGTGTCCACCCGTGGACCATTCACCTCTGGGCAAGGTCTCAGGGTCCTTGAGCATGGACTTGGCCATCTGGAGGCTCATGCCTGTGTATCACTGCAGTCCTAACAGCCATCCTAAGAGGGCTTCGTCCTCATTGCACAAATGCAGGCACTGAGGCCCTGAGTGAATAAGGGACGTTCGCAGTTACTGAACCGGTCATTTTCTACGTTAGCGGAATGTGCTTTATCTGCTCTTGTTGCAACATCTCTACATCGCTATCTTTTAAAGCCAATGGTGTTGAGTAGATGTTGATAAATATTTTGCTTCTTCTACACCTACTCTATTTTAACACAAGCGTTGGAATTTTCATTTCCTCCTACAAGGAAGAAATATGGCCCAGATTTTCATTGTGGGACAAATGTTTTAGCTTTCCAAAGCCAGGTTTTTTTGGTGGGTTGTGTTTTTTTTGGCGCTTCTGATTTTTTTTAAATGATAATAGAATCTTGCTGTCCCTTTAGTTGCTAAAATCTTGGTTTAGATTACTATCTGTTTTGTTTTGTTTTAATTAAAGCCTAGTACTGGCTGGTGAGTTCTGAAAATGGGATGCCATTTTAGCTTCTTCTTCTAGCTAAGTCACATTTTTAGAATATGGTCATTTAGTAATGAGATGTGTGCCTAATCCGTGGCAAGAATTCAAATTTATTTTTAGCTAGTTAGAATTCATAGACAGCTTTCAGTCTAACATTCCTGCTCACTAATTATTTTATTTTATCTGAACTCCATCCAAAGAAATAAGTACCATAGCATATGTTTTCAAAGAATAAAAGAAAAAGATGTTAATAAATTTGATATGCAAGGGATAGAGCATATGAGGCAAGGGATTAAATAAGATTAATTCCGTTTTATTTCCTAGTCTTAGTTCTCAGAGATCTGTGAGTTCTTTAGTGGGGGGAGATAGAGAGTTAGCGAGAGAGAGTAGAGATTTAGATACAGATTTGATTTTTGTATATTTTTAAATTTTTATGTATTCACTTCTGTGATGATAAAACTTCAATATAGCCACTCCAGCTTTTTTTGATTAGTGTTTGCATGAAGCAGAGAGAAGGCAAATAACTCACCCTAAGTTGCAAGGGAGTAAGTAACATTAATTTTATTTTAGGGGGAAAGAATGGCATCAGATTTAATGCATAAAAAGGGGGAAGGAAATGAAGGTTTCTTCATTGCTCAAGTTTTCATGCAAGGTGAGAAGGAAAAGCTGTGATTCTCAGGACAGGATGGGAGTGGTGAGCCACATGGAACAGTCCTGCGTCACAAGGTCTGCACCCCGTTAGTGCTGTGAGCCACTACTGGTGTGAACTGTACTGGTTTTGTAATTTGTATCTGATTTGAATATTTGTTTGGGTTTTTAAAAATAATTTTATAACACCTTTAAGAATAATGTGGTTATAACTAGTTCTATGTTCGTGCATATTTAAATAATATTAGAATAAAAATGATTTAAGTCCACAGTAGAGCTCCTTGAGAATTTTTCCCTGTATAAGTGGTCTCTGCACCCTTGGGTTCAAAGACACACTGGCCTCCTGAATTTGGTAGTATTGTGTCAGGTTCCCTGATATGGCTCAAGGGTAGATGAGCGGTTCAAATGTTTAGCCACTTTAAATTGTAAGTTTCATGTAGAGATCGTTGAGCAGAAGTCCTTGCTATCTGCCCATGTTTTGTTCTGGTAACTTTGCTCTGGTGTTTTGAGACATGTCTAGAGTCTTGCAAAGAGGCTTCTGGAGGCCTCTGACTCCAGCCCTGGATCCCTAGCAAGTCACCCACCATCTGTCTGAGGCTCAATTTTCTCATCTGTTAAATGGGGATGGAACTTACCCTGCAGAGTTGTTGTGATGTTGAATGAGATAATACAAGGTATATAGCTGATACAGAGTCAGCTCCCAGGTGGTAACATTATCATTGTTGTTGCTGCGAGCAATCCTGCACCAGGTTCTCTGTTATGAACTACAGTAAGTCCTAAAAATGTTTGCATTAGAGGCGTCAGTAAGAGTGCTCTTGAGAGCCATATGCATTGATTATTTGACCCTGAGAAACCATCCTTCAGAAGTGTACTACCCTTATGTTCAGAGATATTTTGATATTTCTGCTATAGACTAAATATTTGTGTTCCCCCTAGGTTCATATGTTGAAACCTAATCCCCAATGTGATGGTATTTGGAGGTGGGGATTTGGGAAGGTGACTAGGTCATGAGGGTGGAGCCCTCATGAGTGGGATTAGTGCCCTCATAAAGGAGACCCCAGAGAGCTCCCTCGCCCCTTCTGCCCTGTGAGGACACAGCAAGAAGATGGACATGTAGGACCAGGAAGTGGGTTCTTACCAGACACCAAATCTGCTGGCACCTTGATCGTGGACTTCCCACCATCCAAAATTGTGAAAAACAAATTTCTGTTGTCTGTTAGCCACCGAGTCTATGGTACTTTGTTATAGCAGCTAGAAGAGACTAAGACAGTTTCTACTCTTTTAGGTTGGGTAACCTTTCAAGAGAAAATCTCCAACTGTGATTAATTTGTATGATATTTGCCAAACAGACTGTGAGAATATTAAGGTTTACCAAAATAAGAAAAATTACTGATTTAGCATAAGTACTGGTAGTATTACATTGTAAAAGTTAGGCCATTAGCAGAGAATAAAGTTTAAATTCAATAAACTTAAGCCCGACCTCTGGGAGTGTAGTACTTGGTTTGCTTGACATCCTCACTGCTGCCTCCAGCCCAATGACATTACTTCTATGTAGTTCAACATTGACGTGAGTGACATATATGACACTCACATAAAATCAGCCATATTTACAGCAAACAGTTTGAATATCAGCTAAGCTGAGAAAGCATGTAAAATAGCTCACAATATTGAAGGAAAGGTATTTTATGAATTATTTATAGTATTCTTATTCCCTGGTAAGTTGCTGACAAGATAGCTGCACTTTGAAACCATAATATTAACGTTAGACACTCTGTCATTAAAAAATAGAATAGGCTTTGCGACGTAACTTACACGAACTAACGGCTCCCTCCTGGTGTATGTTGGACCCTCAGCTTGACGTCGATGGAATATTAGAGGTAAAATTTGTTTCGTGGTGTTCCACTTCTGCTTTCGCTCACTTTGTTCTCCCTTTGGGAGACAGTCTCACCTCAGACTATTATTCTTTTTCTGCCCATTCTCTTTATAAAATGTTTTGGAGCTAAAAGAATTGTAGTCAAGTGAGGTTCACAGAAAACTAGAATTTATTCCTTTTTTGTTAGCTACTTTTAGCGGAAGGATTCTGAAAATGTGTTACACACTACTCTGTCTTTGTAAATAGTATCAGTGAAAAGAATGGAATTTTCTAATCAACTCAAAGAAGTAGAGACTTCTAGTCTTTATTTGCATCAGAGTGATTAGACCCATAGTGATTCTGAGACTGCACAGACAGGTACAAATTTAAGTTAGCCCTTCAGGGAATCTGAAAAAATACGTGTTCTGTGCCTCTGCCTATAGGAAATCCTAGCACTTCTTAGCATCTCTCCTCCATATTACTTTTTCTTTGTTGTTTAATTCTACCTGTCTGGCCAGTGCAGTGGTTGTCATTTCAGGAAGAACCCAGACTTTGGGTTGGTTAGCACTTCGCACCCTCTGGGAGGTGAAAGAGAGGTGTTGGTTGTACACAACCCTGTCCCCATTCCAGGGCTTGCGAGCTGTACCCTGATTATTCTCTTCCTGAGAGCAGCCTCACTCTTCCTCATTCCCTCTGAAGTGACAAGAGGCTACATCTTCTTATCTTGAAGGCCTGGCAGAGCCCATGCTGAGCCAATCAGCGTCTGCAGAGCCCTCTGCACTGAAATCCTTTCTTGCAAAATCGGATGCCCCGCTGGGGTGCCTGCTGCAGTGGGACTGCCAGTTCTGCAGAGCCCTGCGAGTTCAGGATCAGGCCCTTCAAGCATAATAAAGGGACCCTGCAAGTCGGATCGAGTCTTTCTCCTGAAGTTCTCTTGAAGAGAGTTCAGAAATGAGAAAAAAATTTTAGAAGAGTTTTCATCTTAAAGAAAGAAAATGAAGAAGGAATTTAGAGTATTTGGGGTAGCTGCATCAGAGTACAATGGAAAGAGACAGGATCTGACCCCTCCAAGGCCTGGCTTTGAATCTTCTCTGTGTGACTGGCTACCTATGTGGCCATTCCATTAAAAGCAGAAACTAGTAGTAGGAAAGATTTACAGGAGATTTTTTTTAAACTTATTGCATAAGAAGATGACTCAGTGTTGAAATGAGTCTTTCCCAGGTGGTTGGTAACTTTTCTATGCCATCTTTCTTTTCCTGGAGATTTTCAGAACATCATAAACCCTTGCTCAGGGAATATTTGTGTACAAATAAGTGGCCAAATGGTGGGTCAGATGACCTCTGGCTATCATATAAGTTTATTTCACGCTGCTATTCCTGCCTCCATTGGGATTTAATTTTTAATTATATATAGTGAAGATAAATTATTTTAAATTTTACAAATTTATAATAAAACATGAACTTCAATTGGATGCAAAGTATTGTATCTTAAGAAAATGTAACCTTAAGGAAGGAAAGAGAAACAGAAACATCTGTTTATTAGGTATCTTCAAAGTTAGATGAGATCTACTAAGGATTAATTAAACCCTTTGCCTAGTGTAATTGTTTTTAAGTGAGAAGGGAATGTGTGATCCCAAAATATGCCTTCAGGGAAAGCAACAAGAGTTGTCTGCAGGTGACCTTGTTTTGGTGAATTCTTTATTACATTCCAGCAAATGGCACTCCACTTTTTTGACTCAGAAAGCTGGTATGGTCAGTATTCCAAGAGTGGCTCAGTGTGTTTAGAACATGTGCATGCTAAGCAGACTCCTAAGAGACTGATGTGTAAACCAGAAGGCTGTTTCACTGGTGTGCAGGATGAAATGTAACCACCAAAGCAACTGGGTATTCACATGCTGTGACTAGCTCTTCTTGTGGGGAGATCAGCATGGCCAGCCAAAGAAATCCAAGATTGTTTGCTGATCATACAGCCAGAGCAAGGGCTGTGTGCTCAATAGCTTATCATTATGGCTACTGTTTTAGTTTCGTAGGGCTGCCACAACAATGTAGCATAAACATGGTGGCTTAAAAACCAGAAATTAATTGTCTCACAGTTCTGCAGGCTAGAAGTCTGAGATCAAGATGTCCACAGGGCTGCTTCCTTTTGAGGGCTGTGAGCGAGAATCTGTCCCCTGTCCCTCCCCTAGCTTCTGGAGGTTTGCTGGCATCTTTGGTGTTCCTTGGCTTGAAGAAGCATCACTGCCATCTCTGCCTTCATCTTCACATGGCATAAAGAGTGTCTGTGTGTGTGTCTCCAAATTTCCCCTTTTTATGAGGATGCTAGTCATGTTGGATAAAGGCTTACGCTAATGACCTCCTTTCAACTTGATTTCCTCTCTAAAAATCCTTTCTTCCAAATAAGGTCGCATCCTGAGGTCTGGGCATTAGGACTCCAGCATATATTTTTGGGGAGACACAAGTCAAACCATAACAACTGTCATGTGCCCACATCTGTATTTGAGGTGAACCTGACCCCCATACATGCTGAGAGGGCCCAGCAAGCCCTTGCCACCCTCTCCCATGCAGTTCCTGAGGGGCACCATGTCCAACCTCATTTTGAAAGCAGCAGCTTCAGATCCGTGTTCAAGCTTATGCCCGAAGCTCCAGATTGGGGGCCAGTTTTCAGGTCCATGTCTATTGCCTGGCTATAGGTGACTTCACAGTTTCATTCTCAAAGGTCTCCTGATTTTTAAGTTATGAGGAGAGCCTTGCTATTATCCTTGCATAATTTATTTAAACAGTCCTATTCTTATTAAAGGTCTATTTATTATTCTATCCCATGTCTCACTATTATATGCAACACTTCAATAATAGTTGCTAGCATTTATTGAGTGCTTCTCTCTTCCAGGTATTCTACGTGTATTACCTCATTTATCCTCCTCGTGACTGGAGAAGAGGCCAGTTCAAATATTATGCTCATGTTTTACAGATGAGGAAACTGAGAGCCAGAGAGGTTTAGTTATGATAGAAGTAAGATCTGCACCCAAGCCGTGTAGCTCCAGAGTCGGTGTGCCTCACGGCTGACTGATGCCATCTCCCTGCATCTTAGCTGTGTGATCTTAGGCAAGTCCTCCACTTATGCCGATATGTACAAATAGGGATAATGACGGGACCTACCTCATGAAACTGTTTGCATCTTAGGACAGTAACTGCTCCCGCATAGAAAGTGCTCAAGAAGTATTAGCCCAAACAACTCCCTCCTTTCCTTGTGCCTTCCCCTGTCCCAAATGGAGAAACTGGAATACAAATTCTTAACCATTGCACAGGAGTTGGTCTTATAGTCAGTGAGCATTGCTGTCAATAAAAGTTTGCCGCATTTTTTTCCCCTCATCTTACTTCCTTGCTTCCTTCCCTCCTGTTTCATTGGAAAAAGTTATTTCTTCTTCGGCCTAAGATAACACTTGAGTCTGGATCCTCTCTCCTGCTGCTTTCCCAGATCCATCACTATCCTTCTTTCCCCTGAATCTTCAAACCCTCCTTTTCCCCTGGCTCCATCCTCTCGATCTGCAAACTTGCTCAGATTTCTTCCATCCTAACAGCAGGTGCAATCTCGATGCTATGCCCCCTCCAGCAACCTCCCGTCCTTTTCTTTCTTTTCATTGTCAAGGGTCTTTAAATAGTAGACTGTGTTTTCTTTTGCTTTCTCATCTCTCCTCAGCTCACTGTGGTCCTGCCTTCGTCCTCTGCCCACAGAAACTGCCCCTGCTCACTGTCCACTCCGATGGACACTTGGCCTCTATCTTTCCCCCTCCTCAAACTTGTACTCGGATGACCCCTCTCTACTTCTTGAAATGAATTTCTTCATGGGCTTCTGTCAGGCTTTTTTTCTGGTTTTCTTCCCTTCTCCAGCCATACCTCATTTTCCTTCTAATCTTCTCTTCTTTGATTCTTCCCTTCACTGTCAGTCTTCCCACGGTCTGTCTTTAGCCAGCAGCTCATCTCTGTGGTCCTCGTCCCATCTTCTGACTTCCCGTTTCACATATGTGTTGATGACTTCCATGTCTGTCTTTCAGGCCCAGATCTGTCTCCTGAGGCCCAGATCTGTAGAGGGAACTGTTTATTGGGCATCTCTATGTGGATATTCCAAAGGCACAGCAAATAAAACATGTCCAAAGTAGAGTGTTTCATATCTTTATTCCTGCAAATGAGCTGCTTCCCCAGATTCACGGAGACCTTGGGAACCCCCTGCTCCTCCTTCCTGCTGTGCCGCTAATCCAGGCAAGAGGGATTTATCTGAGAACTCCTCCTCCTCAACATCCTTTGAAGCCTTCTTTTCTTCTCCATGCTCCCACCAGTAACTTGGCCCAGGCCCATACCTTTTCTCCTTTGCATTATTACAGCAGCCCCTGAATGTGGGCTTCCTGTCTTCATTCTCTGTCACACTCCCGTTCAGCCTCCATATCACAGATAAATTAATATCGTCCCTTTAAAAGATAACTTTAAAATATAAAAGTGATACATGTCATGTGATTTTTTCTGAAACCTTGGAAAATTCTTTGGAAACATAACAAAGAAAGTGAAAGTTTTCCATTATCTTAAAACTCAGATAAGCATCATAAACTATCAATGCATTTCCTTCAATTAAAAATAAAATGTATGGGGGCTGACCCGGTGGTGCAGTGGTTAAGTTCACAAGTTCCACTTCTCAGCAGCCTGGGGTTCACCAGTTCGAATCCCAGGTGTGGACATGGCACCGTTTGGCAAGCCATGCTGTGGTAGGCATCCCACATATAAAGTAGAGGAAGATGGGCACGGATGTTAGCTCAGGGCCAGGCTTCCTCAGCAAAAAGAAGAGGTCTGGCAGTAGTTAGCTCAGGGCTAATCTTCCTCAAAAAAAAAATGTATGTAGTTTTTTCTAATAACCATTGGGACCATGCTCCATATGTCACTTTATTGCTTGATTTCTTCACACAACACATAATGCATTATCCCATATCATTAAAATTATTTTAAGATATTATTTTAATGACTACCTCATAGTCTAGAAAATGAAACAAATAAACCATAATTTAACCATTCCTCTATTGTGGAGCATTTGGGTTGTGTCTATCTTTTTTTATTTTTATTTTTTTTTGATCATTTTAATGAACACGAAGTGAACAGCTTTGTGCTTGAAACTTTAACTCTTACCTTTCATTATTTCCTTGGGATCAATTGCTAGAAGTGGAATTTTCGGGTTAAAGAATATGAATATTTTTGAGGTTTTTGATATATTTTGCCCAACTGGTTCCCAAAAAAGAGGCGGTAAGGTATTCCCTCTGTAACATTTACCACTAAACGTCTTACTCACCCTTGCCAGAATTGGCTGTTCACATTTAAGCCATATATTTTCTAATCCAATAATTGAAAAATGAAACCTTGGTATTTTCTAAATGAAGTTGAACATGTTGTCATATGTTTATTAGCTGTGGCTATTTCTTATTCTGTGCATTGCCTATTGATGTTTTTAGTTTGTTTTTATATTAAGGTTTCAGTTATTGTTTTGTTATTATTAATTTGTATGAATGAACAGTCATTCTGAAGTTCAAACCTTGCTTAAAAATCCTTTGTTGTTCCCCATAATTCTCAGGGTGAAGTTGAAATACCCCAGGTTGGCACACAATGCCCCCTATTATCTTGCACTGACTGTCTGCCCTTCCTGTGCTAAGATGCACACAAATGTACCACAGGCTGTTCTGAACTATTTTCAGTTCTCAAAATAAGGTGTTTGTTCTTTATGCCTCATGTCTGTGCAGTCTGCTCTTTTTTCTGCCCCAATCACTATTCTCCACCTGCCCCCTGTGTTACCTAGAAAACTCCCACTTGCATTGAAACTCGCTCAAGAGTCACCTCCCTTGGGGAGGAAATGCTCTTGACTTCTTGGTCTGAATTATGTGTCCCTCTCCTGAGCTCTTATAGCATCTGGGCAAGCGTCTCTCATAGCCCTTACCACACTGCGTTATGGTTCCCATTCACAAAGAGGGCAAATCTTTGTTTCTGCTTCCCTAAGGCCTAGCAATAGCTAGCAGACTGTAGGTACTCAATAAAGGTTGAAGAAAAAAAGGGAAGAATGAATGAAGCTATTATTCTCCATCTAAAAAGAGCTGTATTTGCCATGGGAAGTTGAGCCCAATTGGAATTTCTTATTTGAATATTATAGTAATATGTTCTGGCCCTTCATCTGTCCAAGTAGGTAGAGTGTTAGTATTTTGCTAATTTATTACAGCCCCTGTATATAGAATGTATGGTTACATACATCCAGTGTCTGTACTTTCTCATGAAGTTGGAGAAAAAGAATTCTTGGGTGTGGATTTGATTATCTCCAAAATTTATTTACTATTAAGCACAATGAATTGGAAATTATAAGTTCATGTGGTCAGTTAGCATAGCATTTGGCTTCTCAGCTTAATTCTAAGGAGAACGCAATGAGATGCTAAGAACATAGAGAATGTCAGGATGATGGATGGATAGATGGATGGGTGGATGGATAGATGGATGGATAGACGGAAAATGAATCTAAAGTTTACTTGTTGAGCAATGTTAATTTGGAAAAGATAAATTTATCTACTGTCTTAGTTCATTTGGGCTGCTATAACATAACACCATAAACCGGGTGGCTTATAAACAACATTTATTTCTCGCAATTCTGGAGCCTGGGAAGTTCAAGATCATGGTGCCTGCAGATTTAGCATCTGGCGAGAGCCTGCTTCTTCATAGACAGAAGATACATCTTCTCTCTGTAACCTCACATGGCAGAAGGGGATTAGGGAGCTCTGTCGGGCCTCTCTTTTAAGGGCACTAATCTTATTCATGAGGGCTCCACCCTCATGACCTAAGCACCTCCCAAGGCTCCACCTCCTAATACCATCACCTTGGGCATTAGGTTTCAACAGATGAATGGGGGAGGAGGGAACACAAATACTCAGACCACAGCCTTCTATTATCTAAGACCATTTCTGTATTATTTCAGCAGACCCCTTGAAGTTCAATTAAATTACACGCTAAAATAAAAAATAATAATTAAAGCTCTAAAAGAGAAAATGACAAAATGTTGCTGTGCTATTAGGGCAAAACAACAAAAAAAAAGCTATCTGTCCCAAGAATCTATCAGAAGAATGGCATATTAAGAACATTCCCAAATCAATTAATTATATTAGGAAGCCAAGATTCACTTTTTAAACACATTTGTCTTAGAGGAAATTGAAATAATAGTTGCATGCCTGTAATTCACGTGATCTGTTTGCTTAATGCATCTGGAGACCAAGCAGTCTCTCAGGCATAGAGTCCACCAAGTTTGGCCGTGTCTGTAGCCTCACCTCTTAGGTTTTCCAAGCATTACCCTTTTATCGTCTCCTCCCTATAAAACAAGAAAGAACTGAGGTTGTATTATGCCAGTTGCCTGACTGACTAATCGCAAGTGACTGACTTATTACAATTTAGTGTAATAAGTTTACTGATGGGGCAGTTTCAGGAGGTATTTGCATTTTAAGCCTTTTACTTCCAATTTTTAAATGTAAGGAATTTTAGGTATCAGTAAGCGGCTAGAAAGCTCCCAGCTATTTGTGCTGGCTGCTGAATACTGTCTGCTCACTCGTGTCACTGTGCCTTTGCAAGTGCTGGTCTGTCTGCCTAAAACACCCTTCAGCACGCCAGATTCCCTCCCCGTTCGCCAGCGGTTCCTAGTGGTTAAAGAAAGGACGTATGCCACTGTATGATGAGGGTTCCTTCTTAGGCATGCATAGGACACAGCAAAACCTTGTTTCAGGGACAGGGGTCCATGGAAGACGTTGAGGAAAGGAGTCCTAGCAAAATAAGGCTGCAGAATCACAGAACATTTGTGGTTATAAAATGAAATGTTTTGTTCTAAGTAAAGGTGACCTTGTCTCTGGTGGGAAGAGAGAGAATTTAAGGAGCATATGTGTGTGCATCTATTTTTAGTTATCAAGACAAAGACATATACTATCATTTGGTTTCCTTCCTTAAGCATGGTCAACTCTGAGCTGTCAATCAAAGCACTGCAGAGCCTGGAGGGGGAAGTCCCTGAAGCCAGTGGCGCCTGATTCTGATCCCACTGACTCTGTAGGTGACCTGGAAGCTGTCACAGGGCCCGTGTTTCTCCGGGGTAGCCCCACTTCACTGTCTTGTCCCTCAGCACTCATTCCTTCTCCTCATTTTCCCTCACACCCTTTCCTTGCTCCCAGCCTTCTTGCTTTCATTTCAAAAGCGAAATCAACACCAGTGAAAAAATTAGTTAATTATATTTAATGTCTTTCAGTTCAGCTGGAGTCAGATTATTTTTACTCTGTGGTTGAGTTTCTAAGATGTAAATATAAGACTTCTTAGAAACACACTGATTAAATTTCTCCTATTTCGTCACAAGAGCCCCTCTGGTCCTCTTCTATGCTTTTCTAGACCTCAGCAAGCTGCCTTCGCTTCCCCTAAACCTTTAGCTCCCCCGACTCCTGGAACGTCGGCCTGTCCATTAGGTGCAGGGTGTAGCTGGGCCCCAGTTACTGGACAGTACTTTCTGGACCAGTCCTGATCGTGCTTTTCCTTAATGCTTTCAGGTCACGGATTCTGAGGAAATAGTATAATATCCATTTTACTCTTCCTCATGAATTTTAATTAGGATTCTAAATTCCACCCAGAAACTTTATAATTTCCTTGAAGTAATTTTACTTAAACCCTCTCGTCGCGATCTTCCTATTGTACTTCCCCACACTTATGTTGACTGGATGAGGTATAATTCTTTCAGGCTTCCATCTTCACATTTATGGTCCTATATCTTTGACTAGAGCCTTGTTAACTTGATGACACCATATTAATACCGCTCTGATTATTCATTTCCCTTTATGCTTTTCCTGGATTTGTGAGATAGATATTTTTTCCTTTTATTTTGGGCATAATGATTTACTGATACTTAAAATTGTTTTAGAACAACAATTCATAGAATATTTAAGCGTGACTATGACAATTATAAGAGAGAGTTCAAATAAAGTCCAAATGCTACAGAGTTTCATTTGTCACTGAACAGAACAATAGACCAAGAATAGACAAAGTGGCCTCCTGTAACCTTGATCCCAGTTAGTCTTTGTGTATTTTTCTCTTTCTCATTATTTAACATCTTGGCACTGACTTACATTTACTGCACAAAATATCATGATTGTTAATTCCATCTACGAACTGGAATGTCTTTCCTAATTTGCATGAGTTCTTTATTTTCTGTTTTCCCTGCATATTCCAAGTGTGCTGGATGGGTAAAATTCTGTATTAGAGTATAGGCTAAGGCATTGTAGAAAGAGATCTAAAGATGTAGTGCCTTACATAAGATGGAAGTGGATTTTTTTACATGACAGTTCAGAGGTGACTGGCAGTCCATGGTGAGTCAGGAGTTTTGCTCCACAACGTCATCCAGGGATCCTAGCAGCAAGCCATGCCATGTTCCATATGTGGCTCCACCTCTGGGTCCAAAGTCCCTGACTGCTCCAGTTTTCTCCATTTCCCAGCCTACAGGAAGGAAAAACATGAAGCAGAGGACAACCAGGTTTCTTTAAAAATTGAGAAGTCACATGCATCACTTCCAGTTGCATTCCATTGGCCCAAACTTAGTCATGTGGCTATACTTAGCTGCAAAGGAGGTTGGGAAATGTAGTCTGTAGATGAGTAGCCATCTTCCCAGGTCCTCAGTATTAGAATCCTAATCATCCAGTGTTACAATCCTCTAATCAATCTCTAATTATCCAAGGTTACAGGGAATACAGAAGGTGGGTGAACTCAAGACCTGCCTTACAAGTGGGCATTGGGGGGCAGCCACCTGGAGGTTATATGCAAGATGCTGGAAGCTGCGTTCTCCTCATTTCCACCACTCACTCCTTGCTTCCTGGTGCCTTAGTTCCTGAATGGGAGGGATTCCTCACCAGAGATAAGGCTTCAGTGCCAAGAAAGCTGGCCTAGTCTCCAAAAGTCACCACCATATTTACTTATTTCTTTTAACTGTTTCATTTAGTTGACTGTTTTTTATTGTTTCTTCATTACAGCCTTTTGTCATATATGCACTCTCTCCCTGCCTCAGCTCCCTGTTGCTGCAACTTGAGAATGGAGGGCAGAGAAAGGGACACTAAGGGGCAGAGGGCTTGACTCCATTCTTATTGAAATTCTTGATTATAAAGGACTTGCAGGAATATAGTCATCTGATGAATGAGAGTTAGTCCCCTACTCTCCCTGCAAGATGGAAAGAATTGGTGGGGTTTGGGAATGGGGAGAGGAAAAGCATTAATGTTCTCAAGTTGTATTGTGCTTTGCCACTTACAGGGCACTTTAATATTGAATAACTTTTCTCATTATTGCAATAATCCGGTTGAAGTAGGCAAAGAAAATACTAACTCTATAGATAAGGAAATTGAGATTCAGGAAGAGCCATTTACTCACAGAATCCCCAGCCTCATCTAAAAGTCCCATGCTCTTTCCAAAAAAAAAATAAAAAGAGGCTCCAAACCAGGCCCCCAGGAATATCTCACAATTCGACTTTGCATCTTCCCTAAAGAGGTTGAATCTATGACAGTGGAAGCCTATTAAATGGTGTATACTTAAGGATCATGATCATACGTTTTACTTCTGTGAAAGGTTTTGAATGTGAAGTTCAATCAGAGAAGTTAGATGAAAACGGACCCATAATGGAAGTCATGTCTCTGATAATGATATAACAGGACAGAAGAATTCGTTCAGCCAAATGTTCACCTGAATCTAAGATGGAAGATAAGTGTGTGTTTTGAAGGGTAGGGGGCACAGTGGGAAAAGGAAAGGTTTGTATAAACCCTAAACCCTTCCGGGACTGGGGCTTATCTGATTCATTGTCCTCCACAGAGAGCCCAGCCCAATGTCCAGAACTGGGCTCCACAAAAGTTTAGATAAGTGAAAAGAAAACGGAGACTGAGTCCTCCTTTGAAAGGTGAATGAAAATCCATTTCTGCCGTGATGCCAGCAAAGTATGGTGACTCAGTATTGCTACCCGTGGAGTCGCTCTGGGTGTGAGTTAGAGGCCTTGGTGCTAGGTCTGCGCTCACCAGTTTGCCTCCCTTTCTGGGAAAGTTTTGTGTCCACACAAAGGACCTCTTCCCAGCCTCCACTACAGAATGATAGAAGATTCTGCCAGTCATTCCCTAGATCACCAACCACAGGGAATAAGAGTTCTTTGCCTAATTGTGTTCTTGAAGTTCCTTTTCTAACTGCCTGGGCATCTCTATTCTTCTTCGTCCCCTAGAGAGAAGCTGTTGGAACGTTCTCTAGCTCCTGTTACGTCCAGCACATCTTTAGCTTCTTAAAAATCATCCCAGTCCTGCCACACCAGCCTGCAGGAGCCATCTTTGTTTTGGCTCAAATGGAATTTGATGCCTTCTGCTTCTCTTTTCTATCATATGTTTCTGCTAGCTGTCCTTGGAAATTTGTGTCTTTGTGTAAAGTTACTACGTTTGTGGGAAATTTTATATCCTTATTTTTTCAGCAACAAGAAGAGATGCGTGATCTATAATAGCTATTTACAATAGCTACTGCTTGCTAATAACATTCTATATGCCAGGAGCTTCACACAGTTCATCTTTAATTCTCACAGAAGCCATACAAGATAGTCATTATTATCCTGTTTTACAGATTAGAAAACAATGGCCCAAAGAATGGGCACCTTACCTAACATCCAGTAAATGGCACAGCCAGAATTCAAGTCTGTCTAACTCTGGAGCTGCCTCTAGGAAAAGTAGGCAAGGAAGATATTTCCATAGTCAAATTCAGGATGTGGTTATCTTCAAGTAACAAGAACAATTTATCAATAAATAAGTATCCATTGGGCATCTACTAGAGTGGGCTTTCTCAAATTTCACCCATAGATTACCTGCATCAGAACCATCTGTATCTCATCCCAGACCCACTCAGTCTGAACGTCGGGGTTGCACCTTGGTAATTGGCATTGTTAGTAGCTCTCCCAGATAATTCTTGCATTCCCAGAGGATTGTGCCAGACCCAAATCCAAGAGCCGTGTTTCTCAAGGTGTGATCTTGGACCACTTGCATCAGGTCACTTAGAGTGACTGTGTGATATGTGGAGTCCCAGGTTCCATCCCTGGAAATAGGGTGGAGCTTAAGATCCATTTATATTTTGAAATATACATTTTATTAAGCATTACGTGTCATCATATACACAATTACACACGCACAGAATGACGAGTTCAATAGGGTTCTAGGTTGCGTGTGTGTGTGCAGCTCCAGGTGAAGGTAAAGATATTAAGACCTGGTCTCCATTAAAGAACCAATAAATATTTGAGAAAGCAAGGCAAATACATTGATCAACGAATAGACACTATAATACAGTGTGTAATCAAATACTAACAATGTGGTATAGCATCTGATTTCAGTAGGAGTACATAAGAGAAAAAGTAATGAGGGTTGGAAGAATCAGTTTGTTTTTATGGAGGATGGGTGTCTTGAGACGCATCTTAAAGGGTGGCTATTTAATACTTCTCAAATCCCCAAATTCATGAAGATTGCAATGGCATGTTGTTTTTCCCAAATAAACTACAGTAAAGAATAATTCCGTCAGTCTTCAGAGTCAGAGTTCCAGGAATATGGTAACCACGAGTAGCTAACACTGAAGTGATGTGGGCTGTGGGTGCCACGTGGCTGCCAGCTCTCTCTACCTGGATGACTCACTCAGCACACCAGCCCAGGTGTCACTCATGACTCAGGCTCCTGCCTCAGCAAAATCTCAATTGCTCCATGTCCTAGAGCTTCAGGGACGTTCAGGAATAGCCAGACTCAAAAGTCAGTTCCCCCTTTACCAACTTTCTGCTGCAGCCCTACCTATGCATTCTGGTCTATTGAATTTTTTTAATATTTGTTATTTTTCTTCCCTTTACCAATTTTGAAGTCCATGTTTGCAAATCACTGCCATCTAGACAGTTGTGACATTCTCTCTCCCTTCTGGGCCAAGGGAAATATTTGGAGTGTCCTCTCTGGGCTGGATCATTCACCACCATCACCCCTGCCCCCACCCCCAGTCCCTGGCACTTGTAAGTTCCATCACTGTGGTGGTGGCCACTCTGCCAGGACCCCATAACCTTACCCTAACCTAAAGGCTACCTTTGGGCTCTTAAGTCTTTCAACTAAATATTCCAACATTTATTATACATAAATAATACACTTTTCTTTTGCACTTCACAGTTTATAAAGTGGCAACTCTGGGTAATCCAACTGTCCTTAGTCCTTTGCCCAAACTCTAGTTAAGCACTTTCTTGAACTCTCCTTAGAACATTCTAGGATTGAGTCAAAAGTCCTCTGGGGTGTGGAGGTAACTTTTGCCTAAGGCCACTTATCATCAAAAGGCTTATGATCAGCTCCTTCCAAAGGCAGCTGTGGCTTCTCAGTTTCCAGATCTTTCCTGCACAGACTTCAGCTCAACTGTCCTGCTTCCCACCACCACCACCACCACCACCACTGCACTCACGTCTTAGTGGTAGTCTCCTGGACTCTCCTTTGTGTTTCCAATTACGTTGGCAGAAACTCAAGAGGAGATTAAGATGAGCTCCTTTCTTTTTCTTATTTAGAGTTCTTAACCCTCCACCACTGTTTTGTTTTGTTTTGTTTTGTTTGCACTAAGAAGAAACAAATTCCCTGCCCCTAGTCACACTAACTCTATCCCTTTATCCTTTAAAGCTACATGTGGTTCAAGCTATCCGTCAATTGTATAAAAAACAATAAAGTATTCCTTGAAGGAGCATGATGTTATAAGCAAGTTTACCAGAACATAATTTATGAAATACATACAAGTTGCAGTGCCCCTGTTTTCTAAATCACCCGGCACCTGCGATGTGCAGTGGCTAGGTCTTTAGAAAGTTCGTGGAGTGGGAAAGAATCCAGGCTCACAGCAAGTCTGGGGACATACTTCCCATTACATTACTTCTGCCATTAGGAAGGCCCATCTTTCTCCTCTCCACTTGAAATCGATGTGATGATTTTGTAATATTCGTACTTATATTTAATTACAGTAGTAAGCAATTCTTTTAAAATGTCATAATCAAATGGAAAATGATTCTAATCTCTCAGTTAACTGGGCCTATGGGAAACCAAGATACTCAAATTTTAACCAAAGTGTCATGTGGATTGCAACCCACCATCAAGGTAGGCTGATATTGAGGACAGAGACAGCGTCTTGTTTAAGACCACACACACCTCTCCTAGGACGAGAATCGGCAAACTTGGGTTCTTGTCCCTGCCACTGACTTCCTGTGGTTAAGCCACTTTTCCTTTGAGCCATAGCCAGTAGAGAGCACTGGTTTAAATTGTTGAAATACTTTTACATCAGTTGGCAAACAGCCTTTGCCCAAGCCCCCTGCAAGGCTCCCTTGGCCACTGCCTGGAACTCCCTGGATTTCCCTGTGATTCAGTTGCTGAAGGCTTATTGCCTGCCCCCTCGTTGAGCAGTGCCCATGTGAAAAGATTCCTGAGTATTTTGAGCATCACCCTGCTCTGGGCTTAAGATTTCTTGTCTCTGAAATGAAGGTTTAGTTTAGACAACCCCCAAGCTTCCTTCTCACCCTAAAATCCTGAGGTTTTATCTTATACCTTTAATATTTAGAAGAAAAGACGTGTTCCACTTGGAGCCAGAACTCTGCCTTTACCTCTAGAATTGGCTTTTGGCAAAGGGTGTGAAGCTCTATTCGCGTTAAAGGCCAGGGAGAGCCTCAAAGCACTTCTCTGGCCAATTGATCTGTAGACTTCAGCCCATCAATAACTCCTGGTGTAAGATTACTTATGGCGCCGTCATTGTATCAGAAAGATGGATGGCCCCTCCAAGGCTCTAGCTCACTGGTCCACAAAGCAGGCTTTGGTTTCATGGTGTAATTTAGAAAGTGAACACAAACACTTTCAATAGATGAAGACAGAGTGCTTCTTTGCAGAGAAACCTAAGGATAAAGACAGCATCATTTTCTTTCAGCATGTCCTTGTGACCAATTTTGAGTTATTGGTAACAACAAGAATAGAGCAGTAACCTAAGGTGCATGTTGGCTATTTCAGTGGTTTCTTTTTGATAAGTATATTCAAATCATCAGGGAAAAAGTGAATTATTTGTTCTAAAATGCACACCTTTAAATTTTCTCTTTTATGCAATTAAAATATTTTAATTGGGCAGCTCAGGATTCTACTAGACCCTGGAAATAGAAATTAGAATGGAACAAGACAGAAATAGTCTCTGACCTTATGGTGCTTCCAGGATATTTGTTACTCAGTGAATGAAAGATACCTTTAAAGATAATAATGGAAGGCAGATAAGTATAATGGTTAGTGGCATAGGCTCTGGAGAAAGACTGCCGCTTATCAACTCCGTGCCTTTGTTCAGATTAGTTACTTACCCTCTCTGAGCCTTAGTCTCCTTATCTGTAAAGTGGGAGCAATAATATTTACCTTAAAAGTCTGTTAATAAAGTAAAAAATATGATGAATGTCTTTGGAATAATGCCTGACATAAAATAAATGCTGATAAGGTGATATAGCTTATTATTAATAAATTAGAATCACTAATTAGAATAAATAAGAACAAACAGAAAAACAATAAAAGGAGAAAAAGGTTTAGCTCAGTTCTCTCCTTCGAGCTCCTTTTGGGGCACAAAGGAAATCATTCTTCCCATGCTAATTGAAACTGTTTGAAAGCAGTTACATCACATCTGGGCCTTCCCTCTCTCTGACGAAATAATTCAGATGTCCCTTTTCACGTGTAGGGCCATGCCATCTTTCTGAACCACCAGCATCTTCTTTGAATGCACATTTTGAGGAATAGGGCAAAACCTATAGCTGCTCAAGCATCGGTTGGGAAGCTTGTTTAAAACCCACATTCCTGGACAGCAACTCCAGGAATCTGTGTTTGTGACAGCAAACCAAGGGATTCCTGTGCACAGACCAACTGTGGACACAGTTTGAGAAACTCTGCTCTCGAGAGCGAGCCTTCAGAACCTGTGCCTATAAAGTAAAGGCAGATGCCGTGGGCTGGACATACGTCCAGGCTTTGTATCAGCCAGCATGCACCTCTTAAAATATCAAACTAATTCCCTGCTACTGTTCCTAACCAGCTGCTGCCTGGGTGCTCTCCCTCTCCCCTCTTAGTCCCTCCCACTCCAAGCCCCAGCTGTCCGACCCTCCCCCAGGAACCTCCCAACCAATGAGCAACTGAAGAGCCCAGCACTGCATGGGCCTGTGCTAGAGGGATGCGGCCGAAGTCTGCTCTAGACTTGGACTGATGGATGAATAGTTTTAACATTGCCCTTGAAGATGACTGATTACAGGGAAAAGATGACAGCTCTGTTTCTGGATGGAAAAGACACATACGCACACACACACACATACACCACACGGCATGTATACACACTCCTGGACCCACACACCCCCCTGAGGCAGCTACAGCATGTTAAGCACTTTCCTAAGTGTCCTTCAGTGTAATTAATACCCAACTTCTTTACCGATGGAGAGATAGAACAGGATGACAAAGGCTGCCAGCCTCCTGGTCATGAGGAATGGACTTCTCTGGCCTATTATTTCATAAGAAGCTACAGCCTTTTGGCAGTAAAAGTAATTCTCCAAGGCTCCATTGGAACCAAGAGACTCTCTGTTAAAATACATCTCTGTAGAGAGAGCAAGCCCCCTTAGTTCTTTACTTTATAACATGTTCACTGGGTGCCTGAGGGTGCCTGCTATTTGTTTTTGTAGTTGTCTGGCCTGGAGTAGTCATCCTCTCTCTGTTCATCTGTTTACATCCTCCTTGACAAGGTCCTTTTAACAATTAAGAGTGGACATCTCATAAAAGTTCCATGTTCCGGTATGGCAGTTCTTTGCTTAAAGAGATTAAAAGCATTTTTAATACTTTACTGTTCCCTTTTTAAAAAATTATTTTCAGAGGATGGTACGTAAGGGATTCTGTGCTCTTAAAAGCTCCCTTGAAGGGCATTAGTTCTGACTTCTCCAATTCAGAATGATTAATCGTCTCACCTGTACTGCCAAGTCCTGGTTATTACAGCACTGCCCAGAGCTCATCTGGCCAAGCGTTTTATCTTCCCTGGAATTGTCCTTGATCTTTCAAAGCTGTGGGGGGGGTAAAGAACATTTCACCGGGACACCTAAAGCCTGCGTTCTGCTTCTAGTTTTACCGCTAACCAGCTAGGTGACCTTGACCAAGACTCTTACCCCCTCTCTGCCAGAATTTCATCATTAATGAGGAGGATGGTAACAACCACTAATAGCTACTGAGTTCTTATTATGGGCCAGGCACTATTCTCATCTCTTTACATGAACTGTTTCATTAAGCAAGCCTTTTTCGAGCAGGTATTATTGATCAGATGCATTTTATACACACTTTAGTGAATTCTCACAACAACTCTATGAAGGAGCTATTCTCTCATTATGCAGAAAAAGACGCTGAGAGTTACAAAGGCCAAGTTCCTTGAGCAAGGCTATCCTACAGTAAATGGCAGAGCAAAGAATTGAACCCAATACAGTGTTGTAACCAAGCCAATGTTTGTCACCACATATATCCTATACTGCCCCTGATCCACTTGGTCTTAGAGGACAAGTAGAATTTAGTCCAGGGGAGATGGGTGTGAATAATAGTTTGATCAAAGGCCTGGAGGCAGGAAGGTCTAGAGCAGTGGTTCTCAACAGGGCACAATTCCCCCTCCCCAGGAGACATTCAACAATGTCTGAGATATTTTTTATTGTCACGATTGGGGTTGTTACTTGCATTTAGTGGATAGAAGCCAGAGCTGGCACAGGACATTGCATGGGACAGCCCCACACAACAAAGAATTATGTGGCTGCCAATGTCCATAGTGCTGAGGTTGAGAAACTTGTTGCTCTAGAGCAAGACTATCCTACTTGTGTATCTTCAAAGGAGACAGGTAGACTCTGTCTTGGTGTTGCCTGGTTGCTAAAGAACCCACATATGTCCATTAGGTAGTGTAGAATTCAAACGACCAGGAGGTAGGGTACAGTGAGAATCAACGGGTCTCCATGCCAGCAAGCAAGACTTCAGCTTTTATTAATCAAGTTTAATTGCAAGATGGGTTGAATAGAAAGATCTTCCATCTATGCGAGTTCTCACATTTGCCAAGAAAACTTAGTACCTATTCAAAGAGAAAACAAACAAATGAATCCCTGGCTGTACATTAGAATAATCTGGAAAGCTTTTTAAAATACCAGTGCTCAGCTCTCAACCCAAGAAATTCTGTTTCACGTGGCCTGGGGTGGCCTAGGTGGTTCCAGTGCACAGCAAGGTTCAGGCACTGACTATATTGTATCCAGGCAGGCGGTGGATGAGTAGAACTTGGATGAAACAGCGCTTGAGGGATGAGTACAGGGGACTCCAGTACAGGAAACTTTAAAATCCTTGCATCAGCCTTCCAGAGATGTATTACCTGAATCTAATCATGAGGAAATGGCAGACAAACTCAAATTAAGGGACATTCTACAAAACATCTGGCTTGTACACTTAAAAAATGTCAGTGTCAAAAACTGAGGAATGTTCCAGACTAAAGGAGACTAAGGAGACATGATAACTGAATTCAAACCTTGATGTGGGACTTTCTCTTTCTATAGAGGACACTAAGGGAACAATTGGTGAAAGCCGAAGGTGGTTTATTGATTATAGTACTATATAGATGTTAATTTCTTGGTTGTGAATAACTGGTTATGTAGGACTTTTAAAGGTAAATCAAATGCTTCAGACGAAAAGCTGTGTGGGCGGGGGGAAAGGATTAAAGGATAAAGAAAATGTGATAAAATATTAACATTTGGGAAATCTGGGTGAAGAGTATATGGGAATTCTTTGTTCTATTCTATTCTCGCAACTTTTCTGTAAATCTTGAAATTATGCCAAAATATAAAGTTAAAATAAAATATTCCAAAAGGTGATGGAAGGATTCCTGTCTCTGGAGTCCTCTGAGACTAAGATACATGTTCACATTTCATGGATGGCCTAGGTGACATCTTTTATGCAAAGAAGAAGGAATGGATGGAAATGGACAAGAGGTGGGGTCTGAAGGTTGCAAGGTAATTTTTTTTATAATCAGGGAAATTTCCACTGTGACTTCAAAGCTAGGAGCTCTCCCTAAGTGGGCCTCCTGATGGAGCTAAGCCATGTCTTCAGAGAGCCACTTTCTTTGAACATCTAATGTTGAGTGAAGTTCATCTACGTCAGCACAGTGGTGACCTCATCGCTTAAGTGCTGCAGCTACTTTTAGGACTTTGTCTTAGAGAATTCAGTCCTCCTCTTTTTAAATTCCTTATTTTTAAGATGGGATGTGTGGATGGGAGGAGTGGCTACTCAAGAAGAGAGAAATAGATTAAACAGTCAATTAAGTAGAACCCTTCCAAAACACTTCCCTCTCCTGTACCGTCACACCCTCCATGTCTCTTAGTCCATTTGGGCTGCTGTAAGAAAAATACCACAGACTGAGTGGCTTAAACAACAAACACTTATTTCTCGCATTTCTGGAGGTCAGTAAGTCCAAGATCAAGGCACCAGCAGATTCGGTGTCTGGTGAGAACTTCCAGGTTCCTAGATGCCCGTCTTCTCGCTGTGTACTCACATGGAAGAAGGGGTGAGAGAGCAAGCTGGGGTCTCTCTTATCAGGGCACTAATCCCATTCATGACAGCTCCACCCTCATGACCTAATCACCTCCCAACGGCCCACCTCCTAATACCATCACATGGGGCGTTAGGATTTCAACCTGTGAATTTTAGGGGGACACAAACATTTAGTCCCTAACACGGCCTCACCCATGCCTCCATCTGGTATAAATAAAAAAGAGTTATGTGAAGAAAAAGGGTACAGGGACCGTTTCTTCTTTATAGACAATAAAATATGAAGTAAAATTAAAAGCTACTTTCTAGAAAGTAAAAAAAAAAAAAGAGAAGTAAATGAGCATTTCTGGCCACAAGATCATCGTCCATTCTGGAGAAGGTGATTGTTTTAAACCGTTATTTGTGATCCATAGGTAGGGTGACCACACACCTCAGTTTGCCCAGTACTGTCCCAGCAGCATAATTATCAGCACCAACTTTTGTACTCAGAAACGTCCCAGTTTGGATGTTAAATTCTATACTCATCTACCTGTAAAAAAAAAAAAAGCCATTTCCCCTCCTTTGGGAGAATAATTTATACCAAGAGTGATATTTTACTCAGATCATTGGGCTTTATAATAGAAAAATTAACCAGATCTGGGTAAATAATCCTGTGGAAATCTGAGCAGTGATGGATATACAAATAGAAAGTAAACATGTTCTACAAATGAAACAGTACGAGGCTTGAGAATGGAAAGTTAACTGAACAGGACAGTTGCTTATCCTTCTGTTTTCCTCAACCGCCATTCTAAATTTTCTTTTTTTGAGGAAGATTAGCCCTGAGCTAACATCTGCTGCCAATCCTCCTCTTTCTGCTGAGGAAGACTAGCCCTGAGCTAACATCGGTGCCCATCTTCCTCTACTTTATATGTGGGACGCCTACCACAGAATAGCTTGCCAAGTGGTGCCACGTCCACACCCGGGATCTGGACCGGCGAACCCCGGGCCGCCGCAGTGGAATGTGCAAACTTAACTGCTGGGCCACCAGGCAGGCCCCTCTAAATTATTTTTTGATAGAACAAAGCTGTGTTTCCTCCTTCCCCCGCCAGGCAGAGGCTTGCTTTCTCAGCCCGCATTTGTGTTCTCCATTTCCACAAAAGGGCCTCATCGTACTGATGGTATCTGCTCAAGAACTTAATGAAACTCACACCTAGTTGCAGGAGAGGTCAACCCAGGCATCTGTTGGAGCCTGCCACTCACCACCTCTTTAGCTTTCAACCAACTTCTGTCCCTGTCTAGCTAACAACATGACACTCACACTCGCGGCTCTGTTCAACTCATCTGGGAAGCAAAGGCTTCATCAAGATGAAATAAATTGTAGCTGATGCCCAGCCAAAGGGATGATTTAATACAGACCAGAGAGTTTTCAACGCAATTTCAACTCCCATGCTTGAGCTTTGAAAAAGTGTGACTGCGGTTTAAATTATGTATGAGGGTGTGAGATGGCTTCTTTCAAACACGAATAAGCCTTACTATTTAAAGTGTTCCCCTGAAAGCTATATATTGTTATAACCCAATAATACTGCAATTAAAAAAAAAAAGATTTCCAAAATTAAAAATAAATAAATAAATAAAGTGTTCCCCAAAGCAGCATTTTGTGGGAAAGACCGTGTGTGGCTCATAAGATCTGAGAGAGGGACCGTTTGATTGTGACTAGGCTGGAGTTTAAACACGTTCTTCCTGTTTTAGTTGAGGTGGATTGACGGGTCTCATGGATGCCTCTTTTGCTGGAGGAACATTTAGATCCTGGGGCCACAGAGCCCCAGCTATGGCCACACCTCATATGCTCCTGGATACAGTTGCTGTTCCAGTTGTCTCTCCTCAAAGATTGTATTATGACAAAATCTGCCCCATGATGGGCACTGCTGACGTCAATAACTGAAGGCAGGTGTTACAGGCGCTGGGCTGACCTTTTAGGAAATCTTTCATGGTATATTAAGATATCCAGTAGAATTCTACACATCAAACCTTCACCCCATACTTTTTTCTCTGGAACACTTTTCATTTGGGAAAAGAAAACAGCTCCCTGAAATGGTAATGAGCCCATAGTGGAAGTTCTTCTGCCGTTGTTAGATTTGTGGGACATCTTCCATAGTTTAGGAAACTTTCTAATCTGATTTGACTATTTTATATGTGTCATTTGCATGGATAGAGCATGAGAAACTAACCAGGCTCTCAGAGTGAATGGTGGGGAAGCTCCTATGTCTCAGTGGCCATGCAGCCAAGTGAGGGTCGTAGATCTGTGGTCATTCCATAGGCGCTTTGTCATTACTTGTCTCTGACAATCAAATAGCTTTTCTTTCTCAAGAATTGCAGAGTATGTGATGCTTATACCAAGCTAACAAAAAAGTATTCATGACTTTTAGTCACAAGTTGTTAAAAGAACAACAGTGACTGCGTGTGCCATCTGAGGGCTTGGATGAGGTCTGTGTTTGGGAGAAGATGGTGGAGCCAAGTCCAGTCTTGGCAAACTCACTAATGTTTTTGCACAGTGATTGCATTCTCATTATGAGCTCTAGAAGGGTGTGGAAGGTAGAGGCTTCATGGGCCATAGACTCAGGGATACAAAAGCCATAACATCCCTTATTTTTGGTAGCCAAAATAATATCTACTTTAAAACTCTAGTCTGATTTTTACAATGTAATCTTAGCCACATCTGGGTTTTCTCATAGTTGCTACAGGGTTTTCTCAGTCAATCCCAACCATCTCCAAAGCGATGTTGAATTTAAAACCCTTACACGTGGTCAGAGTGTTGAGATATGGTTGTTGGGAGTGAGAGTGGCTTTGTTTAAATTTAGCCAATCAAACATCCACTACTGTATGCTCAGGCTGCTGGTCCTCAGTCATGTGCATCCATCTGTCCTGGCATGAAGTGCCCATGTTTTCACCTGCTCACCTGTTAAAAGTCTGTGGGGTTACTCTCTTTTCTTCTTGTCTTGATCACAAAGTGCATCCTTGGGTCTCCTGGCCTCCCTGCCTACATCTGCTTTCCTCTTGGAAGAACCCAAAAAGTGTTTGAAGCTCCTTTGTGACTCTGGAGCTATGGGAAGTCCACTGGGTCTGTCTTGGGCCCTCTCTGCCTGGACAGGCCATACAACCATGTCCACTCTATTGTTCTTGTACGAACTAGGGTTTGGGGGCAGAGGGGCTCAGAACTTACTACTTTCCTAGACACCCTTCCCCCACCCAGGAAGTGAGGTCCAGAAGATATCTATTCTCACATCTCCAAGCTTCCTTGGAGATCCCAGAATTTAACCCAACTCTTGGAGGTTTTGACCAGGATTGGGGGGACGTAGGGTCCCTACTCAGACACATACCGACATATAACTGTATTGCTTTTGTCTCCAACTCTCTCTCTCTAGTCTAGAGAATTTTTGTCTTGTTTGATAGGAACAACTGACTGCAAATATTCTTCTAAATATTTTTTATGAGCCGTTGGACCTCAGCTTTTGAATGCAAAAGCTGAGAATGTGATCCCTTTGTTTTCAGCTTCCACAGTTGAGGGAGTAGATGACCCACCTTTAGCTACCTAAACAGTGTAATGGGATTCAAAGAAAGAAACCATCGATTAATACATCCTTCAACAAATACAACCAACATTCCAAAAACAGAAGGTCAGCAAACGCTTTGTGTTTTCAAATGGTTGCAGATTCAACACCTTCTCTGAACTAAGCTCTGTGTTAATCTTTGAATCACAAACAGGAAGGCAACTAAAATGCTGCTGAAAAGTAGATGATAAAATAATCACGCTTCAGATCTTGCTTGCTGCATGATCCACAGGAAACCTCCATGCTGGGTCCCATTCAGCCAAAACTCTCATCATCATCTTTATCAGCAGTTTATGCATCCAGCCATTCACAGAGCTGACTACAAACCAGCTTTGCCCTAAGAACCAAATGCAGTGACTAAGCTTGTTCACAAAAGAAACACACAAATCATTTTTTTTAATCTTTTGCCATATTTTTTTCAGCTCTTTAAAGAGGCGATGATCATGATTAGCACACAGCCACAATTCTACTTAGAGAAAATGCCATGCCATAGACGGACACAGCCATTCAGCTAAGTCCATGTTGATTAATATCTTTTCTGCCTCATAGATGGAGTGCAGAATGTTTACGAGATACTTATGATCCCGTTTACATCTGCTTGTGTATAAAATCCATGCTTTTATAAAATCCTGCACAAATAGAGTTTTTATGTAATCAAAGAAATATAATAATAACTTTTAGTTATTCTAACTAGAATGAAGAGATTAACTTCAGTAAAGGAAAATCACTTAAGCCCCTAAGACTTACTTTTTTTATCTGAAAAATGGTCATAGTAATAATGCTTCCCCTGCATACCTCAGAGGGTATGATAAATCAAATTAATGATATGATTTATATAAAAGATACAGAGTGTGTGTAAAAGCAGTGTGTAAACCCTGAAGTGTAATACAAACACCTGCTGTTGGGTTATCATCATCATCAGTAGTAGTACATGAGACGTGTTCTCATGGATGAAAGAGAGCAGAGAAATTCTGAATTCCACCCCCTCTATTGGTCCAACTGCTTCGGTAGCCAAAAAGATAACATAACATTGGTGCCATCAGGAAGGGCACTGACAAGACAGAGTCAGCATGAACTGCCCACATCCAACATTTTGGAACATCAGCTCCTGAAATAAATGATAACCAGCTCCGGTTGCCATTCCATGAGAGAAGCACAGCCAAGGCCTACAGGGCCCTGAGGCAGGACATAAAATATTTTAGAACATTTGAAAACATTAGGCACCCTTAAACTCAAATAAAAAAATGCTACCACGGAAGATGCTCACCTAGGAGGGCCTGCATAGGGTGAATGTAGCCCTTATTCATAACATCTTAGTGTAGCCACACCAGGGGACCTCCATTTGAAACTTAGAAAAGCTGAACTCAGGACCAAAACAAAAAAGAAAGACTCTATACTTTTAGAGGAGCATCTACTGATCTGGAATAAACTTATGGAAGTCATTCTTTCTGGAATGATACAGGATGAAAATATTATTTTAATTCAAAAAGTCTTGTTTTACTCAACAACATTTATGTTTTTTTCTAATAACAGAAACCTTATATACTTAGAGAGAAATTGAAAAAATATACCAAAAAAGATAGAGAACATTAACACAGTTTCATAACAGAAAAGCATTTTAACATTTCGATATATCTTCTTTGAATTGTTTCCTTCTTTGTATAATCTATTAGTGATATTTAATATACATAAAAATATTTACGTCACATATATGCAAGTTGTGAAGCACAGTAAAATAAACTTTTATAAACATACCGCCTGACCTAGGAGTAAGTCATTGTTCCTTATTTCAAGGGGCTAATACTGTAGTTTCATAAGAGGGTAAGATGGAAACTGGTGCAGCCACTATGAAAAGCTGTGTGGAGGTTCCTCCCAAAATTAAAAATAGAAATACCATATGATTCAGCAATTCCACTTCTGAGTATTTATCCGAAGGAAACAAAATCAGTATCTCAAAGAGCTATCTGCATTCCCATGTTCATGCCAGCATTATTCACAATAGCCAAGGCATGGAAACAACCTAAGTGTCCATAAATGGATGAACGGATAAAGAAGATATGGTCTGTGTACTCAATGGAATATTATTCAGCCATTAAAAAGAAGGGAATCCTGCCATATGACAGAACATGGATGAACCTTCAGGGCATTAAGCTAAGTGAAATAAGTCAGATAGAGAAAAACAAACACTGTATGATCTCACTTTATGTGGAATCTAAAAAAAAACATAAAAACAAAGAACAGATTGGTGATTGCCAAGACAAAGACAGAGCGTGAAATGGAGAGATACTGGTCAAAGGGTACAAACTTCCAGTTATAAGATGAATAAGTTCTGGGGAGGTAATGTGCAGCGTGGTAACTATAGTTAATATTATGTCGTGTATTTGAAAGTTGCTAAGAGAGTAGATCTTAAAAGTTCTCACCACCAAAATAAAATGGTAACTGTATGAGGTGATGACTCTGTTAACTAACCTTATGGTAGTTAGTTGATGGTTGGATTATATATGGTAATCATTTTGCAGTATATACATATATCAAATCATTTTGCTGTACGCCTTAAACTTACACAATGGTATATGTCAATAATATTTTAGTAAAGCTGGAGAAAAGAAAAAAGAACCTCAATAAAAAAAATCAAAGGAGGGTGTGAAAGTTTCACCAGGCTGGAAGTTGAGAGAGACTTTGTTAAGGGTATAACCTGCATTAATTTCTTTTTGAAGCTTTAGATGATCATTAGGATGTCAACATTTTGCTACATCCATCTTTTTAGCAGTATCAGCTATTTTGGATAACAATGGACAGCACTTTGTAAACGCTTGAAAAAGTCATGCTATGTTGGGAAGGGCACAGGCCTTAGAGACAGCCATTGGTGTTAAAACCCCAGCTGCACTGTCGCCAGCTAAGAGGCTTTTGGCAAGATCCTTAACTTCTCTAAAATTGTTTTCACCTGTAAAAAGGGATCTCCATGACAGTTTCAATGATATGAAGCCTATGCCTGAAAGGTGTTAAGGGCTGGTGTTACCTTGGCTCGGTCACCACAGGGTAGAGCTGGGTCCCCTACGTTGTTGTTCATTAAAGTGGGATACATGACCTTGACCAGTTTTTCAGAGATAAGGAAACAATAATCAAACCTTAAAAGAGGCTAGGGTACAAATCAGAGCGCCAATGAGCTAATTCACCATGAAGTGGATTTCTTTCCCCTTCCCAGAATCATCACGAATATTATCCAGGTTATCCCCGCCACCAGTACATGGGTGAAAGTGAGCAGGACCAAGAGGAAGAAACCAACGTTTACCGACCATGTGCCAGGCGCTTTGCAAGTGTCTTATCAACTAGTTTTTGCAATAACCTTCATGCTTGTTGTGATAGAGATGCAGGAATGGAAGCTTAGTCGGATTAAGTACTGGCCCTAGTCCACAAAGTATATTTGTTATCAAAGGCTACGTAGCTGTGATGGCTAATTTTGTAGGTCAGCTAGACTGGGCCATGGTGCCCAAATATTTAGTCAAACATTACTCTGGATATTTCTGTGAAGATGTATTTTGGATGAGATTAACATTTAGACTGGTGGACTTTGAGTAAAGTGGATTGCCTTTATCATGTGGGTAGGTCTCATTCAATCAATTGAAGGTCTTAATAGAACAAAAACTGACTGCCTCTGACAAAGAAGGAATTCTGCCAGCAGACTGCCTTTGCTCTCAAACTACAACTCTTGTCTGAGCTTCCAGCCTGCTGGCCTGCCCTTCAGATTTCAGATTCACAAAGCCTTCATAATCACATGGGCCAATTCCTTAAAATAAATTTCTTTCTCTCTCTCCATATGCATACATATATGCATATACTTCTGTATCTGTAAACACACACACACACACACACACACACATGCACACACACATACATCCTGTTGGTTCTGTTTCTCTGGAGAATCTTGGCAGATACAGTAGCAAATTACCTAAAAACTTAGGCATAGTGTGTAGGAGTCAGCAATCCAAGCAGGACTTAACAGGGTCCTCTGGCTCAGAGACTCTCACCAGGCTGCATTCACAATGTTGGCCCTCCATTCTCATCTGAAGGTTTGACTAGGGAAGGAAACACTTCTAAGCTCACTTAGTAGTTGTTGCCAGGATTCAGTTCCTCGTGGGCTGTTGGACTGAGGACCTCAGTTAGTCTCTGGTTGTTGGCTGGAGGTCACCCTCAGTTCCCTGCCATGTAGGGCTCTCCAGAGAGTGGCTCACAACATGGCAGCTTGCTTCATCAGGGCAAGGCAGTGAGAAGAGCTAGAGAGAGAGAATAAGATGAAAGTCACAGTTTTTTGTAAATTAATCTCAGAAGTGACATCCCATCACCTTTGCCATATTCTGGTCCTTAAAGCAACCCCTACCTCCAGCCCACCCTCAAAAATGCCAGGATGTGAGGATCACTGGGAGCTGCCTGAGAAGGCAGCCCACCACACACAGCTAGTCAGTTCACATCACTGGTGAGATGAAGCTCAGAGTGATTCCAGAGCCCACCTACGATGCCCTCTGCAACCTCAGAGAGCCCGGGGGAATTCCTCAGCAGGAATCAGCCATCAGAGGATCACTTGGTGAGCATGGTACAAAGCAGAGGAAACTGAATGGCTTTTAATAGTGCCCCAGATCACAGTGAGGCACATTGACCCTCAGGAAAGTCCCAGCATCCTTATGGCCCTCAGAGCTAGTGCCTCTCTCCTCCAGAGCATCCTGATAAACACTACCAACACTTGCCTTATCCACTTTGACTCCACTTTGTATTCTCTGGGAACAGGTTCCTTCTTTATATATAGTGATGTGGCCATCGTATTTGGATTCATCTGCTTGACACAAAATGGGGCCATATTCCTTCAAATTCAAGACTCTGCACCTTTGTGCTGCCTCTTGTGAGAACGCTTTTCTTTCTTCTTGGAGTCCTCCTCCTCTGATGCGTCCAAAACTCACTTGTCCAGAGGATCACTTCCGGTGACTCTCACCTCAAGTGATGGATGGAAAAGTCAGCTCAGGCTGCTGAGGAATCCTCTTCTTAGCAGCACATCGTTGAAAGCAAGGGGGCTTTTTTCATGGACAGGGTGCACACTGCCCTCGCCGGTGGGGAGTAGCTTTTCAGGGGGCAGGAGGGAACCAGACAGGTTTGTTCACTGTCATCCTGTGCCACTATAGGCCTGGGCACCCAAGGAGACAGCTGTTTTCATGGCTCCACTAGTTCCCACACTCATGCACAGCCATTTCCCCCAACATGTGCCCATAGCACCTGTGCATCTGAGTCAGTCCATTCCTGGTTTGACTTAAGATCTCCTCCACAGACACTGATGTTGTCACCGTAAACCAGTTAGAATGCCTACATGACATCAACGTCATAGAATTAAACGAAATATCAGGGAAGAAAATGCCCAGCACGGTGTTTGACATTGCATTGGAACTAAATTATAAGTTCCCTTCTTTGGAATTGAAGAATGCATGAATTTTGAAAAGGATACCATTTTTATTTTTTTTAATTTTAATTTTGAAAAATTTTCCAAATTTCCAATCAAGGATACTCTATCCCTCATAGTAGAATAAAGAAGGGTAAAGAGGGGCTGGCCTGCTGGTGTAGTGGTTAAGCTCATGTGCTCCGCTTCAGTGACCTAGGGTTCACAGGTTTGGATCCTGGGCATGGACCTACACACCACTCATCGAGCCATGCTGTGGCAGTATCCCATACACAAAGGAGAGGAAGATTGGCACAGATGTTAGCTCAGGGGCCATCTTCCTCAAGCAAAAAGAGGAAGACTGACAACAAATGTTAGCTCAGGGCCAAACTTCCTCACCAAAAAAATCGAAAAAAAGAATGGTAAAGAACTGTGGTGTGTATATATATATATATATATATATATATATATATATAAGTATATACAATGGAATATTCCTCAGCCATAGAAAAGAATGAAATCTTGCCATTTGCGACAACATGGATGGATCTCAAGGACATTATGCTAAGTGAAATAAGCAGACAGAGAAAGACAAATACCGTATGATCTATCTTATGTGGAGAATCTAAAAAAAGAAAAGAAAAACTAAGCTCATAGATACAGAGAACAGATTATTGGTTGCAAGAGGCAAGGGTTAGGGATGGGAGAAGTGGGTGAACTGTTTTGGTTTTTTTTAGTTTAAATAAATTGAATAAAAAATTTTAAGACATACTTTTTTAAAAAGTTGATTAAGGGGCCGGCCCAGTGGCGCAGCAGTTAAGTTCACACGTTCCACTTCAGCAGCCCAGGGTACACCAGTTTGGATCCTGGGTGCAGACCTACGCACTACTTGTCAAGCCATGCTGTGGCAGGCGTCCCACATATAAGGTAGAGGAAGATGGGCACAGATGTTAGCTCAGGGCCAGTCTTCCTCAGCAAAAAGAGGAGGATTGGCAGCAGTTAGCTCAGGGCTAATCTTCCTCAAAAGAAAAGAAAAGAAAAGTTGATAAATGTTATTTCTCTAAAGGGAATTATGGAAGGCATGTTTTGGTTTATCTGGTTTATTCACTGCGCTGTGGACTTACTGTTAGATTGAACCACATGAAATTGCCAATATTCGAAGATTTTTAACCTCCATTAAATGCAGTTTCATGAGGTTCAATCTAATATAATCTTGACAAGAAGTCCCTGGTGCACTTCTGGCTCAACGTAGCAGGCCTAGAAAGTGTTTAAGGCTTGTCTTTACCGAAATCTCTTGGAAACAGCAGGAACAAAATATAATAAGCAGCAGCAATCGGTGGCGTTGGAACCAGGGGAAAGTGCCGTAAGCGGATCAGAAAGCTTTCTGGAAGATAGCAGGCAGACAGGATCCTGGGGCAGGACCAGGCTGCTGCATGGACGCCTGCTGCTGTCTCAGACCCCCAGGGAGTGCCCGGCTCACTGAGGATCACACTGACTCACGGGGGGAAACAGCACGGGTTCCACAGGGCAGCCACCTCGGGGCCCCTGGACAGTCACACTCTCAGCCTCAGCATTTGCCTCCAGGCTGAACCTGTGAGTAGGCAATGATTAAAGAAAGTGCAGAATCAGCCGTCTGTGGCTCCCCGAGGGTTGTGGGGCTGCAGGGAAGAGCGGAGCTGAGCCGGACAGAACTTGAGGCCAAACAGCTTTCCAAATGACTCCAGGCGGCTCTGCCCACAGCGGGCTCTGCACCGCCCCAGAGGACAGGCACCCTAGCCCTGGGCTCCTACATTCACTTGACTCCTCGCAGCTTCTGTGTCCGAGAAAGACGGCCCTCAGCCAAGGAGAGGGGGGAGTCACGCCGCCAAGGCCACGCCCCTTCTCTAGGAAGAGCTCTCATCCAAGGACTGTTCCGAGGGATGCAAGGCCCTGAATTGGGGAAGCCTCTGAGGGGCCTCTCCTTCCCCAATTGCTGCCCCTGGATCTGCTGAGGCCTTTGTTGGGGCTATCAGTCTAATGTGATGGCCCAATCTATACAGATTTCACCATGCAATGACTCAGAATGCTCACCACCTGTCACCTTTGGGGAAGAGGGGGGAGTCCTCAGATGTTTCCCCACATGACAGAAAATAGCACTCCAAGAAAGAGGAACACACATAAAACAGTCGAAACAGCCCAAGACTGAGATGAAAAGAAATCTGGTTTTGACCATTGTCCGACAGGCCTAAAACTTAATCAGCTGAAAGTGGGCCAGCAATTCAGAGGATTCGATGATAAAATGACTTAAAGACGACATTTGATATAGTGCAAATTATATAATTAGAAACCTGGAAGTACAATTTTGTGGCATTACTAATGAAATAAAGGCTTATGTCTCTTCTCTTCAATAAAAATAGAAAGGAAGTTCTAGGAAGAAAAAATGAGACAGACATGATTCTATAATGAAACAAGTGAAAATCTGTGCCATTGATAAAGTGAAAGAAATAGTGTTCTTTGAAATGACAAATCCAAACCCCCGCAGGTCAAGAAATTTAAGAATCAGGAGAACAAGGAGTGTCATGAGTAGTTCCATTCAATTTATTTTACGCTTATTGTACATACCCGCTCCTGCAGTTATTTCCCTGTGCTGCTATTTTTTTGTCCAACCAGTACTTTTATTATTTTTATATGATATTTTATAAATTTGCCCTTTTCTGTGATTTTTTCTTAGGGAGGCTTAGGTTCTTTTTTAAGTTCGATAATAAAAGTTTAAAATTTTTCTTAGATATCAGCATTATCTTCTGATATTCATGAGACAGGTGACTTCAATTTTATATTCAGAAACATAAACCCATTTTTCTTAAGACTTTTTATCAAAACTTTAGAAGACTCCTTTAGGAGAATAATATTTCTTGTTTTGAAGAAATCTTTTTCTGAAAGGCAACAATTTGCTATTTTTCTTTAAATCTTTATTTCAAAGTTGGTAAATGTAATGCTCTTATTGAATAAGAATGTTAATAGTGATTATCTTTATTGGATGGGGTCGTTGTATCCTTTGTATTTGTGCATATTTCTCCAAGTGTCCTACCATGACCATGTTATTCTCTAAAGAAAACAACAAGAATTCTTTCAAGTTACAACAAAGTTCTTAGCTAGAACCTGGCAGCTGGATGTGGAGAGGCCTGGTATGACCATCACTTGTCGATAACCTTGAATGAATCACTTAGCCTCTTTTGGCCCCGATTTTGTAAAATGTAAAATTGGAATGAAACTTACATTTGAGGCTTTCAAAATGCTTATCATTGCAGACCTGTTTTTTTCAGGGAATATATGATTTCCAGTACTACATCTCTGAATGGCTTTGGATTATTCAAAACCTTGCATCATTCACAAGGTCAAAAATATATTAGAGGAGATCCTTGATTTTACATGTTGCTATAGTGTCTTTAGGTCTTGTCGTGTCTGTACATTCAAGTCCTAAGTTCTGGTGCATTTTTGCCTCTAACGATGAGGCCTTGCGCATGTCGCCTCACTGCTCTGTATCTTTCCACTTTCAAGTAAAGAGGTTGGAATAAGTTACCTTTACTGTCCCTTCTGAAAACAGAGGTTAAAGTGATGTTGGAGAGAAAACTTGATCACTGAGAACCTTTGGGACAAGTCATTAAAACAGAGTAAGATAAGGAGGTCTGATGCTCACATTCATGTTGCGAAGCTGAGAATGGTTTCATTTATATGGATGTGCGCTTGGTCCCAAAGGTACTGAGTAAGCAACACACAACAGAAATAAATTCTCCACAGGCAGACTGGGGTTCACACTGTTGATCGCCTGAGGCCAGAGCTTGTAGCATTTGAAAATCTCTTTAGGTTCTCTTCTTCACTTGTTCGTGGCAACCTCTGACACGGTGCCCCACCTACCGGATGGGTTCTCTCTTTCTAGTGGGAAAAGAACCCAGTGAAAACAAAGAACTTGCAAAGAACAAGATAGTAATCAAAGTAAAAAACATTGTAGTGATTGTAAGAACAAAGCAATCAACAGGAGTAATTGCTAACCATAACTCTACAAATGTATTAATTAATGCAAAGAATTGAAAACCACTACCACCCGGGGACAGCACTGGTAATTCCCAAAAGCATAATTACGTACATCAGTTTAGTCACTAAGTCGGGAAGCCCTTAAGTCTCAAATGGTCCAACTTATGTCTTCTCATCTGGTCCTTCTCAAACTTAAATGAGATACTGATCGTCTGGGGCTCTTGTTGACATGCAGATTGTGAATCGGTAGGTCTAAGGGCTTAGGGCCGGAGAGAATGCTTACTTGACAACCCCCAGGGGCTGCTGCTGGTCTGTGGTCCATAGATTGGACTGTGAGGATGACGTACAGCACTTGCAACAGTGTCTGCACGTGGGAAGGTCTGGTAAGTGCTAGTGATTATTATTATTGCTGAGAGGTGCAGGAATTCCAACTCTGCATTTGCTCATGGGCGATAGTACCAAGAGCTGTGCAGCAGCCGGATTTTTGAGTTAAATACCTAACTAGAATCCTTTTATAAACTCATTTATGGATTTTAGTAACTCAAAAATTTGTTCTGTAACTCTCTCAAATAAGTAGCCCTTAGTAGAAAGAAAGTCTACGGAATGTGCGTGATTTGCTGCTAAGAACTGCCGAGAAGGCTTGCATGTTCGAACAGGATCCGCCCATCAGGAGGATTGTCACGTCTGTCTAGAGAGCTAAGGACGATAGTTTTGGAATTACTGATTCTGGGGACCAGCCAATTGGTGACCACATATCCAGTGTGCCCAGGACAGTCCTGAGGTCACAGCATAATCAATAGCGCTCTCCCCTTCAAAGTGTCCTGGCTTTGACAGTACACCATATAGTGATCCTAATTATAGGGGACACTGACAAGTTCCAGCTTTCCTGCTTCTCCTCTAACTTTCT
Organism: Equus caballus; assembly: GCF_041296265.1. NCBI lineage: Eukaryota > Metazoa > Chordata > Mammalia > Perissodactyla > Equidae > Equus > Equus caballus. Next base: position 48,254,291 of record NC_091703.1, on the reverse strand, counting down.
ATCACATGGAGAGAAGGGAATTCTCAGTCAAATCATCCTTCTTGGCTGGCAATGGTTTTGCCGTGAAGCAGGCTTATATTCAACCATTCTGAACTTTTGTGCATAACATACACACAGAGGAATGTGTATATTGTGGAAGAAACATAGTTTATGACTGTGATACTATTTGCAGATGCTTCTAGTCTGAACTGCCTGTGGGGAGCTCTCATCATTTTGATAGGAGAAGCTTCTTTTCGGGTTCCAACCATTTCTCCTAGGATTACACCAGAATTCTTCACACTTGCTGCTGGTCTGTGAGATGGGCATGAGCAAAATGGCCTAAAGACAAAAGATGCATCCATCTCATTGGCTGAGACGCAGCAACAGGGATGAAGCCATATCAACCCAGCTTTTCTCTCCGCAGGTGGAGTAGCCCGGAGGTTACCACTGTAACTCCAGGTACTAGACTCTCTGGGATGAGATCTGCATTGCCACTGACTAGTTGGCCACATTAGGCAAATTGTTGTATCTCTTTCAACCCATTTCTTCATCTGCCTCCTAAGCTTATTGTGAGAATGAGACGTGTTGTCTTACGTGAGGAGCTTGGAGAGGGGTTGGCACATTGGGAGCATTCGAACCTTAGCCATTATTAGTCCTACCTGCGCTGCTTACTTGCTGTCTCATAAATGTGCAAGTGAAAATTTAACCACTGTGCCAGACTGCAACCCAAAATTATGCTCAGTGTGAGCGACGGCTGTCGAGCTGCTTTTGTTTTTATTAGTAAATCTGCTTTGGCTACAATAGGCGTTGACTGTCATGTTTCAGTTGGAAAGGCTTTCTTTTACGGATCTTATGTCTCAAATTTGTAGTGGTTTGAAACAATCATTTTAGTTTCGAATCTCAAGGAATTTGAACAATGAGGGATTTAATTTTTTTTCTGCTTTTTCTCCCCAAATCCACCCAGTACATAGTTGTATATTTTAGTTGTAGGTCCTTCTAGTTGTGGCATGTGGGATGCCGCCTCAACATGGCCTGATGAGCGGTGCCATGTCCCCACCCAGGATCTGAACCAGCGAAACCCTGGGCCACCGGACCGGAGCACGTGAACTTAACCACTTGGCCACGGGGCCAGCCCCAAAAGATTTAATTTTATATAAGGGTTTTATTGTTAACATGTATTCTTTTTATGTCATTACATAAAGAACAGAGAACAAAACCTAAATAAAATGGAAAAAGTGTAACTGAGAGGAGGAAAAGGAACAGGAAAAGGAACAGTAAGAAAGACCATTGAGAGGATAACAAACTGTGCACTTTCTAGATTTAAGAATTGAGTGGTAAAAAGTTGCTCACATCTGCATCTCAAAAGAATGCAAATGCTGTTTCAATTTCATGGGAAAAATAAGTTAAGGATACCGTGCTGCCTTTGAAAGGCTTACTTTGATCGTGTTCCAAATGCAAAATGAATGTATTAAATTTTAAATTGCCTATCTTCAGAAGGATGTGATATGGAACATATTTAGGATTTAGCCCTTTAATTTAACATTAAACATACTAAAAATGTCCTCATCAATTATTGACAGCCCAGTATTAAGACAGAGGCTTCACTTCAATGTTGAGAAGATAGAACACTACTTGTGTTTAGAAGTAGCTTTCCTACCTCTTTCAACTACATTGCTGCGTGGCATTCCAGAAAGGGGTAGCTTCCTAAATTGGTCTCCGAACTGGTGAGCAGTTTGTCCTGTCTGCATCAGCAGGTCCACAAGCCATAGTTTAAAATTCAAATGAAATGGATGCAGTGGCGCATATTGCTAGGAAAATAAATGTTGCAAAAAACACGGTTAAGAGCTGACCCTTAAAATAATAAAATCTGAAATCTCATTTGTTTTATATTTCCTACAATTCTCTAAGCGTTTATTTAACATCAGTTGTGTGTGCCACAAGGCCACGCCTAGGAAAATTGGCTTAGGGCCAGCTATTATTTTTGTTCTCTTCTTCCTCAGTGCCCCAAAATATCTTTTCTTAGAGGTGACATAAGATAAATAGGAATATATAGATAATGCTGCTCTCTTGCCTGGAGCAAAAAGCTTCTTCTAAAGTCTCACACCACCACTCATTTCCACACATCAAAATTCTATCCATCTTTCACTTACCATTTCTTCCCTGAAGCCTTTCTTGACCTCCCCTACACACACACACACACACACACACACACACGCACACATCCTTTGATGACACATTATTTTGAAAAGATATTCAGATTGTTTTAAATAATCAAGGAAGCAGAGGTGAAACAGATAGAGGAAGGGTATGTCAGGGGAAGGGATCAAGAAAGAAACCAAGGAAGAAATGTGTACAATTTGATTTTGGCTTCTCTATGATATCTTAATATGGAGGCTCTTAGTCCACGTGTTCAGTATATATTTGTTAATTTTATTAAAAGGTACCTTTGAAGAGCAGAAAAAATTCACCAAAAGGTAGCTTGGGGGAGGAGCGAGGACTGTTCTAGCCACATTGCCTTGTTTGTTTCATTACCGTGTGAACCCTTCCCGTAGTGCAGGCATCCTACATGGTACACAGTTGACACTCAACAATGAATACATGAGCAAAGGACAAAAGGACAAAAATGACACCTTTCCTGCCTTTGAAGTTCTTATGGTCTAGTTAATGAAGGAGCAGTTACCCTCGCTAACTAGATAACTCTCTTATGAGAGCACAGTGGAAGGATGTCTAAAGCTCCGTGGGATTAGGAAGGATTTCTTAGATGTGAGACCTAAGCTAACACTTGAGAGACAATCAAAAGTTATCTGATGGGGATGTAATGTACAGCAGGGTGACTATAGTGCACAACACTGTACTGGATATTGCTAAGGGAGTCGATCTAAAAAGTCCTCATCAAAAGAAAACAAACTTGTAACTATGTGAGGTGATAGATGTTAACTCAAGGTATTATGGTAATCATTTCACAACATATACAAAAATGACATCATTATGTTGTATATTTTAAACTTACACAATGTTATAGGTTGTTTATATCTCATTAAAACTGGAAAATGAATACAGAGAAAAAAGAACTCATCTGAAGGAAAGGGATGACATTGGCGGAAGAGAGAGCAAGTGAGAGGAGACTTGGAGATATCGAATAACTTGCTTTGGGAACCTGTAAGTGGAAATTTGTCTGGTGTGTAGGGGATGGATTAGGAAAAAGAGAGAATATGTGATTAGTGGGGCGAGTGACGGCCATTTTGTACAGGGCCTTTAATGCTAAGCGAAGCCATATTCTAAAAGCTGTGTGAAGTCACTGGAGGATTTTATAGAGGAGCTACGTAATCAGAATTTTGCCTTTGAGAAAGACGTCTCTTGCAGCAGACTTTCAAGGTTGATTCGAGACTGGAGCTAGGGAGACTAGTGCGGTGATAGGGAGAGCTGTGGCAAGCCGAGGAATTGGGGGTAGGATGAAGAGCAGATAATGAAAGGTTGAGAGAACACGCAGCTTGTTGACTGGTGGGACGCGGGGTGGTGAGGCAGAGGGGGGAGATCAGGAGCACTGTAGCTTCCCCGCTGGAGGCACTGACTAGATGGGGGCCATTCGTTGAGGTAGAGGGGCAGCAGATTTAGAGGCCCCGGCAAAGAATTTGGCTTTAGGGCCATTAACTTCAAGGCACCTGTGGGATATCCCAAAGGAATCATTCAGGAAATAGTTGAATATGGGGAATAGAGGCCTGGAGATGAGTTCATCTAAAAGATAGCTGAAGTGTTGGAATAGGCGAAAGGAGTCAGGTGGGAGGGGCTTAACGAATCTCTTCTGTGTCTGCGCGTCCTGGCTGGCATCTTTGTCATTTTCTCACTGTCTCTCTGAGTCCCAGCCCCCGCTGATGGTGCAGGATTTCCAAAGGGAAGGATTGAAGGCAATTACCCGATTGATTTCCTCCTTAGAATTATTTAATTTACCACGCTGTTTTCATAAAGGAACTTTTAAAGCTTAACAGCCAAGAAAGAAATCTTGATGGTTAATTTGGGCTCTACATTTTAAGTCGATAATAACATCAATAAAATCATGTTAGTATAATTAGACTTAATGTTATATGAGATATTACTCCGAGCATTCCTATAATTGCTCTTTACAATCTTTAAGGATTAGATACAGGTAACAAGTATGGATATAAATATAGATAGATATAGACATATGTATAGATAGGGAGATTTGTACAGGCAGAGCTAGCAGGCCAAATACAGACGCATAAACAAAACATCATTTATCTGTCAATCTGGGACTCATAATAATAACAGCTCAAACACACTCAGTGTACTCAGCACCTTTCTAAATGATTTAAATATTCTAATTTACTTAATGCTCAGGACACCCCTATGAGGTAGACCCTGTTGTAATCCCCATTTTACAGGTAAGAAAACTGACGCATCAAATAAGTGAGTAAACTGCTTAAGGTTACATAAATCCTCGGTCCAGGATTTGAACTAGGTAGTGTGGCTCTAGAGTTCTTGCTTGTAACCTGGCTTTAGACTGCTTCTCTTTACCTATATCTAATAGAAAAATCAGCATTTGAGTGAATTCAAAATGCAATGCCTGTTGTCTTACGAGGTTGGGTAAACTGTGAAGCAGGCTGTGCGTTTCATCAATTACACATGCGCTATTGGAGCCTATCTCTAATCAAGGCTGATGACAGCCATTGGCGTTCTTGCAGATAAATGATCAGAGGAGAGGAGTTGATGGCCCAGAGAAGGATGAAGCTGTCATTAGCCTTCAGGAAATGCCCTGCACCAAAACAGCCATTGATACTGTAAACTGAAATATGGCAGCTATAAAAGGATTGTCAGAGACTTCCTTTGTTTTTATAACCTTGCACATCTGTCCAGTTTTGTGGCATGTAACAGAGATCTGTGCTCATAACTACTCTCTCAGAGGTCTTGCGTTTGCCTAGTCCACCCCCTCCCTGTGAATGTGGGGGTGCTCCTCCCCACTACTCCCTAGCTATTCAGAGACCCCTTGAGGGCCTTTCAACTGTCTTGGGATAGGCAGGAAGCATGCCAGCATCCACAAATGGTATCTTGCTTGGCACAGCTGGGCTCCCCACCCCTTGGGCGCCGTTGGTGAGGGCAGAGTGACCCTCCAGAACAAGCCCTGGGTTCAGGTGCTGGGAGAGTCTCCCTCCCCCAAAAAGTAAGCATTGGGTGCAGAGAGTTAGACCCAACCAGGGTCCTAGGCACGCAGACAGTGCCACCTTGGTCCACCAGTGCCTCTCTGGGTCCACTCATCTGGCACTTACCACCCTTATTCAACAGCTGTTGGGACACCTTCCAAACAACCCCCTTCCTTGCTCCTCCTCCTCAGTCCTCCATCTTGGGTATTTACAAAATGGGTTCCAGTGTGTGCGGGGCGGGGGGGACACACTCAGCCATCTATAATGGGATACGTGGACAGAAACTTTGCAGATCTGAGTTACTTGGCTCTCATTCTGGTGATTCAGACGTTTAGGGAAATGATCCTCATCAGCTGAGAGTGATATAAGCACTGTAGGTGTCCTTGCTGCTCTGAAAACCTGGACTCCAGATTGCTTGGTGACAGCACGGTATACTTGTCATTCACTTGGACGTATTTCGTGGGAAGAGAATGAAGCTTCAGCTTTAGGGGCCCTCATTTGCATGGGCTTCTACCAAGCCTCTGGCAACACATTTCACATGGTCATATACTTTTTGTAAAATTTTAAAAAGTTATTTCGTATGATTTTTTTGTTCTCATTCTAAAAAACAGAAAAATCCACCTTTGTGCCTAATTTTATATTATTTTGCTTGAAGAGGGCTTCCTAAGTTGTAAACACTGCAGGCTCCACAATAGTTATATTCACCCCTGTTCAAAGATCATTCCAGTTTATGGCCCCTGTCCATTTGCTTCTCTTCGGAGGAGTTTTTTCAGTTTTCGTTTTTCCAGTTCTAAATGCATAGATGGCAACTCAGTGAAATCGGAGAAAGGGAGACTTCCTTAACTATTGAGAAGTAAAAATGTCCTCTCGCAGAGCGATGTTGTCCAGCCACACTAGCCTGGAGGGCCGCTACTGGGAGTGAAAGAAGAGCCTCGAACACAGACCGTGGAAAGCAGTCTGCTGAGAGAAGCGTGTGATGAATCCATGAAGTTTTAGGACAAAGGAGGTCCTTTTAGAGTTTTGAGATGAGTTTTAGCCCTCTCACAAGGATTCTAGTGGGAAGGGATAAAGGCTTTTGTGACTTTAGCAATGAATTATCTTCTCTGAAAGCAATTGTGTGACACGACGTCTGTCCGCTTCTTTTATCAGTAAAGAAGGGTTGAGAGCCTCCTTTTCATAATAATTTTTTATTTAGGCAACATCAGGACCACAAATGGAACAATGTGTGATTTAATACAGGTCTGCCTGGCCTACGAAATCCTGACAGGTTAAAACCCAGACGTGAAAATCCCCATACGCAGGCCTGGCTCTTCCTTTCTCATAACGAGTCTGCATCATGGAAGATTTACACTAACAGGCCTTTTGACAGGGGCCCCTCCTGAGCAGCGTATAAAATCCGGTATGAGCCTTAAACGTGGGATTTGCACAGGACTTGTCAGTGGTATCCGTGGAGAGGCGATAAACCTAAATGAATTGTTTCATTCCTCAGCAGTTTCTGGGAAGTATTACCTGACAGATGAGAGCCTTGTGATTTTGAGAGAAGCTGAATTTCTTATTAAGATAATTTATACCCAAAGGGATCATAAGTGAGAAAATTGAAAAATACATAAAGGCTTACAGCATCTTTTGGAATGCAGATAGCATACCATTGGACTTCTCTAGCAGCCACGTCTTCAAGGATGCGCTGTTCTCTGATTGACAAGGAAAGTTGGTTTTCTTGTTTTAACGACGTTGCACTCGTTTACATATTATCGTTGATATTTATGTAGTAGAAACAGCTTGTGCTTACTAGTTCTGGTTTTGCTAACTAGTTAGTTGTGTGACTTTGTGGAGCTTATTAACTTCTCTGGCTTTCAGTTGCTTCTATGCTACTCAAGAATAATAATAACTCCAACTCTCCCTCAAAAGGCCAGTTCAGAAAAGTAAGGATTCAATGAGATAATATATTAGACAATATTGTTTATCTGCATCCTGTCTGGTTGAGAGTTAAACTGGAGATAATATTTTAATGTTCTAATGTTTTATAAAGTACCTTTAGGGTTTTACATCAACCAATTATTGGAATACATTTAGCACTTCCTAAATACTGAGGATGCTGTTAAAGGCTATTGATTTGAAAAAATAAGAGTTGTTTTCATTTTGATTGGAGCTATAGTGGATCAACTGCTACTTGGTTTGTGTTCCATGAGTGCCAACGACAGCCTTCTTCACGTCACAGTAGCTTCTTACGAGGACCCAGGACAGATTCCCTCTGCCTAGTTTTAAGACGAGGCTCATCTTTACCCCAGCGACCCTGAGAATAGCGTACCGGATGAGGATTACTTTATCAGGTTGGCTTTGAGAAAGATTAGAGGGCAACTGTTGGTCCACCCATGGCAAACGTTCAAAACTCTATGAGAAGCTTTTTAGCTTTTCTGAACAGACCTCCGTCTTGGCCCTAATTTATGTTTCTACCCTTGGTTTCCTCTTTTTCTCTACTCAGTTTCTATTTTATTTTATTCTTATATGTCTTTATAAACCATGTTTGAATCTTTTTTTACATCTTTTTTTAAATAAACAAATAATTATAACACAGATGAAATAAGATTTAAGGAAGACTGCAGGGAGCTTCTCCACTTGCAGCAATATATGCTTCTGTTCGTAGCAGTACGTCTATTCCTGTCTCTCCGTTTCCAGACAGCTCAGGAAAAGCAAATACATTTAAAGGTAGAAAATTTAAAATCTCAGTGTTCATATTTGAAACCACAGAATTATCTGATCTCAGATATGGCCTGAGTTAGGCCTGGATCGCCATTCTCTGGTGAACAACCGCTTCCAGGCACACCGCCTGGAACTTCTGCACGCGTACCTTGCAGTGAGAAAAATGAAGCTGATAAAAACTGATCAGAGTAAAGGATCAAATTACTCTTTGGACCCCAAATACCCCAGGCTTTTATGGCCTGAGCACCTGTCTCAGCCTTCCTTTCTGGTTTTCTTTATTACATATATCTTATCTGCCATGCTAGGCGTGTTGGTTTCTGAAATATCCTCCATTTACGCAGCATCCTTCTCCGTGTTCATTTCTTCATCCAGCCCCAGTCTGTGTCCCTGGCTCATTCTTCTCCTACCAACCCCTCTCCTAATCTCTCTCATTTTCTTCTCTAGATCCCCTTGTTAATTTTCCTTATAGTTCAATTTGTACTCTAAAATCATTCCTCCGCATCTTCCCCTTATCGAATCCCAGATTGCTCTTGACAACGCTTATTCTGTAGCCATCACTCACACGGAAGAGATCATCCTCCAGTTTTCCACATCTCAGGTCCAGGATCGAGGCTCAGAACTCCCCTGATTTCTTCCCTGATGCTTCTAGACTGTTGTTCCACTGCTTTTCTTAGATGAACTCCTCTATGAAGCCACTGCCCTCCGGTTGTGCTGTTTTCCTCCCGTCTCTGCTCACCACAACCTGTGACTCTCCGGGTCACTCCTTCCTATTTCTTATGCAGCTCATCTCTGATTCATGGTTGTCCCCTCAACTGTGTTTCCTGTCATCATCCTGAGGTGGCAACGGTCCAACACTCTAGAGCCTCCCTAGTCTCTAGTCTCTGCTCCCATCACCTTCACCTCATCACACATCAGAACCTCATTCATATTCCTTACATTGGGACTTAGGCATCTAATCCTGAAAAACTTCTGAAACCTAAAAATTAGAAAATTCTTTTCTGGGTCCTCAATTTTTTACTCATCTACTTCTCCCACTACGTCACTCTCGCTACACTTATTATTCAGACTCATCAAGAACCTCAAACTCTCACCACTCCCCATTCTTTCAATCTATGTGATGCTCCTGGCTTCTCTGCTTTCCCTCACAAGCTTTCATGGTGAGTCATCTCAGTTTTCTATTTGCCAGCCCTTTCGACACTTTCAAATTACCCCTCTTCCTTCTTGTGCCACCCTCTCTCCACCACACACCTGGGTACACACACCTGTCTTGCACACCCCACCCTGGAATGACCCAGCTACCCACCTATTGCTCTCCAGGGGGAAAAAAAGGCATAATTATATTGGGTGACTCTATTAAAACTGGATCATCCACAGGTTCATTCAGTCACTTAGTGCTGTATGACTGCCTGTATTAATTTCCTAGGACTGCTGTAAGAAAGTACCATAAACTGAGTGGCTTGAAACAACAGAAATTTATTGTTTCACAGTTCTGAAGTCTAGAAGACCAAAATCAACTCGTAAGCATCACCATGGTCCCTCTGAAGTCTGTAGGGGCATCTTTCCTTCTCTCTCCTTAGCTTCTGGTAGTTTGTTGGCAATCTTTGGCATTCCTTGGCTTGTAGATGCATCACGCCAATCCTCCATTTTCACATGGCATTCTCCCTATGTCTCTCTGTCTTCATGTGGCTGTCTTTTTATAAGGACGATAGTCATATTGGATTAGGGGCCTACCTCATTCCAGTATGACCTCATCTTAAATAATTACATCTTCAATGACCCTATTTCCAAATAAGGTCATAGTCTGAGGTACTGGGGACTTCAACACATCCTTTATCCTTTTACGGGGACATAATTCAACCTGTAACACTGTCTTTTGATTTATTCACATTGACTCTCTTTACTTCTGACCACGGCAGCTGTTAGAAATTTTCCTCCAGCTCTGCAAGCCTCTGGTCTCCCTTCACCTTCCCTGCTCTGAACAGAGGACCCCACCTTCTACTTCCCTGAGACCTCAGGGGACAGCCATCTTCAGTTTTGCTTGTTCCATTTCCAAACTCATCCACCTAGTCATCTCCTCGCTCACAGGAAGAAATGCCTACAACTCTTTCTGAAGTCCGTCTTTCTTGTCTCTACCATCCATTGCCCCCATCCTCTTTCCTGTCTCTTCTCTCTCCATTGTCAGTAGTTTCATTTCTTCAAGCAATAAGTGTTTTCTCACATTACCAAAAATCTTCTTGTGACCCTGACTTCCCATGTAATTGCCATCCCAGCTCCCTCTTTCTCACTGCCAAACTCTCTCTCTCCAACTTTTGCCCTGTCGTTCACTCCTCAATCCATAAAAATCTGTTTCACCTCCACATCTATTCAAATAGCTCTCAGTAGGATCAGCAGTGGTCTCCCATTTGCCAAGTCCATCTTCATCCTATCTGACTTCCCCACAGCACTCAATAGCTATCATCACACGTCCTCGAACGATAGCTCTTCTTTGACCTCCATTATGTTGTACCCTTAAGATTCTCACTAGACCTCTTGTCTTCACCCCAAGCTGACTAAATCTTTACTTTTCCTGAGATCCTATAATACGGCAGTCCTCAAAGGGTGGCCTACGAACTCCTAGGAGTTCCCAAGACCATGTCCCAGGAGGTCAAAACTATTTCCATAACAATACTAAGACATTATTTCCCTTTTCCACTGTGTGGACATTTACACCCATGGTGCGAAAGCAATAGTGGTTAAAACTGCTGGTACTTTGGTAGGAATCAATGCAGTGGCACTAAATTGCCTAGTAGTATTTGTATTCTTCACAGCCACACGCTCACAGTTAAAAGGGGGAAAAAAGTAAGAAAGCAAATACTAATTTTACTTAAGAGTGTCCTTCAGTGTAAAGGTCTGAAAGCACAGGAAGGAGTTAATTCCCTTGTAGTCTCTCTGCACGCTGTGTGAATAACGATACAGATCACCCTGGATGTGTCAGAATGTCTCCCAGCGACTGAATGATGGCACTAGCATTAACACATATCTAAATATTACTAAATGTCTTCATTGCAGTCTTATTTTTAGAAGCCAATAGTCTCGTCCATTTTTCACCTTTATTTCATTCCTATGGGACTCAACAGATGCACCCTTTCCAAAAGGTCAACCTTCTTGATTGACGTCCGTGCCCTCTGCCCTCAAGTGAAATCTCTAGATTTAATTTATGAAATCAGAGTTAGAATCACATTTTTCTGGCGTAAAATGTGTATAAGCAAAATAAAATTGGCTGTTGGTTCAAAAACAGCATTGTACACACTGTATAAACGTCAACAGTGGTCTTATTTACCAAACTTGCCTGCTCTTCCCAAGTAGTTCCACAGGTAGGCTCTTTTTCCCAGCCTCTTTGCTCTGAGCTGTGGCCATGCAGTCGAGCCTTGGCCAAGTAAATATGGGTCAAAGTGATCTTTGATCTCAAGAGGCTTGGTTTGGGGAAATATTCTACCAGAGGCACCATTCGTTTTCCCCTTTACGACTCAGTGGAGTAAACCCAACCACTATAGCCAGATGAAGCTCCATTTTGGTGATGTCACTCGTTTAATTGAAATTACTGGAATCTCTGGCTCTTTCATTTTACAAGTGGTACAAAAATAAGAGGGGAGATTGCTTTATTGTTCTTATAATTTATTAAACAGTGACAGGAGGATCAAAAAAAGAGAGTTCTTGATGAAGCAGTAAAAGTTATTAATTTTATTAACTCTTTATCCTTGGGCACATGCCTTTTTAATAATTTGAATAATAAAATGAGAAATACACATAAAGCACTGTGGCACACCAAAATACAATGTGTACAAAATACACCAAATACAATTTCCTTGACTTGAGGAAATGTTCTGAGCTATTCTATGCTGAGCTAGGCACTTATTTTTTTTCATAGAATACCACTTTTACTTGAAAACACAGCTAACGGACAAACCCTAGTTACACAGACTTAAATATTTGGCAGTCATTTTCTCAGAAATGAATGAATGAATATGTTGCTTCAAGGAAAATATCTGACAGCGTTTGTTGCCAGTGATAAAGAATGAGCTTTCAAGCAAAAATTAGAATTTTGGAAAACTTGTATTCACCAACATGAATCTGACAGCTTTTGAATCTCTACAGATTTTTGATAAGACAGGTGGTAATATTAATGAATGTGATGTTTGATATTGTGTAATGAAATGTGTCAACATTTGGGAAAGCTACATAACTCAGGGAACCAGTAGATTAAGCCCACATTAACAAAAGTTCTTTAGGATCCTTCATAATTTTTAAGTGTGTAGCAAGGTCCTGAGACCAGAGAGTTTGCGATTGCTGCTGTGGAATTTTATTCAAACGAGTGGCTACAAAGAGAACTAACTATTGAGAAAATGAGGGGTTTATTGGGTTTATTGGGTAGCAAACTGGAAGAAACTGGCAGCCAGGGGAGAGCAAAATATTACTGTGTGCCTGATGGAAACCTGGACATCAAAACCAGTGAAGCTTTGCTGTAAAGGCAGGACGAGGACTGCTGCGGCCAGCTCTGTTCAGGTCACTGTGTGGCCTTAGGGTACATCTGGAGGGTTCAATGTGCTGGGTCTGCTTCCAACCAATTTGGTCTGGAATCCTGTTCCCTTAGCAACTGAAATGTTTGTCGTGTCACTAATTGGAAAAAAAAAAATAGAGATGGCCAGCAAGTGCCCAGTTCTTAGCCAGCTGTCACCCACTGCCTCTACAAACCCCAGCAAACCTGTGCAGAGAGGACAAGCCAAGTAAATGGTGGTTGCTCATTATTATTATCATTATAGAGTTTGGGCCCCAGATGGTCCAGTGAAAACTCTGGCCCCTGAGCTCTGGGGCTCTGTTAGGAACAGCTGATTTATTGACTGAGGTCTTTGTGTCTGTCAGATCTGGCATCATACAAAATACGTGACCAGTGGATTTTCCCGTGTTTGTTTTTATCAGGAAAAGTTTGAGGGACTGTTCCGGACTTACGATGACTGCGTGACGTTCCAGCTGTTTAAGAGTTTCAGACGTGTCCGAATCAACTTCAGCAATCCCAAATCTGCAGCCCGAGCCAGGATAGAGCTTCACGAAACCCAGTTCAGAGGGAAAAAATTGAAACTCTACTTTGCGCAGGTAAGGTCATTCTTTACCAGAGTTAATCCTTTTGCCCTACATTATTTTTTGCCTTTTTAAAATGCAAATGGAGCCCTTTCCACTTTCAGGTTGGTTTGTAGTCTGTATTAGGTCCCTGAGAAATAAGCGTACACTATGATTCCCAGGTAGGGACGCCTTGTGGTTTAGTAAGCAGGCTCTAAGGGCTGGCAGCCTGGCCTCTAACCCCGGCAGGTTACATAAGCTCAGTTTGCTTATCTGTAGATTGGGGATGATGGTATACACCCCACACTGTTGCTAGGAGGATTAAATGAATAATGTGTGTTAAAGTGCATAGCATTTGGGAAAGGCACAATAAATGCCAGCTAGTAGATGTCCTAATCACAACTAGCCCTAACTTTCCTGGCAGGGTTGTCATTAAAACTTAAATCATATGACAGTTTTAGCGGACTGTATACCCTTCCAGTGATTCATATGCATGAGGAAAGGTTACACACATTTGGAAATCAATTTCGTGTTTTATTTCATCCCAAAATAAATTCTGGCTGTTCCAAAAAGGCATTGGTCATTCTTGGCAATGCTCACAAAGTCCACAGCGATAGAAAATCAGTGTCCATCGTGTTCCTTCAGTGTCCTCACTTCATCATTAGATATCTTGATCTGTCTCTTATTGGTCCATAAGCATTGTTTCTACCTTTGGACTCTACAAAGATGGCACAGTGACAAGAGCATAGACTTTCCTTCTTTATTAGGCTGAATAGTATTTCATTGTATGTATATACCACAGTTTCTTTATCCATTCATCTGTCATGGACATTTAGGCTGTTTCCACATCTGAGCTATTGTGAATAGTGCTGCAGTTAACATAGGAGTGCTAATATCTACTCAAGATCCCGATTTCAGTTATTTGGGATAAATACCCAGAAGTGGAATTGCTGGATCATATAGTAGTTCCGTTCTTAATTTTTTGAGGAAACTCCATACTGTTTCCCATAGCAGCTGCACCAGTTTGCATTGCCACCAACAGTGTGCGAGGCTTCCAATTTCTCCATCTCCGTGTCAACACTTGTTGTCTTTTATTTTTATAACAGCCATCCTGACAGGTGTGAGGTGATGTCTCATTGTGGTTTTGATTGGCATTTCCCTGATGATTAGTAATGTTGACCATTTTTTCATATACCTGTTGGCCGTTTATATGTATTCTTTGTAGAAATGGTTACTCAAGTCTTTAGCCCATTTTTGAATCAGGTTGTTAATCTTTTTACTATTGAGTTATAGGAGTCCCTTATATATTTTGTAGATTAACCCCTTTTTGGATATATGGTTTGCACATCTTTTCTCCCATTCCATTGATTACCTTTTCACTCTGTTGATTGTTTCCTTTGCTGTGTGGAAGCTTTTTAGTTTGATGTAGTCCCACTTGTTTATTTTTATCTTTGTTGCCTATGGTTTTGCTGTATGTAATATCCATGAAATCATTGCCAAGACCAATGTCATGAAACTTTTCCCCTATGTTTTCTTCTAGGAGTTTTACAGTTTTGAGTCCTGTGTTTGTCTTTAATCCATTATGAGTTGATTTTGTATATGGTGTAAGATAAGGTCCAGTTTCATTCTTTTGCATGTGGATATCCAGTTTTCCCAACACCATCTGTTGAAGAATATCCTTTCCCCATTGTGTTTTTTTTTTGGTACACTTGTTGAATACCAGTTGACCCTATATGCATGGATTTATTTCTGAGTTCTCTATTCTGTTCCATTGGTCTATATGCCTGTCTTTATGTCAGTACCATACTGTTTTGATTACTGTAGCTTTGTAATATATTTTGAAATCGGAAAATGTTACATTCTTTTTCAGGACTGATTTGACCAATTGTGGTCTTTTGTGATTCCATATGAATTTTAGAATTGTTTTGTTCTATTTCTGTAAAAAATTAAAAATGCCACTGGGATTTTGATAGGCATTGCATTGACTCTGTAGCTCGCTTTGGGTAGTGTGGATATTCTGCAATATGAGACAACACGGATTCACCTTGAAGACATTATGCTAAGTGAAATAAGCCAGTCATAGAAAGACAAACACTGCATGTTCCCACTTATGTGAGGTATCTAAAACAGTCAGACTCATAGAATCAAAGAGTGGAAGGTGGTTGCCAGGGGCTGGGGTGGGGGGGGGCGGAATGAAGAGTTACTAATCAATGTTCATAAAGTTTCAGTGAAGCGAATGAAGAAGCTGTAGAGATCTGCCTTACAACACTGTACCTATCCTCAATCATAATGTAGTGCACACTCAAAAATTTGTTAAGAAGGGAAATCTCATGTTAAGTGTTCTTACCGCAATAAAATAAAATAAAAACGAAAAAGAACTTAGATTTTAGCCTCAGATCTATGTTCGAATCCCACACTGCTAATAACTTATGTGACTTGCGGAAACCTCAGTTTCCTCCGCTGTGAAATCCCTCCTTATATGTTGAACACAGAGTGACCATCTGACCCTGCAGTTCCACTCCAACGTGTATGTCGAAAAGAACTGGAAACAGGACTCAAATGCATACATGGAACACACGTGTTCCTAGCAGCGCTCCTCACGGTAGCCCAAAGGCAGAAACACCCCAAGTGTCTCTCAGTGGATGAATGGAGAGACAAACTGTGGCCCCTCCATCCTGTAGAGTAGTCAACCATGGAAAGGGATGGCGTACTGATACATGCTACAACATGGATGAACTTTGAAAACTTTATGCTCAATGAAAGAAGCTGAGCACAAAAGGTCACATATTCTATGATTCCATTTATATGCAATGTCTAGAATAGGTAAATCCATAGAGACAGAAAGCAGGTCGTCGGTTGCCAGGGGCTGACTGGAGGCAGCAATGGTGGTAACTGTGAAATGAGTACCAGGTTTCCTGTGGGGTGATGAAAATGCTTTGGATCTGGATAGAAGTGGTGGTTGCACAACATTGGGAACGTACTAAATACTTCTGAATTGTTTACTTTAAAATGGTTAACTTCATGTTATGAAATTAAAAGAGAGAAAGAGAGAGGTGAGAGGGAGACAGGGGTCTCAGGACCAGCAGCATCAGCATCACCTGGGAGCTCGTTAGCAATGCAGATTCTCGGGCCTCGCCCCAGATCTGCTGAATCAGAAATTCCAGGAGTGGGGCTCAGCGATCTGTGTTGTAGTAAGTTTCCAGATAATTCTGATGTGCGCTAAAGATTGACACCCACTGGTTTAAGGATTAAATAAGAGAGCTGAACATGTGGTGTGTGGTAGGTAGTAATTATTATTGTAGCCTGGTTCATTGGTTTGTTGGTTCATTTGTCACAGGCTAAAAGTATGACCCTGCATCTTAGTGTAGCACATAGCCCATCTGAGGCCATAATGAATAATGTGTCTTCATTTCTACTCTGTTTGAAAGGTTCAGACTCCAGAGACAGACGGAGACAAACTGCATCTGGCTCCACCACAGCCCGCCAAACAGTTTCTCATCTCACCCCCGGCATCTCCTCCCGTTGGCTGGCAGCCCATCAGCGATGCCACGCCAGTCCTCAACTACGACCTCCTCTATGCCGTGGCCAAACTAGGACCAGGTAAGCTCTGTGGCCCTTTTTAAAAATAAACATTCATCAGCAACCTAGAAAAGCCAGACAAGATTAACAACCTTGAAATTCTGGGTTCATGGTAACATCTGCATTTCTACTGGATTTGTTGCTGTATGTGGACAATGAGAGGGATGATGAATGGGAATGCAACATCTGACTTCACACCTGTTTAAAAACAACCCAGGAACCGGTCCTAAAAGGCCTGTCCATGTGACTTCTGGATTGCAATGCAGATTTGTGTGTGTGTGAGAGAGGAGGATTGACCCTGAGCTAACTTCTGTTGCCAGTCTTCTTTTTGCTTGAGGAAGATTGTCACTGAGCTAACATCTGTGCCAATCCTCCTCTATTTTTTTTGTGTGTGGGACGCCACCACAGCATGGCTTGATGAGCCATGTGTAGGTTTGCACCTGGGATCCAAACCTGCAAACCCTGGGCTGCTGAAGCAGAACGTACAAACCCAACCACTATGCCACCAGGCCAGCCCCGACAATGCAGATATCTTAGGATTGCAAAGAGCTACCTAATTCTTATGGGATTTCTCTCTATACCACCAGAAAGTTGTCTCCTCAGAAAAGACAAAATGAGCCCTACCAGCTGGCACAAGGCTTCTATGCTGTGCAGCCCTGTTTCACTGCTGCCCCAGGAGTGCCCAGGAACCCTCTGCTACAAAACAATCTGCCTGCCAAACTGAAGCCTTAAGTCCCCAAGAAGCTGGCGATGGTGGCCTGTAGTTAGATTTTTCTAACTTTAGCAAAATCTTAAGGTCACTTTGCTTTGATGTTGGTATAGGCAGCTCCGATTCACTCATTTTCACTGCAATATGGTGTTCCATTGGGTGAATATGCCAGCACACTTTATTCATCAACTCTCCTGTTGCTAAACATTTGCATTGTTTCCAGTTTCTTGCCATTACAATCAGAGCTCTAGTTCGCATTCTTGTACATATCTTCTATGCACTTGTCCAAAAGTTTCTTTGCATTTTATACACAGCAAGGATACTGTCCTCAATTTCAGCAGATGTTGCCACCTTGTACTTCAAAGTATTTTTCCTGCATTATAGCAAGAGGGAAAATGTGGAAAGTGGAGGGACTGAAACCAGGTGGCAGCTGAGGTTTTAGGCATTGTGGATGCAAAGGTAAATAATGGCCATTCTTCTGCTCTATCTTCTGGTAGTGTGAGAGGGGGCTTTAAAAATAGAATCCCAATGCCCTGATGGCACCCCAAGAGATTGAATTTAACTGATTTGGGCCTCAAGTCCAGGCATTAGTATTTTTTAAAAGCTCCCCAGGTGATTCTGATATGCAGATGAGTTCAAGAACCACTGGTAACCACATGTCAAATGCCAGGGATGATAAACTCATAACAAGTTCTTACCAGTATTTCTTAGTGTGGTTAGGAAAACATTTGGGCCAGAATCCCCCACCCTAGAAATCTGCAGTTTTAATCACCGTACGTGTTGGTTCTTGCATACACTGAAACCGGAGAATCCTGGGTACTGAGGGGTCCCTGGGAACTTTCAGTGCTAAAACCAGGAAATTCCCAGGCAAACCAGGATGAGCTGATCACCCTACTGGGTCCTCAGATTAGGATGAGGCTGATTTTATTAATAAGCTCTCTCTGCCAGAGAATTACTGGCTGTCCCATATGTGGCCTGAAAGTTAGATTACAGCATTCATAAGAGCAAACTCCCTGGGGGTTTCTCTGTAATCACCATCAAGTCACTCAGCTTCTTGGGGCCTTTAAAATGGCCATGGGTTTCACCCTCAAAGAGCCATTGTGAGAAACAGTAGGTGTCTAACTAAGAGGGGCTGACAAAAGAATAACAAGGGAGATATTGGAGAAATGTGATTTCCTTCCAAGTCTAGTTCACATCCAGGGACCCTGAGCTATGCACTCCCCAGCCAAAGAGAGCCGTGTCTGTGATAGGCGTGAAGGGAGAGGGTATTAAATAAATCAGGTCTCCTCCAGTTGAGCCTTGTGAAGCCATTTCCCACAGTAACTCAGGGCACTTCAGAAGCAAGCAAGCCCCTCCCCTCCAGCCATGGACCTATGAGAGCCAAGGTCATTGGAGCAGCCACTTTGACCCTCGTGCACAGATATTAACAAGAACACATTTGAACACAGGTGATTTGAATGTCAGCAGACAGACCTCTTCATAGAATCCCTGGTCTTGGCTAGAGCACTTGGTAGTCACTGGCCAACCTGCATTTTACAGGAGAGGAAACTGAGGCCTGAGAAAGTGAGAAATGACAGGGCCAGGGCTTCCAGGGTGCTGCTCTTCCTACTCCTCTATTTATAAAGGAGGTCCAGGCCAAGTCAGATTTTCTAACCATCAGACCCCAGCCGGCCTCTGGTCCTCTCACTTGGAGCCAGGAATCCAGTAAATTCAAAGCATTTTTTATCCAGAATGGGAGAGAAAATTCATTTGTGGTTAATGTTCACAAAGTTTGATGCAAAGACCAGATAAGGGCAAGTCGCAGACAGCCTCGCTGGCTAACGGAGCTGAGTCCCAGGTCTGGAAGGCACACCCAGGAGCTGATGGAGGCAGAGGGGATGGAGGAACTGGGAATCGGACCTCAGAAGGGACGCACACAGAGCTTGGCGCAGAGGAGGGAGCAAAGAGGAAGGGCATGGTCTTGAAGAGGCTAAGAATAAAAGGGGTTCCTTTTAGAGGTGTGAAGAACTTATCAACAATGTTAGAAGTGCATGCCTTTTACTTAATGCTAAATAAGCTTCACCTTCTCCTACCAAATAGATGTACTCGCGACCATTTTGGAAGTGCCCTGCTGTGCAATAAGCACAGAGATAGGAACTCTTACTGTCCCCATTCTACAGATCAGAAAACTGAGCTTGCCCAAGGGTGACACAGCTGTTTGGTGGCAGAGGCAGATGTCAAGCCTGGTTCTTGTGACTCCACCCCTTGGCCAGATCTGACAACCTGTTATTAAGGATCCAGGCTGCCTCGGTGGACCTTAGACCTACTCTGGTCTGACACAGGAAAACGTTTATCCTAACCCTGAATTGACAGTTATCTCTAACACCACTATAACTTCCAGAAAGCCTAACCCAGTGTCTGATAAGTGTGTAAATGAAGGCCTGTGCACTATGTGTGCAAGAGTGAATACTGAGGGTCTCCTGCATTTATTCTGTCCCATGGAACAGCTGCCTTTGGATGTATTTTCTGGGATGTCTTTCTCTCTGTTCCTTGCCAGCAATTCAAGGCTGTTTCTCTTTATTTGGTTATCCATGTGTCCTTTGCCTGTGTCCTTGAAGCCTCTTCACCCCACACAGATGAATGATTTATATCCAACAACTGAGTTGAAAATATCACAGAGGTTATATTAGTGGCCTGGGCCTCTGGTGGCTGTCTCAGCTCCCCCGTGAGGGAGCAAGGCCTCACCCTGCATCCTCCCCACCCACTTCTCTGCCTCCTCCCCGACGAGATGCCAAAGCAAGGAGTTGCTCTTTTAGTCACCTCATGGCACTTTGTACAAATGCTCACTTCTTCTTCAGCTAATTTCCTCTTGTTCAACTTCCTGTCTTCTCTACTTTTTGCAGGGAGATGTATGTTTTATTCATTTTGGTTTTCAGAATGCCTGGTAGCACCCGGCACGCAATAGATGCTCCGGAAATATTGAATGAATGAATGAGTGGGTGACAGAGCTGTTAGCCTGCCTCGAGATAGTTTCCGCACTGGCAAATCCTTGCTTTCCTCTGGCTCCAGCCAGCCTCACTCAGCCAGCTTGAAATTAATGTTTTCCCTAATGAGAGGACTTCTAGCATTTCCATTTGCAAAAGAAATCATTTAGTAAAATTCATTTTTAATCCTTTGGCAGAATCATTTCAGGAACAAATTATAACTCATTCCACATTAAGGGATGATTCCCTCGGTTCCAGAAGTACAGAAACAAATTAGAATGAGAGCAGAGAAAAGCGACCCAAATGATGGAGAGAATGGCGTTCTGCTTCAGAGGAATGACTAACGTGCTAAATTGGTAGAGCTGAGTGACTGAGAAGAGAGGCGGACATCTAAAGAGACAGAGAAAAAGGAGATCTAAAGGAAGAGGATCGTGGAGCGGGGATCCAGGGCGAGACGCTGCTCAGGCTCAGGGTCCCCTCAGCAAACCGGCTGGTTTGTGGGAGCTTTACCACCACTGGCTGCCAAGGGAAAGCAGCGATGGGCCTTGTTAGGACTCCTTCCTGGAGGACAAAGAGGGGAGTGAAGACACAGGCCCCGGTGCCCCTGTTCTTTCCAAAAGCAACACTGACAACCCTCTTCCAGAGAGGGACATCTCAGGCTCTCCGGATCTTCCAGAGAAGCTCTGAGCAAATGTGGGGAGAACAGTGCATTACAAAGGAACCGTGATCGAACCCTAGCCTGTAGGTTTCCTCTGAAATCCTTAACAGGACGTTACGACAGGAGACCAGGGCCACCTAACACTGGAGAAGCATCTCCTAGTTCTGTTTGTTAGAGGGAGAGCCGTTTAGATTCTGGAACATATGAGAGGTGCAATTTCAAACATTCTTAGTCATTGTCCTCATGAGTGTATATTCTGTTTTTTGATCCAGAAAGGAAGTAAAATAGAGAAGTTAGGAAGAAACTTTAAGTAGAAACAATAGCTAAAAATTATATATAGGGCTTACTATATGTCAGGCACTGTTCTAAATACCTTACTATATTGTCTCACTTAATGCTCACAGCAGCTCTGTGAGATAGGTATTGTTATTCTCCCCATTTATACAGCTGGGGAATGTGAGGCACAGAGTGGTTAAGCACCTTGCCCAAGGCTGCACGGCTGGTAAGTGAAAAATATGTCCCTCTACCACTAGCAAGAAGCAGAAAGAACTGATCAAGCCAGCACCCTTGGCCTAGGGAGTGAAAAGTTTGAGATACCAGAGAGATCTTTTGAACAGGAAAATTAATTTCTCTGGAAGAAATTCAAGATTGGTGCAAAAGGAAATTTTAAAAATAAAACAACCTATACATTTCGTTCCTCCACATTTGTTTCTCTGCTTATTGGCGTCCCCCCTAAAACGCACTCGCTGCATCAGCTCTTTAAGGCATGCTCCATGCTTTCCTCCATGGTGCAGGGGCACGCGAGGATCAGATTTTGCCTTCCTCTGCTCTGTCGAAGCACAGCTATCATCTCTATAAAACAGAGGCTTTCCCCATTTATGTTAGTCCCGCTGGTGAATTTAGAGAAGCCCTTCATTTAGCAATGACCTAGACAGAATAAGATCACCTTGACCAGGTGGAGAATGAATCAAATATTTTGTTTTGGCTTATTTTGTAATGTCTATTGTTCCTGACTCCAGAGAGAATATAGTGCTATGTTCTTTTTGGATGTAAAATAAAATAGGAAAAGCAAAAGCCCAGCCCAGCAAAACAGCTTCTCTATAGCAGTCAGCAAAAATGGCAAAATAGAGGTGTTTGCCCTACTAACTGGGTGGTAATCAGAGGCGGGCTGTGAAACGCCGGCCTTTCTTCTGCTCTCTAGGATGCCTCTGGAAGGTCGTGTTCATTGTCACTGAAAATGCCTGTGGGGAGCGATATGAAAAGTCATTGTCTGCTCCCTTTTTTCCTCTTGCTATTTTTAGCTCTTGTTAGGGAGATCAATTTGCGTTAACTGCAGAGGAGAGCTTAAAATGGGGCTCGAGTTTCAAGTTGCGTACATCGGCTATATTTAGATTTTTTTCCAAATTCTTCTCCGTCAAAACATGCCATAGTAAAGCAATTTTGCTGGCTTTCTGCTTGGTAAACGTTGTCTCCCCCAGATGGAAAATTTATTTCTTTACTTCATGGAACTTATAAGGAAGAAACATTTTCTATTCCAGGCTCATTGATTCAAATGTAGAGAAAATTCCGTTTTTGAAATATAGATGAACACCTATATTTTGGGTGCATGTGGGATGACTATTACATCAGCCTCAGTTCTTCTTCAACAATTGCTATTTTCTGATCACAGATAGGAAAAGAAAATAAAGCAGCCGGTCTCCAGTGTTGCAGGTGGTGCCATCCCTACGTGTCCTTCCCCACCCAAGGGACACAGATTGGGACCCTGGAACACATGCTTATAATTTTCCATCTCCTTTGGAAGAATTTTCCCTGGAAAATAAATTTTAAAGGGTTTTTCTTCTCAGCATATATTTTGCAATTATCTTCAATCACTATTGAGTAGCTATATAAAATACTTCCCTTTCTTATTTCACAGGTAAAAAACTCATGTTGTAGAAAAATAGAAAACGCCCAAAGTTTGGGCCTGTGTATGTGCGCCTGTGTGCCTGTGCGTGTGTGTGTGCACATGTGTGCATCCCCATAGCTGTTCCCTTACCCAGGCTCCTGATACTGGGAAAGGTGGAACAGGATGGTCCCTCTGAGAGGAAAGCCTGGTGACTTTGTGTCCGAGCTCACAGAGAGCCCGTCCAGGCAGCTCCTGTTCCCTCGTGTCTGTGCTTCCTCTCCCCACTGCCCCGCCCGGTGGACAGTCCCCTCTCACGAGCCTCCAGCCCCTTTTCTCAGGTTTGCCTTCACCTTGCTCTTGTCCTTCAATGGTTTCCTCAGTCTTTCCCGCCCTTACCTTCCTCCTAGGTTTGCACGTCTTTGTCTGCACCACTAATTCAGGTCCTCAGTCAATCAGTTGTCCCCATGAAGGACTTTCAGTCCTAAATGACTCAGGAGGGAATGAAGATAAATGGTTCCCCTGATCCAGTCTCAGATAGAAACCCCCAGAAAATAAGCAAATTTTCTCTTATTGAAATAGAGTACCACTTAGAACAAAACTACAGAAGTATTCTCTCTCTCCCTCTTTCGTCTTTCTTCGTCTCCCCGCTGCTCTGTCTCTGTCTCTCCTTCCTCATCCCTTTCTCCCCCCATCTCTTTCTCTCCCCGCTCTGATATCTCTCTCTTTCTCCTTCCCTGTCCCCTCCCCCCCTTCCTCTCCCTCCTTCTCTCCCCCTGCCCATCTTACTAAGGACCCCTTCTGTTTTCCTACTTTGATGTGGGTCAGGACTGAGGATGGGGGGGGAAGAACCCCATCATCCATGTTGATAGTATCTTTCTAACATGGACTCATCCTAGACCCACTGAGGCAGGGAAGTCTCGTTCAGCGCTGAGGTCCTCTCTGCGCCATCCCAACCTCATTCCTAAGCACGTCAGAGGCAGAATGGTGGTCAGGCTTTGAGGGGAGTCCTGGCTCCATGCTTGTTTATGGTGACCTTGAGCAATCTACCTCACCTCTCTGCACCTCCTTTTTTGAAAATGGTGATTATCTGACTACCTGCGAGGTCATCGTGAAGATGGAATAATTAATAAACACAAAGCACTTAGGCAGTGCCTGGCACAGAGGAACTATCAGACCCATGGGGAGTGTTTACGATCATTCTGCTCTGAGCAGTGCTGTGTGGCAGAGCATCCTCAGAGACATGGTCCTCTGTCATTACATGAACTAAGGTATGGACAGCACCTGAGAGAGCGACTATCAGCCAGTGAGAACGATGCACGTGTCCTTTGTGATGTGGTTGTTATTTACGTGGCCCTGTTCTTTGAAGTGCCCATGAAATATCTGGGCTGGTCTGTGCTTTGCTTTATACTCTTTGCCGCCAGGCTTAGAGGGCATCCTTTGATGGAAGCAGCTGCCACCACAGGGAAAGCAACAGGGTTGCTATTTAGTGATGCTTCCTGCCCTGCAGTCTGCCGACAGCATTTTTCTCCGGGGTCTACCAAAATTCAACATGAGCTCATGGGAATGCAAAGGAATCAGAGAGAGAAAGCTTGCAAAGGACTTCCCTCCCTGGAATATTTCTTCTCCCTCTTTCCACTTCCACTTAGAAAATGAATTCCTTCTCTGCTCCCAGATGGAGCTTGTGAATAGGACATCACCAAATAGCTGTGACTTTAGAAGTTTCTGGTAAGTCCTTGTGCCCTGGAATATCTCTTCTTTTCTTTTCTAGCTGTAAATGAATCCCCAAGATGAAGAGAGCTATTTATCTTACTTTTGGATGATGATTAAAACTCAGGATGTGAGTTTGAACCCAGGCTTCACCTTATTAGCTGTGTGTCCTTGAGCGACTTTCTTAACTTCTCTGTGCCTCAGCTGCCTCAATAGTAAAATCGGAATGTTGCAAGCATCAAATGAGATAATCATATAAATCTATATGTCCAGCACTGGACCGAGTAAATGCTCAGTGTGTTACCTACTTATTATCATTTGATTTTCAAACCATGTCTTAGGCACCTATTAAAATGTGAGTGCCTATGTTAAGTTCTCAGCTCAGTGTTTCTTAGTGTGAAAGCCAGGATATTTTGGAATTGACAGTCCTACACGTTGTAGTACATTGAGCACCTTTGGGCCTCAGTTACCAAATGCCAGTATCCACACCCAGCCCAGTTCTTATGATAACCAAAAAAAAAATTCCCCATCGCATTTCCAGACACCCCTGGGAATGTAGCACCCTTGTTTGAGAACCACACTAATTACACTTTTGCAGGATTTCTCAGGCAGTTCTCAAAGTGCCAAAGAGCCATCAGAGACATAGAGGCAGGGCGTGCCCATAAGGGGTCAGAGGTACCAGGTGGGAGCAGAAACAGGACGCTAAGAGGGGGAGACAGCACAGAGGAGGGTCCCCCGCCCTCTCCTCCTTCCAGAAACACACACACACTTTCTGTCCTTCCCTTTGGAAAACCAGGGAAAGACAAGAGTGTCCGTAGATGACTTAAGAATGCTATTAATTAGTTGGGGAGGGAGGTGTCACTTTGGGAAAATGCCTGATGTTTTTTGCTATAACGCAGTCCTTCTCTTGAGGAACACTTGTGGCCCCAAACCAAACCAACATGGGTCCCGCCAGGATTGAGAGAGGGTCATAAGACAGGACAAGCTCCAATACAGGCCAACTCGGGCTTACAGGGGAGGAGGTGCAGGCCACCATCCCTGCTTGGGCGTGTCGCTCTCTCCTTCCCTCCTCTCCAGATGTTTGACAGCTGGATCCACACCAGGCACCTCTGTTTCCACAGTTGACAAGGGAGTGGGAAACTGGGGAAGCCTCGTGGGCCTTCCTATTCTATCAAATTCTAAACCTAACCCTTGAAAGAAAAGGAAATCGAAATGTGAACACCTTCCAAGCACGTTTCAAGTCATCCTGAACGCTTCCTGAGTCTCTGGGTTCCATCTCACCAGCAGGCAGCATGTTCAGGAAAAGCCACACACAGAGAAATTCTGTTTTACTTATTCCGTAGAGCAGGACCGATGCTCCCTCCTTCCTCCTGAAAATACCACATTTACAGTAAAAATACTGGGGAGGGGGGTTTGCAGTGCCTTTTAAACATGACCAAGCCTGAAATCATTTTAAGCTTGGCATTTCCATTTTTCTTCTTAATCAAATATAAAAGGCTCTTAAGCCAAACTAAAGTTTCATACTCAGCGCACAACCCGGGACGGTTCTGTGTTCAAGGGTCCTGTTGGAAATGTTCTTAGCACTTGCCTTTATAAACCATCTTCCATTCTTAAAATCCAGCATAGATTAATAGCTGACACCTGCTTTTTCCCTGTTTGGTTGGGAATTCACTGAAGGTTAGCGAAGAAAGAAGACAGGTGAGATCAATAATGCCAGCTTCGTTTCTGATGAAAGGCTAAAGCTGAGAAGGTGCCGCAGTTGAACAGCAGCCAGGGCTTCCTAATGCTGATGGAGAACAGCAGACTGCCCCTGACCCGGCAGGGTCTTTTCTGCTGGGCTTAGCACGTGGCCGAGAGCACAAGCCCTTTGCGGGCAGGGATGGCTCAAAGAGAAAGGTGGGAAAGGTGAGCTGGCATTTCCAGTTCTTTTCCCCCAAGTGACCCACCAGGTGCCAGGCCTCTTCCACTGGAGAGGAATAAGAGAGGGGCCCAGGAGAGAGGTCCCCAATGATATGCTAATGGAGCTCCTTCTACATGGAGGGAACTCCCGGGACTGATGAAGCATACACTCTAACATAGCACTTGTGCCAGAAAAAGGGGAAGAAACACCAAAAGGCAATTAATTTCACCTCACTTGTAGTGATTTAGCTTGCTTTCGAACAAAGACAACTCGTATGACCCATGACTTATCAATTGCAACATAACAAATACACCAAAACGAAGGGCTTAAAACAGTAGCCATCATTTATTTTGCTCGCAAATCTGCTATCTGGGCAGGGAGGAGGGACGGCTCACCTCTGCTCCATGCGGTGTTGCCAGGGCGGCTCAGCTGAGGACTGGGGAATCAGCCTTCAAGACGGTTCACTCGCTCGGCTGGCAAGGTGGTGTGGCTGTTGGCTGGGAGCTCAGACAGGCTGTGAGTCAGGGACCCCGATTCCTCTCCACCTGAGCCTGGCTGTGGGCTGCTTGGGCTTCCTTCCACATAGAGGTGAGGTTCCAACAGTAAGCACCCTGACAGAGCAAGGTGGAAGTGCATGGCATTTTTGTGACCTAACTCAGAAGTCACACTGTTCCTCCTGCCATGCTGTAGTAGTCAAGGCAGTCATAAAGCCCTGTCCAGATCTGAGGGGAGGGAACACTGTCCTCGATGGAGGAGTGGCAAGGTTCTAGAAGAGCAGTGTTGGGCAGGAAATATTATGACCATCTTTTCAAAACGCAGTCAGTCTGCTGCAACGCATAACTTTCCCATTGAGAATTCACCTTTAATGTGAGAAAGAATAAAATTAAAGCAAGAAGGAGGCAGAGAGGGTCTTTTTCCAGAGTCCAAAGCTACCATATGAGATGTAAATCGACTCACTCTATAATTTATAGTCCTTTTCTTTTTATAATGTATTAAATGTTGTCTTTTGAGGGGCTGGCCCCGTGGCCGAGTGGTTAAGTTCGCGCGCTCCGCTGCAGGCGGCCCAGTGTTTCGTTCGTTCGAATCCTGGGCGCGGACATGGCACTGCTCATCAGACCACGCTGAGGCAGCGTCCCACATGCCACAACTAGAAGGACCCACAATGAAATATACAACTATGTACCGGGGGGCTTTGGGGAGAAAAAGGAAAAAATAAAATCTTTAAAAAAAAAAAAAAAAAAAATGTTGTCTTTTGAGAAGATTCATTTTGAAGATCTAAGGAATCCATGCCTAGAACAGCTAGGAATAGGCCAAAACAAAAAGGCCAGATGTAGAAGGAATAAATAGTCCATTAAAGAACAAATATTCACTAAAAATATGAGTTGCCATGAAAATACATTAGAAGTCAAAGTTAAAACTAGGCTCCCTTTCAGCAGAGTCTCTTGTAGAAAATGGAAACAGCGGGCTAAAGAGAGGCAAGACCTTTGAGTGGTTCCGAGCACATTCTTTGAAGTCAGACAGACTTGAGTTTGAATCCGGCTCTGCCATTTACTCCCTGTGTGATCTCAGTTTCCTCCTGTATAAACTTGACATTGTGAAACCCACATTACAGAGCTATTGTCATGGTCAAATATCCGATTTATGAGAGGTCCTTAGAGCTGTGTCTGGCATTTAGCAAGGGCTCAGTAAATCACTGCTGTCACGTTTAAGGCAGATGGCAAGTGTCTGTGACATCTCCTGTCCTGGCACTGAGAGCATTCTGAAAACAGGATAAAGAGCTGCCCTTAAAGAGTTTTCAGCCTTGTTGAAAAGCTAAAATTTACATGAGTTAAACCATGGGAGAAAAATTCATGTGTGAGCACGTACTGGATGTTACACAGTATGTCATCACTAGGCAAGCTTGATGCCTTTCACAGACCAGTCATATATTTACTGAGCACGAACATGCACCCTAAGCTGCAGAAATCACAAAAGAAGTTCAAGCCCTGACTTCAGTGCTTTGGAATATAAAACATCACTGGATGAAATAACTAAGGAATAATGCAAAAGCTGATATAGTTAAGCATTGTAAGTGGGTCCCACTATCTCAGAAGAAGAAAATCGGAGATCTCATTTAAAAAGCAACTTGTGATTTTCCTTCTCATAGCCATAGAGGTATGGAAATGCGTAGGAGGAGAGAAGAAAAAGGAGAGAGACTTTGCGGGGGGAGCAGGAGTTAGGGGAAAAAAGATCATTCATCTGAATTCATGACACCAGCTGTTCACTTGAATCGTGGGACTCAGCGGGTCATCCCCCACCCCCAGTGCTGTCCACAAGAGTGATTCCACTGAGTGAAAGCTCTTTGGGATTATTCAACTGCTTAATTCTTTAACTGTTGTGCAGTGTAACTAGATTAGTTCATCGTATTGAAAACTAGAAATGATTTTGGGGGCAGCACTGACCAAAATATCACCTTAAATAACCATATCATGCATCTCCAGAGGGCGTGATAAAGTCCTTGACACGTATTTCTTTATGTCGTAGCATCCCAGGGATGTGGTCGTTATTCCCATTTTACTGATGAGGAACACTGAGGCTTAGTATGTCGTATAACTCGCAGAGTCGCATCACTAGGGTGTGATAGGGTGGAGCATCCAAGTGTCTTTTCAGGAAGCGTCTTCTGGCAGGAAGATCAGTTCCTGTGACGAGGAGACTAGCTAAGGTCCCCTGATGGGAGGAGGTGAATTGTGGACAGGGTCACTGCCAGCTGGTGCGGGGAAGAGGCACATGGAGGAATGTTTCAAAGCGACATTCAGTAATGCTTGGCGAGTGAGTAACCACAGTAGATGAAAGAAAGGGGAGGTTCAAAGATGACCACCTCTAAGGATTTGCACCCAGACTGCTGAAGAATGGTGGAACCTCTAAGAGAAATGCGATAGCTGGGAAGGAAACATAGACTGAGAGGGAAAATAAACACTTCTCCTTGAGAGATGTGAGTTTGGAGACGTAAATAGAGATGTCAGTAAGTTGAGATGCAGGTGCAAGATCAGGCCGGGTACGTGGCTCCTCACAGGACAGGAATTAGGAGCTCATGTCGTCCCAGAGAAAGAATCTTCTGAGAAGAAGAGCAGCAATGCTGAGGAAGACAGCAAGCCTCAGCCTGTGCCTGCCGGACTTTGCCGTATTTTGCACGCCTCTAGCGCAAGAATTCCACCCCCTCCTGGCACAGCTCACAGAAGGACGGCACTGAGGGTTTAGGACAGTTGCCTTTCTCTCCATCACAAAAGTTTTCTTATTAGGAAACGGAACAGTCTCAACTCTGCTTCACTACGTGGAAATGTAGCTCTGTATTGTCAGCCCTCGCATCTGCATTATGCTTACTTTTACAAACTGTGCATAATCACACCCATTATTTTAGAAAGAATTCAAGAAGGGGCCAATTTATGGCCCATAAGCCAAAGGTGGCGTGATGGAGAACTTCCAGGGACACTGGACCAACAGTCCCCAACACACTTCTCTATGATTGCGCCAGAACCACGTCACCATCTCCCCCAGCGCCCTGGTCGGCACAGGGACTCGACCTCTCCCCTCCTGAGAACAGGAAGCAGCCGTGGGCACCTCCACTTCCTCCAGTCTTGCAGGAAGTGGGATGTCGTCACCAACCTGTCTCCATCCATTCTGGAAAAGAGCAGACAGAACTTTGGCGTCTATTTCAAACAGCGGCCAAACCTGCGTCAGCTGCAAAGGCCTGAATGAGCGTTTCACTTTTGACCACGTGCTGGAGGATTTTGCATGTGCTTGGCTGGCAATTTTTTTCACGGGGGTTGATGGAAAACCCTGATCAGTGCGTTTTCTGAGGGGTTTTGGTCCTGGCCTCCATTCTGCTCCCTGGTGAAATGACGGTTTAAATACAGGCTAGAAGAGTTGAGAGTGTGGGGGGTGAATCTCTGCTGTCCTTTAAAAGAAACACTGGGCTGTGCTCACTTCACTGTGGCAGGACCTGCCCCGCCCTGTATAGACAAGGCCCCATGGGCTCCCTGTCCCCTACTGAGCCTAGTCGGTCCCCACGCACGGTGACAGCATTGACGTCAGCCCTTGTGGTAGAGGAATTAGCTGAAGCCCAAAGGAAAAGAGAGGCCAAAAAAAGAAAAATTTAATCCAGCAAGACCAGAGCTATTCCTTTTTATTTTGTGGGCTCTCAGCAGCTGTTAAGCTTTGCTGGATTTTGATAGTAAGAAAGTTTCCAAAAATAAAACAGTGAAATGTCAGAGTTAATGGGATCACAGCAATAAAACAGCTCTCCAACCGCGCAATCCCTGACTTCGTTAACTCCATGTGAAAGTCACCCTGCAGAGTGTCCCCCCGAGCTTGCCCCTCAATCCCACGTGTGCCCCCAGAACCTAGTCCAGGAGGAAGGCATCACTTTTGAAGTGGTAAACACATGGCAACCAGAGGTGTCCTTAAAGAAATGTTCTTTATCCAAGTCAGGGGTAAACGAATGGTTTAATCAAAGGCTAGCTTCATTGTGTATATTTCACTACTATTGAAAAAAAAAAGCCTTCTTCTTGCCACCAGATGAGGAAAAGGGCAGGGTGTCTGGTCAGTCCCCTGGCCAGGGTCCCTGCTGTCACCACCTCACCCCCAGGTCCCACAGTCTCCACGCTTGCCCTGCTGTGGCAGATTCTTTTCTGTCATCCTCACATCAGAGGTCAGGAGACTGCCACCCGCTTCATCCCTGCAGCAGCCACCGGAGTTTCTTCAAAAGGCACTTCTCCAAGTCTTAGAACTTCGAAGAAATCCTATAGAGAAAATCAAGAGCCGCCTCAGTGATTACTCAGAAATCATTTATTTCTCTGTCTCTTGTTGGAGGGTGTCTCTTTCAGAATTGCAAAGCATTCCTGAAAGAAAGAGAACGTTTTGGAAACCCTGGATACAATGAACTCAGCCGCTGTTGGCTGGGGAGCGGTGAGGGATTTACTGTTCTCCCGTAAATGAAGATGAGAACACCAAGATTAATTAGCGCTGATGGCTGGGAGCAGCTCCAGACCCGATCTGGGATCCCTTGCTTCTTTTTTTCTATGCGTGCCCAGCGTCCCTCCCGCCACTGCCCTCTACCTGCATGGTTATCATTTTCCAGTGAAAAATTACGATGCAGAATAGAGGGAGGGAGGGGGCACATTATGAGCATGCCAGTGTCCTCACAGGACCACAGCCTCCTGCCTGTCACACGAAGCTGTGTAACAGTGGCCACCCAGACACTGAAACACCTGGAGGGGTACTGGGTACCAACGTGGATGTCACTAAGTCAGAATCGGCAGCGTTGCATCCTCATACTGGTAAACTGTTTTTAACAAGCACCCCCAGTCAACTGTCATGTGTTTGAGAACCACTGCTCAAAGATGCCACCAACCAGGGCTGCACACTCCTGGCCCAGAGTCTTTTATGTAACTCTCAGATAAAGTCAGTTTCCTGTAGATTCCCCTCCGTAGCAATATCTGAAGTGGTTCTTCTACCTTGGGATTTTGATAAAAATGACAAAATACTTTAAGGAGAACAGAATAAACACAATTGTGCGTGAGCTGTAAGTAGCATCAATATGCATACCACAACCACAGTGTATGTAGTATAATAAGTTCAGAAGGGAATACAGTGCAGTTAGGTTAGTGCTGTCCTGGGGCGAGAAGCAAAGCGTGGCATGAGTGACTCAGGCCATATCTCCTTCTTGGTTCTGCTCTGCGTCCCCTGTTTGTGTCACCGTCCTCGCCTGAATCCGAACAGGTCCATGTCAGCTCCCTTATGTCAGAGATTGAATACTTGTTGACACAACTCTCTCTACCTACAATTTCACCAAATCTAGACTTTAAATTATAGTCTTTATAAGCCATATTTCTATGGCTCAGGCTAGTTCTGTTCCTCTTTGCTGCTGCCAATATCCAGGGAAATGCCGGAGGTGTGATGCTCCATTTCTGCAAAATATTCTTTGTCCTTGTCCAGGAGAGCCTTTGCTCTCCACACCAGCATGTCGAAGGGGCTCCAGTAAGGACTCCTCTGACTCGTGACAGAAAGAAAGGACTCTTAGCAGGGTATGGCCATATTAGTTTGCTAGGGCTGCTATAATCAAGTACCACAAACTGAGTGGTTTAAGCAACAAAAACTTATTGACACGTTCTGGAGGTTAGAGGTCCGAGATGAAGGCATGGACAGGGCCATGCTCCCTCTGAAGCTGCTAGGGCAAGATCTATTCCAGACCTGTCTTCTAGCTTCTGGTAGTCCTTGCCCTGTGCCAGCATAACTCCCATCGTCACATGGCCTTCTCCATGTATGAGCACCCGGGTCCTAATTTCCCCTTTTTATAAGGTTACCCATCATTTTGAAGTAGGACACACCCTAATGGCCTCATTTAATCTGCAAAGACCCTATTTCCAAATAAGGTCACACTCACAGATACTGGTCAACATCTTTTAGGGGGACGTGATTCAACCCATAACAACAGCTGACTCTGAACATTTACATCCTGTTCTCACCATTGATGCTCACCGAGATGTGCACGATAGATAGCTCATAAGTCGTACCCTAGCTCTGGAATGTCTAGCACTTGCTCTGGCCGTCCAGAAGGTGCGCTTTCCACTACAAACTGAGGGCAACAGGCAAGATTCCTGGACTGGGTGGTGTCTGGCTTCAGTCCTGGAAGGAGGGCAGGATTTAGGGAGCTCTCAGAGAGAGGTAAGACAATGCCAAATAAAAATGTGGCTGTCACGACTGGTGAGAGAGTGTACAGAGTCTTTTGTCCTAGTCTAAGAAATTAGGACCCCATCTAGTGAGACCTGGAAAGCCGCTGCCCAGGAGGATGTCTGGGAGACATTGCTTGTAGATTTTGCCCATTCGTGAAGGATGGGAAGTGAAGGATAGGATGTCGGGAGAAGATTAAGATGAGTATGTCGACAGCTGAGTTGAGAAGTTACGAGCATGCAGATTGAGAATGCCCCTGCCTCCTGCCACCACCTGGAGGCCTTCCACTTGTCTTTAGACCCGGATCAGGTGTCACCTCCACTGGGAAGCCTTTCAGAGTTACTTGCTCCTTACAATTGGGTACCATAGTCCTTGACATATTGCCCCTAGAGCTTACCAAGGTAGTGTTTTATGACACTTCCTATTTCTACACGCTGCCACTGGTCTGTGCTCTTGTGAAAGACACAAATATTTTTTATTGTGCCTTGTAGCCTTTATGAGCAGCAATGGGCCAGACCATGGGAGATGCTCCGTAATACCTTCTGAAGTGAAACAAAGACAGACAGGAAGCCAGTCGGGGCACAGCGATTTGGCTGTAAGATAAGCCATTCAAGAATGAGAGACTCTCGGAACTGGAAGGGACCATCATCTAACTCAGTTACCCAGCAACCACTGCAAATTCCAGACAAAGCCATGGTCCCGCCTTATTCCATCCTGGGGCAGCTCTTGCTATAAAAAGTGTACAGCTGGAGGAGAACTTAGAGACTACCTTAGCCAGAAGATGAAGAAGTGAAGTGATTGGCTCAAGGTTACTCAGCAACTAGCAGTAATGCTGGGAAATGGAAGAGAAACTGGTAACTAACTGCCAGACATAATCAGTAATCACCATGATCTTCTGGACTGTGGTAATTACCATTCTGAAGTCTACAGCTGAGGATGCTGAGGCTGAGAGAGGTTACCTGGCCTGTTCAGTATTGTGCACTTGATGGTGGTCGAGCTGGGATTCAATGACAGATTGAGCTCATTCCATCTTCCAGTAGCCCGTGCCATCCCTAGGTAGGATGCCAGGTTTCCCGAGACGCTGGAAAATGTTCTTCTCACCTCCTAAGCAAACCTTGCCAAAGAATCTGTTTGGAAACCCCTTCCCCTCTCTCACCCCCCATTTTTCTTGCTTTTCAGGAGAGAAGTATGAGCTGCACGCAGGGACTGAGTCCACCCCAAGTGTCGTCGTGCACGTGTGTGACAGTGACATCGAGGAAGAAGAGGATCCAAAGACGTCCCCAAAGCCAAAAATCATCCAGACCCGGCGTCCCGGCCTGCCACCCTCCGTGTCCAACTGAGCTCACCGCTCCGCCTCGACGATAATATCTGTCTCCTCTTTATCATGCTTTTTTCCCCCCTGTTGTTTGTTTGTCGAAAAAAAAATAATTGCCTTTAAATCCCTGGGCGTGTGATTGTTTGAGATCCCTTCCTTGTAATCAAGCCTCTTGGACAAAAGGGCTAGGAAAAGGAGATCTGTTTCCTGATCATATCATACTCATCAAATATAATCCATTATTTAGAAAGTTCTAGAAAAAAAGTAGTATTTTCTTATTAAACAATCGGCACAGCCTATATCTTCATTCTCTCATGTCGATCCAAGCCAGAGACATCAGTAACAAATAGCACCTGTGTTGTTTGTGAGCCGTTTCAGTCCCAGTCCTGACGTGTGTGCACTGTTCTTTCCTGGCCACTTAAGTAGGACCATAAGTAAACTTGACTTTGACTGCATGAGATAACCCTATCTGGTCTCACTCAGTCCTCTGCATCCCGACATTCCCAGGACATGCATGATCACCAGCATTTAATTTCATGATTTGAGGATATGCTATAACTCACAGGTTGTCAGCATCCAGCCATGTCCTATCTAGATTAGGAAGATTATCAGCATCATCCAGCTCAACAAGTCTGGGTATAGTCACTATTTTGAGTCAACACTTCATAGCTCTGTTAAAATTCCTGGAGGCAAAACTGAGCTTGGCCCCAAAGATATTCCTCAGTAGGTTTTGAACACTACTTCCATACAGAACTTTCCCAGCCTCGCTGGGGAGGCTTGTCCAGGGTGATGGAGACCGACTTCAGACAAACCTATTTATTACAAAAGTCTCATGTTGTCTGAAAGATTGTTTTTTTCTCTTTGTATATTTGTACAAATGTTTCAGCTGTGCTTTTAAAATCTGGATGTTTTTTATTTAGTGATTGTTCAGCCATTAGCTGCTTAAGAACATAATATGTGCATTGCTTATGAATACATTCATATACTAATGCAGATAATCTGATAATATTACTCTATAATGGATAATGCTGAATTTTGGAAGGGCACAAAACTTCTCAAGCCAATATATAAATGATTAGCCAACATCTTTGCTATCAAGACCACTTGTTTTTAAATAAAGTGAAGATGCAAGTGTCAGTTGTAGGCAATTTGGGTGAAGCTAGATTTCCAGAATGTAGCAGCCGCTGAGCATATTCAAAGGTAAAGGGTGACAGAGAAGTGTATGCTGATCCCACTCATGCAATGCCCA
Organism: Equus caballus; assembly: GCF_041296265.1. Lineage (NCBI taxonomy): Eukaryota > Metazoa > Chordata > Mammalia > Perissodactyla > Equidae > Equus > Equus caballus. The sequence continues at coordinate 48,218,689 of NC_091703.1, read as the reverse complement.
TATTGCTTAAAAACTTTTTGTTTTCGTTACCTGTGACTTTTCTATTTCTCTAGCCCAAAGTGCATTACAGAAGATACACCTATAGAACCATTACCTTCTGCTATATGTGCCAGGCCTCGTCTACTCCTGTACATTAATGAATTACTTTAGATGCAAATGCCAATTACGATGGAGTGGGGAAATGCTTTCATGACCCCAAGCCTCAGAAAAACACACAAGAACAATAACACAGCCAACTGACGGAAGGATTGTGGTGGTTTTTGACTAAGGTGTATGTTAGTTTCATCAGAAACTTACCTAGACTGATCACTCAGAAATTAAAGTCCGTTCTACTGTGAATATAGCAATATAGTACTGGACACAGTACAGGTGAAACTGAGGACAGCATTGCTTGTAAAATCCTGAGTTTCCATAAGAAAAAGGAAGGCTCCTTTTAAAAATAAAATCTGAGGAGTGTATAATAAGCAAATGCTTTGACTTTCCTTTGCTGTGGAGGTTTTTGGCTTTTCCTTGACAAGTGGAAAATTAGACTTAATGGTGGAGAAATGCTGCCCTCTTGTGGAAGAAATGTTGCCCTCAGATGACGCAGAACTGCAGCCATTTTGTGCTGAATCTCTTCTCGGTTATTTGCGGTCATTTGACTTTTTAAGCTGCTCAGAATTTTCAGAATGCAGGTTCTAAAGAAATCTGGATGAGAGAAAATATTTGGAAATGGTTTTTAAATGTTTTAAAACAGATACCTTAGACATTTCCAACCAAATTCAGTAAAAGTGGAGATGACCATTCTGTGTAGTTGTAAAATAAAAACCCAGCGGAGTGTATGACCCAAGTGAAATCTACTGCGAAGTGTCGATGTTAGTCTTTCTCAGATCAAGTAATTGTTTCAGTAGGTTGAGTTTGGGAAGGTGGTAAGAGCAACTTTTCCCAGGAGAGCAGTAAGAAACGAGAAGGACTCCTTGAAGTGTTTCAGTGGAACCTCCCAGCACTGTGAAAGTCAGAATTGCCTCAGCATTTCCATGATGCGCATTATGCAAACCTCTTTAGCACTATTTTAAGTTTGAAAAGTTTAACTATGGAGGGGAAGGGGGAGATTTCCACCAACTGAATCATTTGTGCACGTGTATAGCTCAAAGAGCTTAGACTTCAAATATACTTGGTGAATGACTCTTTGTCCCTGTAGTGTAATTTCTGTGTTGTCTGCCTGAGTTGAATATTTTTGAGTGGTAATTGTGGAGGATGGCAATGCAGCCTATAGTCTGTCTAGGAAGTTACCAACAGATGAGATTAACTCATCTGAGCTCTTCCTGAAATGAGCAGAGGGGGAAGTGGTTGGCAGCCATCTCACAAGGAAGAGGAATTTGAGCAAGGCCTGGAGGGATGGGTTGGGCTCCGATAAAGGGAACTGGGAAAGCCCCCTGTTTTATTCTCATGCTGCAACTGTCTTGATCCTAAAAGCCATTTCAAGTGTCCTAGGGCCTTCTTTTAACATCTCCCCCACTCTATTCTTCAGTTTAAACCAGTAATAAGAGACCCAAAGTATGCAAAAATTTATTAAATAGAACACAGAAAGCACTATCATAAAATAAAAGATAAGTACATGGTATTTCATTAAAATTAAGAGCATTTGTTCATCATTTTACACCATTAAGAGAATGAAAAGAAAAGCCTCAGACTGGGAGGAGATGTTTGCCACACTCACAGTTGTTATATAACTTATATCCGAAATGTCAAAAGAACTCCTACAAATCAATGAGAAAAAGACAGACAATTCATTTTTTAAAGACCGTCAAAATACTTAAACAGGCAATTTACACACACACCCGAAATACTCATATGGCCCCTAAACATTAAAAAGTGTTCAGGGCGGCCCGGTGGCACAGCGGTTAAGTTCGCACATTCCACTTCTTGGCGGCCCCGGCGGTTTGCTGGTTCGGATCCTGGGTGCAGACATGGTACCGCTTGGCAAAAACCATGCTGTGGTAGGCGTCCCACGTATAAAGAAGAGGAAGATGGGCATGGATGTTAGCTCAGGGCCAGTCTTCCTCAGCAAAAAGAGGAGGATTAGCAGTAGTTAGATCAGGGCTAATTTTCCTCAAAAAAAAAAGTGTTCGATATCATTTCTTGTCAGAGAAAGGCAAATCAAAACGTCAAAGAGATACACCACACACCTGTCAGAATGGCCAAAATCAAGTATGGGGAAATTTGAAGTGCTGGTGACGATATGGAACAAGGCAGAGGATAAACTGGTACAGCCACCTGGGAGCACTGGTAGTATCTACTAAGGCTAAACATACGCCCATCTGGGAGCAGTTCCCCTCCAGGACATACGCCCAGCAGATATGCATTCTCACATCTACCAAAGTACTTGTACAGTAACGACCCCAGCAGCATTGCTTATAATAGCCATTAACTGGATACGACCCACATGTCCTTCAACCGTAGAATGGATAAATGAGCTGTGGTATATTCACACAAAGGAATATTACAAAAGAATAAGAAAACACAAATTACTGAGACCTACGAACAACATGGATGGATCTCAAAATCATACTTTTGAGCAAAATAAAAGAATGCATGACGTATGACTCCATTTATGATGTTAAGAAACAGTCAAAAGTGACCTCTATTGATAGAAATAATAGAGGTTGCCTTTTGGAAGGTATTGACTGACAGGGGACACACAGGAGCCTTCTGAGGGGTGCTGTAAACACTCCGCATCTCCATCTAGATCTCCAGAGATGTGTGTATATGTGAAATTCATTTAAAACGTGTGCAATATACTGTATGTAAATTATACCTCAACTGAAACAAAACCACTACGAGAACAGGAGGAAGCAGTCATTAGTTGCAAAAAGGGTTTGAAATATCCTCATCCAGAAGCACGGCTCATCCATCTTATGTCTGTGAGATAGCTCCATATGTACAAAGCTTTCATTTAAAGTCTGTAAGTAAGTGTTTCAGAAAACGGAAAGCATAGGACTTAAGCACGGGAAGAGGCATTGTTCATTGAGATGACCTCTTGTGTGTCTGACACTGGGTTTTCAGTGGTGAACAAGGTGGGTATCATCTCTGCCATTTCAGGGAGTAGAGTCTGGTGTGAGAAAGAGAAAATAAACAAGGAAACAAGCAAATAACTAATTACAAATTCTGGTAGGCGAGCACAGTGAATAAAAGCAAGAAGACACTAGAAGATAGAGAATAAAAGTAGAGGATGATGGTCAGAGAAGGCCTCTCTGAAGAGGTGACATTTCGGCTGAACTGAAGAAGCCACCTGCCTTTGAAGTGCTGGGAGAGCATGCCAGGCAGCTGGGGTGAAGGCCATGGGTTTGGAGAGGCCTCCTCGTGTGGGAGGAACCTAAGGGTGTCATCAGTATGGCCAAAGCACAGAGAATGAGGGCAAGAGTGGCCCCACGTGAGCAAGGGCCTGGGTGCTGCAGAGCTTGATAGGCAAGAGAGGGGCCTTGGGATTCGTTTTAAGTACAATGAGAGGGTTTTCAGCAGGGGAATTGCATGACCCACTGCATCTTGTGAGACATCCTGTTCTAACAGAAGTTTCCTAACACAGAGCCGCAATCCTAAATGTCCAAACACTCTAGTGTGGGAGCTTGACCTCTCTGGCCCACGTTGGGCTTGAAAAGATAGCTTGAACAGCCGTGTCCTTCACTGCAATCTTATCTACCAAATGAATTTTCAGCAACTGACGTCAATATACAGTGTCTTCCATGGTTCTAGAAAAGTTGGGTTTTTTCCCTATCACTCTCCAAGTTATTTAGAAGGCCTGGTACAGGAAAGGGGGGAACAGAGCAGCTGATCAAGAATGATAAGTCAGTGGTTCAGGAAAACATTACTTTAGCTGCTGGTACAGAATGTCCCTGCCAGAAGCCACCATGCAGAGCGTCACTGAACACTTGGCAGACATTCCCCTTAAATTTATGCAATCTGAGAAAGGGAAATTTTCAAGCAAAAGTTTTCTGTCAAACTCATTCATCTGCTCCTTTCAAAGATAGTCTAGGGAAATGTTATTGGAGTTGATTCAGGAGCTTTTTATGTCTCTGAAAGGAAGCCATAGCCAACGTTAATGGTGTGTGTGTGTGTGTGCACGCACATGTGTGTATGTGTTCCCAAGTGCATTTGGTATAAGTTGGAAATAGGAAACCCAGAATAGGCTGAAATGGTTGAAATACTTCATGCTGAATGTTTTCATACACAATACCTCTTTGGCGCTTTTGCATTATTTTCCATTCTCACTCAATAATTGAGTTTGCAAACTTTTAGGGCTGGGCAGGACTGCGGGGCCTCCTTGACTAGTTGCCGTCATTAGTGAAATCATTATTGTTCTCCTTTAAACAGCCTTTGGCTTTGCCTATGGGGTCATTTTATTCTTAAAGCAAGATTTATAGCTGTTCCTGTAATGCTGCCGAGCTCAGCCCCCAATGGCCCACGTGACATGCGGTACTGGGTGCTCTGGAACAAGTCCAAGAGGGACTCATGCTCCCAGAGGCTGGGGTGTCAGTGGCTCATGACCCTTCACTGAATGGCCAGGCATTGCATTCAGCTGGAGAGATCCCCCTACCCAAGGTCACACCCCCACCCCAGGGACAGCCTGCGATGCAGTGATTAGTCTTGGGAGTGAGAAGGCCCCGCCCTACAACTCTGGAGGACCACCCCAGCTCCAGAGCTACCTGTGGGGTCAGCTGAGGCCTCTGCATCTCAGTTCAACTCTTCCCTCTGCCTAAACATACTTCCTTCTCTCCCCCACAGGTGTGGACCCTAAAGATTCCCCATAAACTTCCTATCTGCACATCCCCCACCCCCCCCACCCCACCCGCCCGCACAGTCTGTGTCCCAGAGGGAGTATAACACTTTCATCCTCAGTAGCCTTCTCTCCACCACTTTGAACTCTCCAGGATCGTACAGCTCTTTCCATCCATCCCTTTGCCTTTGCATTCGTAATGTGGATTGGTTATATCTGGGGCAGCAGCTTTTCCAAAAGCAATATGTCAGGTTTCCACTCCCTGCTGTCTTTGGGCTGGACAGCTGTGTTCAGGTTGGGTGGAGGAGAAGCGCTGGGAACTTGGCACAAAGTCCCACCAGGGAGAAAGGAGAGATTCTCCCAATCACCCTTGTGGCATGAGAAGAACAGCGAACACTGCTCAGCTGCAGTCAGGATCCCTTGTGAAAAACACAGGGCGGGGCCGGCCCAGTGGTGCAGCAGTTAAGTTTGCATGTTCCGCTTCTCGGAGGCCCGGGGTTTGCTGGTTTGGATCCCGAATGTGGACATGGCACCGCTTGGCAAAAGCCATGCTGTGGTAGGTGTCCCACTTAGAGGAAAATGGGCACGGATGTTAGCTCAGGGCCAGTCTTCCTCAGCAAAAAGAGGAGGATTGGCAGTAGTTAGCTCAGGGCTAATCTTCCTCAAAAAAAAAAACAACACACAGAGGGGTCTGTGGCAGGGAGCACAGACCCAAATTCTGACCTGTGTGCCTCCCTGGACCCAGCCTTGTGTGTAAGAAGGGAACAGAGAGTGTATATGACTTCAGATAACTTACTAAGGGCCCTGAAACTCAATTTCCTCCCCTGCAAAATGGGTATAAAAACCCACCTTGTCATGAGGACTTGATAATACTAATAACAGCGATCATTATCACATGAAACTAAATTCCCAGATTTTGGTGCCACGTGACCTGGACTTAAACCCAGCTCTGCTGCTTCATAAATTGGCTGTCTTCTGTAAGGTTCTTAGCCTAATTCTTGGTTTGCGCCTCTGCCAGGTGGGAAGGATGCTAGTACCTATCGCATAGACTTAGGAGGGATTCAGTGGGAAAGCACGTTGAGAGCTGGAAACACAGGAAGTCTACAACCAGTGCTTTTCATGCATCAGGCCCCATGTGGAGCACTTGGCGTTGTACGCTCACTGACCTTTACAAGCCTTCATTGCTCCCATTTTTCATAAATAATAGTCGTCGTTTATTGAGTGCTTACCCTGTGGCAGGTGCTCTTCTAAGTTCTTTCCATTCTTATTTAATTCTCCCAACGATCCTATGAGGAAGGTACCGATGTCCCCATTTTACTCGTGAGGCCACCAAAGCCCAGAAGAGTTATGCCCTTGACACTCAAAGCATGTTCTGCGCACAGCCCGCAGCAGCAGCAGCAGCAGCGTCCCCTGGGAGCTGGTGAGAGATGCAGAGTCTCAGCCCCACCCCTAACCTACTGAATCACAGTCTGTGCTTTGAACAAAGTCCTCACTCCCACGATTCCAAGTGCACTTGACAGTTTAAGAAGCACTGAAGATCCAGGTTCGAATCACACCCCTACCAGAGCTGTGACTCTGGAGCAGATACTCTTAAATGCATCTATGTACATAGTGCCCATCAAAGAAAGTGCTCAAAGCATATAATTTCCCTTCCCCCAGTATTAGTAGTTTGACCAAGCTGCCTTCTCTGTACCTGTCTGCAGTCCGTCCTTCCCATTTTGCTGACCTTGCTGTTCTGACTACAATACCCAGGTATGCTGCCGTGCTCCAGGCTCAGATAAAGCTCTGCCAGTCGCCATTCAATGATGTCCAGTGAAACAGCTTCTGAATAAGCTACAATGTGATTTCCAGAAAGGCAGCTCCCCAGGAGCACACCAGAGTTCTGAGAAGCAGCCACTCCCGGGGCTTCTGGGAACAACAGGGTGGTTCCAAGCAAGCATGCCAGTTTATATTGGGCTAACACAAAGACAAAGTCATTGCCACTTGGTGGAATAGCAAGAAAGCCACTGGCTTTACTCTTATTCTCAGAGACCATACCAGGAATTTGGGAAAGCATGTTAGGACATTGCTCCCACACTGATGACCTCGGTTGTAGGGTGTTGGTTCTCAACCCCAGAGTTTACAGGTGAAATCTGAAACTGGCGGCCGTACAGGGAAGGCAAGGAGGGACTGAAGAAAGAGGCGGACCACCCCAGATTGGTAGGGGGCAGGTTTAATAAGCAAGGGGACGTACACGGAGCTGGTCTCGGGCAGCTGCGAGGCGAATAGACCTCTGCACCCGGGCACCAGAATCTTCAAAGTGTGTGTAGAGGCCGTTACTGGGCTCAGTCATGTACTCTGTCCAGATGGTTTCAACACACATTGCTCCCTCAAGGCTGCATCCTTGAAACGGCTCCTAGCCCCAGAACGGTGGGTAGAACGGACATTCCAAGGCCAGGGGAGGGAGTGAGGAGCCTCTGATTGCCCAGGTCCGGCTCTCAGGTCAACCGGCACTCACACCCTCTGGATGACCTCCTCCAACACAGGGGAATGGAACAGTTCCAGATCCCACAACCTAACGGAAGCCTTGATCACAGGTCTCTGGGCAGTAGCAGCAGAAGCCCTCTTCTGGAAGGTTCTGAAGGCTTGAACCAAAGGGCAGATGATGAGCTACAAATAGTAACCAATGCTTCCCTTTACCTTCAACAAAAGGATCTTATCTGAATACAGTTCACCCCGCTTTGATTCCTTTTTGCCATAACTTGATAGAAGCGTGGCCCATATTATGATGATTGACTAAATCTTGCATTAGCTTTACAAAATTGAGGGGGAGAACCTTCAAATGAGGAAAAACATACAAGTAAATATGTTCATTTTACAGCTGTTTATAAGTTAAAAGAGTGTCTTGGTTTCAACATACAATTGCACGGGTTCAAGCAGAGGACCTGGCCACTCCCCGGTTCGCCCAGACTGGCAGGTGACTCTGCGTCTCAGAGCCAGCAACCACGTCACCTACACGGCCAGGATATGAGAGGTCATACATCCTTGAAGTTTTCCAGAAGTGGAACTTGATGCTGAACTTTCCAGGTGATGAACGCTCTCCTTTGCTGTTGGATAAAGCGTCTCTATTTCTGGGCACAACCAAGCCCTCTCCCCTCCTAGTTTCCGCCATGCAAGGAAGGGTTAGCCCCTTCTTTCAACATCAGCCTGACCGGCTACTCTCTTTTGGGCGAATCTCCTTTATATTTTATACAGGCCTTAAATCTGACTTTGCCAAACTATGACTGTAGAAGGCTGGGAAGCTGTTGGGACCTTCTGAGCTTCAGTTTCCTTGTCTCTAAGTTGGAAGTGAGGCTGTCGTTATGTACAGTATTACCACGTATCATGTCTGGCATACCATTTGGTTCCCCGTTTGTGTCTTCACTACTTAGGTTGTTTTTGAGGCCCTTCCCTCTTTCGGTCAGTGGTATCTAGACTTCCTTTTGGGAGCCACCTCCTTCCTAATCTTGGCAGTTAGTTGGGATCATATAGCACCAGGTTCCAGTACATTCCCAGGTCACACCAATACCCTAGTCATAATAAATGATTCAGGAATTGTCACATGATCCAAGCTAGGTGAATCACAACCAATACCAGGATTTTTGCTGGTAGTAATGGAAAGGAGAATATTTTTCTACTTAGATTACTAAATTGGACAATGTAAACTTGAAAAGCCAAGAGCTACCATGTGGATAGTTCCTCCCTGAGAAGGAAGGCAAGCCAGAGGAAAGGAGAGCTGGAAGACTGAGAAAAAGGCTTTTAATGTCATTATGTGAACACCTGAATCAAGCCATTCCTGAAACTAAAATCTTCTAGACTTTTCGGATGCAAGCAACTCCCCTTTTGCTTAATTCAGTGTAAGTGGTGATTCTTCACTTAAAATTCATCTGAAAGAGTGACCAGCTAGATACTAAAGAAAATGTAATAGACATAAGTGTAAAGTCCTATATTTAATTGTTTTAAAAAATACACAAGAAAGAAAGAAAGGAAGAAATCACTTTTGAGAAGGGAATGATAAACGTTTGAAGGCCTTAACTGAGTAGAAGTTTAGTATGTGTCAATCGGGAGGAGGGGCAAAATCTTCTATTTATGAATCTTTTTATTTAAAACGGTAGATTGACATATGTTTACTGCTCAACTGATCCCTTGAAATCTTTTGGAAATTACAGAAAAAGTAACTTAAAAAAATACATAATAGTTCTGGAATGCAATAAATGATATCTTCAGTTGTCCGGAAAATCTGAGTCACTTCTGGAATGCAGAAAGCAAATTAGCAGAGAAACTAGACCTGATAAAGCCACAACAGAAAACCTGTACAGGTGAAGGCTGCCGTGGATGTGGGAGGCATTCTTTCCAGGTGAGCCTAAGAGAAACTGAGCTCAGAGTCAGCCACACACAGAGAAGGAGTGGGCAGGAAATGAAAGGAGCGCTTTCTTTCAGGAGACCTGAGGTCAGCTGAGCCCCTCCCCATCACCATCACCAGCTACAGCTGCAGAATTGCCCCAAGGCTGACTCCCGGAGACTTGTTTCCTAGGCAAAGTCAAAGAGCTGCCTGGTGTGTACTCCTAATGGGGTCTCGGGACCCATCAGAGCCTTAATCCACTCTTTACCTCCACTAACACACAGATGAGGAAAAAGGTGTGCTCCTTAGTTTCGACATAGGATGTTTTCCAGTAGCTTCCCTGACAAGGGAAGCATGACAGGCAAATTTTTATAAGACCTTGTATGTCTGAAAATACTGTCATTGCACCTTCATGCTTGAATAATAGTTTGGTTTGTTGGAATTGCTTCAGAATTTTGAAGGCATGGCTCCATTGCTTTCTAGCTTCTAGAAGCCCCACATCACTCTCATTCCTGATTCTTTTATGTAACCTATATTTCCTCCCTAGAAGCTTTTAGGACTGATTTGTCCCAACTGTTCTGAAATTTCATGTACTGGATTCCTCATGGGTCCTTTCAATCTAGAAACTCATATCCTTAATTATGGACATTTTTCTTGAGGTAACTATTTGAAACATTCCTTCTCTCTTTCTTCTTTGTTCTCTCTTTTGGAATATCTATTATTTGGATCATGGATCATCTGAAATTTTCCTCTAATTCTTTTTTTTTTTTTCCTTCTTTCTCTACAGCTTTCTCTGTGTGCCTTTTTTGTTCTATTTTCTGGGAAATGTCCTCAACTTTCTCTTCCAAATCATCTAAATCTTCTAGTTAATTATTTTCTTTCTGTTGACATGTATTCAATTCCTGAGAGTATTTTTCATGCCTGGAATGTTTCTTGTCTATTGCCTCCTGGTCTTGTTTTATGAATAAAATATCTTCTCTTATCACTCTGGAGATATTATTTTTTGCTTGTTTTTCCTACTTCCTGCACATTCTCTTTCCTCCCTGTTTCCTTTTTCCTGTTTATTTATTTGATAACTCGCTCTCGCTCTCTCTTCCTCTCATGCTTGAGCAGTGGTTCTCAATAGGGAAAAATGTTTCGCCCTGGGGACAATTGGCAACGTCTGGAGACACTTTTGGTTGTCTCCCCTGTGGACTTGCACTCATGGCGTCTGATGGGAAGAAGCCAGGGATGCTGCTAAACATCTCACAATGCACAGCACAGCCCCCGCAAGACAGGATCATCTGGCTCCAAATATCAATAGAGCTGAGGTTGAGAAACGCTGTGTCAGAAGTTTTCTGCGATGTCTTGTGATCTTCGGTGCTTTGCTCCTATTTTAGGTGAAACAATGAAAATGTGATGGGTTTGATTGTGGGGGTACGAGTGGAGCTCACTGACTGTGAACTTCACTGTAGATTAATCTGGATGTTAGTTTCCTTGTAGGACTGTAAACTCTCTGTATCTTTTCTTTTTTTGTAGTTTAAGAATAATTGAGTTACACAATTATGGAATTTGATACAACATTATAGCCATTTTTCCTAGTAGACTATATTTTTTTATTTTTTATTTATTTATTTCTTTTTATTTATTTATTTATTTATTTATTTATTTATTTATTTTTGAGGAAGCTCAGCCCTGAGCTAACATCTGCCAATCCTGCTCTTTTTGCTGAGGAAGACTGGCCCTGAGCTAATATCCATGCCCATCTTTCTCTACTTTATATGTGGGACGCCTGCCACAGCATGGCTTGATGAGTGGTGCCATGTCCGCACCCAGGATTTGAACTGGCGAACCCAGGGCTGCCAAAGCGGAACGTGCACATTTAACCTCTGCGCCACCAGGCCAGCCCTTATTTCTGTTTTTGAGATTTACAGAAAAGTTGTGAAGCTAGTACAGAGAGTTCTATATACTCTGTACTCAGGTTCCCCACTAGTTGCTTACGTTAGCAAGGTACATCTGTTACAATTAATGACATTACCATTAATTAATTGATGATTAATTAATTAATGTACAATTAATACATTATCATTAAAGTTCATAACAAATCAGTTTGTACAGAGAAGAGCTGTCCAGTCTCCTGCCTGGAGGATTGCCATCTGGTAACCAGTGTTCTAGGAGCCGACAGAGACGAAAACCATTGTCTGCAGACGGTCTTCACCGCAGAGGCTCACCCCACCAACTCCCACCCCTAGCTGGACCCCACGTCCCTAATACCCAAGTCTTTCTAGTTCAGGCTCCCCAGGGAGTCTGGTCTCTAGTCTAGGGAGTCTGAAAAGGAGCAGCCACAACAGAAAACATCAAATTATATCACCATAGGAACTAAGAATCTTTACAGCAGAAATTGAGCATACTCCATCAAATGAAAACATGAGCCTGGCTGGGCAGGGAGGCTGAGGAAGGATTCTAACTGCTTCCAATGGCATGTTTCAAATCCTCTTCCTATTTTTAACCCCACCTGCACCCCCACATTCAGAGGCACCTGGTGCTTCACATCCCTGAGGTTCTCCCCTCTGCGCTAGACTCCTGCCCGGCTCCAGCACCTCCAATAAGGTAAGTGACCACACTTTCTCCAGCTCTCTAACTTCCAAAATGTCGTTGCTATTCTTATTCCCATTTTTCTCGTCCTCGTGGGCTTATAACTTTCTTTCTTTTCCACCGAGATTTGAAAAGAGTAAAAATAAACTCATGAGTTTAATTCACCACGTATAGTCAGAAATTGGAGTGACTTTCGTTCATAGCCATCTTCTTGACCAAAAGACATTGTTGACAACCCTTAGACAGCCCAGGGTCCCAGAGGCACAGAGTCCTCTCGAAAGAAACAGTCTCCCTCAGTCATTCATACTCTCTCACCTCTGCAAAACTACAGAATTCCTGAAAATGGGGCTTGAAGTTCTTGTCTCTATTGGGTGTGTTGCAATGAAAATTGTGTCACAAGTTGCCTGGATGAAGCCAGAGAAGAGACAAGCAAATGTAGATTTTAAACCTGCAGTAGTTTCCCACCAAGGGTAACAGAACTGGACACAAGTTCCCTAACAGCCTGTGCTTTTCTCAAGGCCATCGTGTCCTTTAGGGCGGCGATCTCCCTCGCCTGCAGAAGCGCATTATGTCTTTTGGTTGTTTTGTTACAGTCTCTAATCACTAAATAGACCTCATTCTGGCCTTTAGCTAGATCATTGCAATGTATGGCATAGTGCTAACTCAATGCGTTGAAAAAATAACATAAAGGAAAAGAAATCAAATAAGAGTTGGCATCTAGCTCTGTTCACTGGAGGAATAAAAATATTTATTGAGTACTTTGTTCCAGGTACTGTCTTTTGCGTGAATTTTTCTCATCTAATCCTCATGACAATCTATAAAGTTGATTCTCATTCTTATTCCTGTATTTTGCAGATTAGGAAGCCTAGTTAAATAAATAGGCTATTAAATAAATAATTTTTTTTAAAAGAACTTAAATACATAACCTAAAGTGCTAGGCTTCAAGCTCAGGCCATCTGAGACCAGAGCCTACATTTTTAAACTGTGGGGGACTGGCATTGGCTACCCCAAGATATGTGTCTTTGACATGAGGATTATTTGGGGCTGGTTACTTTTAATGAACTGGGACAGGGAAGGAGACTCTGAGGAGTGGAACGTGCTTGCCCTTCGTTAGGAGACATTTACATTGTAAAGGAAATCTCCATCTGTAAAGGTGTCTTCCTCTCTGTACAGGAAGAAGGGGGGATGACTTTATCTCTAGAAACTCTTAATCAGTGAGGAAGGCAAGGACTTAAATCTGCATTTGTTTATTGTGCTTGTGTGGTAACTTCCTGTAACTGACTCCCCCCATCCCCAACATCCTCCTTTGTCTTTAGCTGAATTTGATATTTAAGGTGGGGGCTTCAGCCATTTTGGCCAGTTGCTCAGCTTGCCTGAGCCTCTCCCATGTATACATGTTATAAAGCTTTGTTTAATTTTCTCCTGCTATTCTGTCTCATGTGAATTTAATTCATTCTCCATCCAGAAGAACCCAGAGAGGGTAGAGGAAATTTCTTCCTCCCCTACAAAACACTACGCTGTACTCCACCCCAGCAGGAGGGGTTGTAATGATAGCATGCGTAGTGACTGCAGTGGCAGCTAACCCAGACACCTATGCTTGGACCTTAGTGTTTATAAAGAGCTGCTACACGCAGTATTATTTGAACTCATTTAATGCCCACAGGAAACCAGCTGATGCCGGGTGTGGAACACCCTACCCCGAATAGCTTGGCAGAGGTAACACGAAGCTGAAATCTCTGGAGAGTGGCAGGAATGCTTAGGCATTACCATTCACTCCTGTCCTTGGATTTGCTCCGCTCCACTCTGGGTCTGTCGCCAGCTCCATGATTTCCAGCAGAGCATGCAGTCTTGGTTTGTGTGTGACGTTGATTCTGGTCCTGGAAGAGTAGGCAGACCTTTCCAGGAGGGATGTGCCCAGGTGAGGAGAGCTCAGATCCCTGTTAATTCTCCCTGTTGTTCTTTCCTTCTGGAACTGAACAGTGGAAGTTGACCGTGGGTCTTTTGATTCACAGATCTGTGAGCAGAAAGAAACATGAGAAAGACTAGGGTCCGGTCTCCTATGCTCAGGAGAAGACAGGACTGTAACTGACCTACTCAGGGCCGATAGGTGGCTAACCAAGTCATAAATACTGGGGGAAAATCACAACAAAACATGTGGGATCCAAAAATGCAAATGTGTAAAATGTGGGTTACATTATTTTGAGATTAATGAGTGGCTGGGCAGGTCCAGGCAGCTGGCCAGCCTTGGCTTCTGGCTGTCTAGCTGTGATTTATGCCACCTGGGAGTGGTTGTCCTCTCTATCATAAATATCAGTGTGGACAACTCTGGGTCCTGTGGATGTCTGGGACTCCCAGGACAGCAACAAAGATTGAAGGAACCTCCTCTTAGATGTCAGTCCAGGCTGGGAAGATCAGGCTAGGGGGTTCCCTAAAATTTGGAGACTCACTCTCCCCTTGCCTGCCTCTGGGGACAGGTTGCCAGCCATTCCCAACCGGCCCTTCCCTCCCTTCCTTGTCCTCCTTTCCCCCCTTCCTGCATCTTTGAAGATAAACATGGGAGCCTGCTCCTAGTGGCGTGTGGGAGTTTGGCAGAAGATGACGGCCAGTCACCCAACACTCATTTCACATTTGCTCAGGCATCTTACAGTGGAGTTTGACATTAATGAGTTGTAAAGTGCTTCTTAAGTTTACCTGAGCTACTTCTGTCAATTCTTAAACAGCTCTGCCATAGAGAAATCTCTACCTTCTTACCTAGCAGGCATCCTTTCTGTTTTATTTAGGACTGTATTCTCTTATTAGTCCTCAGGGAAAGGAAGTGCGACCTTGTCAATGGTTCTTTATATATATGATAATAGTGTGGTTATATAACTGCTTCCCATGCTGACCACATCCCTCAAGAAGCACAGGGCACATGCTTTGAGAGCAAGGATGGCGTCTCATCCTTCTTAGCCAACCCACAGCACCTGATCCTGTGCTGACCATCTGTTAGGTGCTCAACAAATCTTTAATGAATGAAACAGGTGAAAAGATTAGATAATTTGAAATCCCAATGATGTATATGAATCATGGAATAAAACTGAAAAAGACTTTATACAAGACTACATAAGAACTGTAAAAAATACCTTTCTACTTGATCTATTCACACAGATATCCTCAATTGCAATCTCAATCTGATGGAAGAAAAAGAGGCCATCATTCATTCACTCAGCAAACATTTATTGAGGACCTACTGTGTTCTCGGCACTGTAATAGCCCTGGGAAAAAGAAGACATTTGAGGAAAAAGACGATCCAAGTTTCTGCCCTAACTGAGCTTACTTTTTGTAGGCATTTAGTGGTTGGAAAGTATGACAGACTGAATTGTGTCAAACTTCTTATGTTGAAGCCCTAACATCCAAGGTGACAATTTGGAGATAGTGCCTTGAGGGAGGTGATCAATAATAAATGAGATCACAAGAGTTGAACCCTAATCTAACAGGACTAGTGTCTTTATAAGAAGTGGAAGAGACAGCAGAGATCTCTGTCTCTGTCCACAGGCACACAGAGGAAAGACCATGGGAGGACACAGTGAGAAGGTGACCATTTATAAGCCAGGAAGAAAGTCTGCACCAGAATACAACCCTGCCAGCACCTTGATCTTGGACTTCCAGCCTCCACAACTGTAACAAAACAAATCTCTGTTGTCTCATCCCCCCGACCTGAGGTATTTTGTGATCAGCCTGAGCAGACTAATACAGAATGGATCTGCAGTCACTGTGAGAAGACAGGAGAGGAGAAAGGAGAGAAAGGAAATTGTTCACAGAAGAGGAATACAGGAATGATTCTGATCATCACTCAGAATTCTTGTCATTTATTTCACAAGTTAAGATCGCTCCTATTTTTGATGGATTCCAGTAAAGGAAAACCTACAACTTCCCTTGATGATTACTTGGCTCTCTCAACCCTGTCTCGGGCCTTTCACTGCATGGTTATGTGTCATGTCTATCTGCCTCCTGGGATTCATAAGCTACTCCCGTGGCAAGTCTCAGCTTAGTTCATTCGCCAGCCGCTGCTGGTCAGAGTCTGGCCTAAATATAGCTGCATCCCTCTCAGGGTTCTCTCATTTCTCCTGTGAACCAAATGCTTTGATTCTCATTTCTGGTTTTAACTGGCCAACCAGTCAATATATTTCCATATATAAGCAATCTCTGTGGAGTATTTCTGAATCCCCAAAGACAGTCTGCCCTTCCTTGGCTCGTGGAATTAGGTAAGCGTGAACCCTAACTAACTGCTACATGGACTTGGTCCCTGCTCCCACTGCTAAATTTGGGGTGTTTGTATTTGCTATTTATTGCCTAAGAATTTACCACTAGGTTAGTGGTTTAAACAACACATGTTTATCATCTTCATTTCTGTGGGTCAGGAATTCAGCTTAGCTGGGTCTTCTACTTCAGAGTCTCACTTAGCTGCATCAAGTTGTTGACAGGGCTAGGGTCTCATCTGAAAGTCTGACTGGGAAAGGATCCACTGTCAGTCTCACTCAGGTTGTTGGCAGAATTTGGTTCCTCAAGAATAGCTGGACTGAGGGCCCCAGTGCCTTGCTGGCTGTTGGCCAGAGGCCACTCTCAGTTCTTCAGTTGCCACATGGACCTCTCCAACATGTCCATTTACTTCAGCAAAGCATGAAAGCCAAGAGGGCAAATGGAGAGTCTGCTAGCAAGAGAGAGGTGACAATCTCTCGTAAGCTAATCATGGAAAAGACATCCCATCACCTTTGCCATTGTCCTATTGATCAGAAGCAAGTCACAAGGTTCAGACCACTCAAGTGGGGTGTGGGTTGATTACACAAGGAGGCAGGCATCACCAGAGGCCATCTTAGAAGCTACCTAGAACAGTGTTGGTGAGCAGAAAAGAAGCCATTCTGACCCATCAGTCATCTAGATGTTTCTTCTGCATCTCTGAAAGAACTACTTATTACCTTCTTGTTTCTTAAGAAAAGGAAATCTAGGAAGGTGATACTGGTTTCATTGTAAGCATCAACCTCTTAGAAGTCAGGTCAATTTGGCTATGACATTTGTCCTGTACTCCCAACACTTTTTACCCTTGGCCACTTGAATAACTGACAAGTGCTCCCTCCTAAATCCATCTGAGACAGAACTTGCATAGTGTCTGGCAAACACTACTCTTCCTCCTTCAAGAACTGGGCCGTCCTACCCCAATATCTCAAGGCAGAAACTACAAGTAACCCCTGACTCCTTCCTCTCTCTCATTCTGTCTTCATGGTGTAAAATATTAAACAAGTATTTCGATAAACAGTTATGTGGAAGGGGACCTACCTGGCAAGAAGAGTAGTTATTTACTGATGATGGAGGTGGGGCAACAAGGCAGTTCCCATGTGATTTGGGACCTCTCTAAGATCTAGTTTTCTTTACTACAAGAGAGAGGATAATAATAGGAGACATATGTCAAAGAGTTGTTGTGAGGATAAAATGAAACAATATCTGTAAAATGCTTAGTATGTTATTTTACTTCTTATGAGCCCTCAACGTGTTAGCTGCTCTACCAGCTATTAGAGAACCACATGACATGGCTGTCATCGTTTGCTCACTAACTCAACCAACAGTCTTTTCTCTCTTCTACATTAGAGGCTAAAAAGATACATACACACTTCCCCAATCTCTCTGGTAGCTGGGGATGCCCAGAGGACACAGGTCTTGGAAGGATTTTGTTCCTCTGATAAGAATCTCTTCCTTCCTTGAACAAAGATTCAGTGTCTGCAACTTCAGCAGCCATTTGTGTCCATGAGGTAACAGGCATGCGGTTTAATAACAACGCACTAACACTAAGGATGGGAGAGTGGAAAGAGTTTGTGTCCCTGATGACATTGTCAAACAGCAGACCAACACCAGCATCCAACTGCCTTCAGACTTCTTGTCATCGCAGAGAAAGAACCCTCTCACATTTAAGCGACTGTTTGTCAGGCATTCTGTAATTTGCCGTTGAAAGCACGCCTGACAGATGCATGTTTCAATAGCCTAGAACTCAAATATCTGAAATTTTAGGCCAGAAATTGTAGCCAAGGTCACAACCTCTATCAATCCAAGATTTGAAATTCCATCTTTTTCCACATTAGATGACTTCTTATAGATGGTATAAATGTAGAAAAATTGTGTGAACTTTATAATATGCTCCATTTGTTCTTTTTCTTATTAATGTAGTAAATTTACTTAAAAATTATACTCCTGACAACAAAAAGAGCTCCACATACTGAAGATTCTAATATTATGTCAAAGAAGCAGTAAGGAGAAGAGGAAAATTAAGAGCAGAAAAAAGAGGCGAACCTCTGAAAGATACAACAAACAGAAGAAGAAGAAAAGTATATTGATATTAACCATATACAACATTAGCCCCTAATTTCCAAAGTTTTACAGTATTGATCTTAGACTTTGCCTACAGAAGTAAATTTATTATAAGACTTTTTCCCTCATTCTGTCTCTTCCTAAGAATTCCCAAGAGTAATATTTTAGGATCATAGGAGACATTTATGTAAACATCAAATGGACAATATGCAAAGTAGACTCATGCCTAACCCTTATAAGTTAAGGGCCCAGGAAAGACTTACCTGCTACAAAATATCTAGTCTACAGTCCTGCCTAGAACTGCCAATACCTGGCTAAAAATGCTATCTTGAGAATTTCTAAAGTACATATGATACAGCAAAGAGACTGACTCTAGAACCACAGGCAGCCACTAGTTACGTGTGGCTACAGAGCACTTGAAATGTGGCCAGTGCCACATGTTGAAATGAAAATATTTGATACGTATTGGGCTAAAATAAAATAAATGTCTAAAATTAATTTCACCTCTTTCTTTTCATTTATTCTAATATGGTCACTAGAAAATGTTAACTTATGTATGTGGCCCTCACTGTATTTTTGTTAGAGAAGACTGCTCTAGAACCTGATGGCTCTCATTAGCACAGTGGTTCAACTTCATTTATCAGAGTGAAAGAATTGAGCCCTAAACAGACAAACCACAGGATGTGGACATTTCCATGTGGAAGACAGAAAGGTTGAAAAGGATAGATCTAAGCAGAAAGTGGGCATGATTCTGACAAATGGAGAACATGCTTAGTTAGGTTTATGAAAGGCTAGGGGGAGTGGAAGAAAAGAGAAAATCCTTAAAGAAGACAGTTGGCCCCCAAATCGTGTTTAGGCCATGATACAATCCCATCTGGGGCCCATTCCATCCGCCTTGTTGTTCTTTGCTCCTTCTGCTACTTGTCCACCTCGGCCACCTTCTCAGGGACGTTCGGGCTCTGTGAGCTATTTTACTTGGCTGCTTCTTCCAGTCCCTTCCATGAGTTCCCGTGTGATGAAGGACTAACATGCCCGGGGTCACTGGAATGGAATTCTAGTTGAAGGTGAGGAAATGGAACCAAAGTGACAAATGATTTCTGCACAGCAGAGACCTGAGCAGTCCACTCCGATATAGAACTGCTGAACTATTCTTGAAATGAGCTGCAGGCAGAGACTCTCATCCATCTTCAGCTTAAAACCTTCAAAGTCTCCATCCCCTGCAACATAGAGTCAGTTTCCATTAACAGCCTGGAGTCCCATAGCACGTTCTTTCTGAAGAGCCTTGGCTGTGCTGGAGAAACCCGTCAAATGAACAAGTCAGCAGAGCTTTAACAAACAATCAGATTAACGGCCCAGTAGGAGAGTTACAATCCCATAAGTAATAGATTTAAAACCCCACCAGGCCCAAGTTGTGGGTCAGCAGAAGCATTTGCCTCCAAACGTTTTCCGGGAAAAGAGCCATTCCATTACCTGGTGGTCTCTGTGTGGGTTCCTTTTAAATTTAGTCCTATTTGAGAGGATCAAAAAGGCATTCTCCAGATGAGAAGACTGTGTTTTATAATGCTCTATGAGCCAAACCCAAAACTTCCACATTTTTAAAATTAATGAAGCAAAAAGAAAATACATTTAGATGGGAGTGGAGACACTAGTCAGATTTGAAGGATATTTAACGCCAACAAATGCCCTCAGTATAGGGGTCTCCTGGTGAGGGCTTCTCCCTGTCTGTGTAGTCAAAACTGAGCTACTCCAGGGCTTTTAGGGCTTCAGCCAGCTCAGTTAGCATGGAAGGGAGGCACACAGTCACACAAACACTAAAGACCGGATGCAAGAACCTTCCTCCCTACGCCAATAAAAAAAAAGTTGGTGAACAGCCACCAGGAAGGTCACGTAGATGATTATCGTGTATGAATCAGCAATTTGGAATTGCAGGGAAGCCATCCATACAGGAGTATAAAGCTCAGAGCATGCCTCCCTTGCCTGTGGACAGCATCCAGGAACACAGAACCAAGAATTAAAAGATGGGACGCTGCGGCTGGATGCTACTAAGGAAACTCACCTACCTCAGGAAGGATTTCCCTCTCTGTGTGCTACCTAGGAAGGTCAGCCAAGCCATGACTGGATGAGGACTCACCTGGGAAGAGTGGCACGTTTCCTTGGTGGTATGTCTGTCACTCTCTCACAGAAGAACGTGGAAATCCAGTGACTCACTTGGTGAGAAAGACAGTGTGATATCCTGATGCTGGTGAAGTTCTCCTTTCCTGTGGTGGGTCTAATAAACTTATCTTCGCTTAATCAATAGGTTTTCTGGTGGTCTTTGGGCGAGTTGACAGCCAACATCTCTCCTGGTCTGTAAGCTAAATTCTGTTCCTTAAATAAGATTCATCAAGTTCCAAATTCTGGTCTGGACTGGGAGGAGGAAAATTGGGGATGAGGGGTCACAAAGGGTTGCTTGCTCTCATCAGACATTTTCCTTCTCAACTTCACAGAGGCCACTCTGAGGGTTCCTGCTCCCAATTATTCTCAAGGAGAGGCCCTTCCCCCTGTGGAGGAAGCAGTTATTGGGAAGTTGGGGGATTTCTCCACCAGGGAGCTGTTCCGCGGAAGTCTCGTTTATTTTGTTCTCTTGGTGCCTGAGCTGATGCCTTTTTTCCAGTTGTCTCAAAAATGCATCTGAGGCCCCAACTCTGAGACTGACAGGAGAAGATGTAGGTGCTGTTAGCAAGGTACTGGGCATATTCTTCACAGGATTTAGCTACAAAATAGCCAAACTAGGCCTGTAATATCTATCTCATCACCCACCCCAACCTATAAGAGAAAAGAGAAGACCGTATTTGAAAGTGGGCTTGGGGAGTGCCATCGGTGTCTAGGGTGGCTAGCCTAGTAAGAATGGCTGTTGCATTTTCTTCCTGTCCCACCGTGTTTTTCGATCTGTTTTCATTGGAACCCATCATTGAAAATGCATTTTACATTGAGACTCAGTACGCAAATAGGTATGTGTATATTTGTGTGTGTGCATAAACTGAAACAAAGATTTCGTAAAATATTGCCTATCCTTGTTACAAGTGAGGCACTCTAATATTTCTGTTCCGATCCATCTTATCCCGTTTCATTTTATCCCATCTTAAAATGTAGTTGCCAACCGCTAAATGAATTTGACAACCAATGAACTATAACCCCAGGTTGAAAAACACTCTCAGAGATATAGCTGTAGAAATTAGGGCACTTAATGAAATGGTGGCCAGCATCTTAGTCTGGGCTGCGGGTTCAGAGTCTCAGCTTGACTTTGGAATCTCAGTCCAGAGAAGACACGGGCCCAAAGTGAGTAGGCTGAAGTGATTTCAGAGCTTGCTAACGGGTCACAACCCACCGGATGAAAAACACTTAAAAAAATCCAGCTTCATTCCTAAACTTCATTTGGATTGCCAATTCCCAGATAGGGTCGGAAGAAACAAGAGCCAGGAAGCCTCTCCCTGGCAGAGCCAGGTAATCCTTGTGACACACTTTTTCACAATGTTCTCTTCTTTCCTTTCTCCTATGGAATGGTGATTCTAAAATCCAGGATGTGCAAATAAAAAGAAAATTTGTGCAAAGTGTCCTGGTAATGGGAGAAGAAGTGGTTCTCTCAATTCCCAGTTGAGGACAGTAACAGTGAAAGGTTCTGTTGGGAAGAAAGATGCTTTGCTTAGGGAGAAGAGACTGTGTTACAAGGCCCAGCTACACACTGCGTGACTGACTTTGCCTAGGAACGTGCACATGTGTGATTGTAGACACCTCTTATCATTATCTTCCAGGGAAGAAGGACCTTCCTCCATGTTTTCTGAGAAACCGTGATGTAGAGATTTTTTTTTTTAAGATTCTAAATGTCCTAACAATGAGAGTTGAGCGATATTGTAAGTATATCCTTTAACTTCTATGAGAAAGATAGTATATGTAAAAATCAAAAAAATAATTCTCATAATTCCAGCTGTACACAGACCTCTTTTCCTATCTCTTCAGAAGCAAAGACTCTAAGGAGCCACTTCCTAGCCTGTTCTAACTCCTCCCGCTCAAACAGAATGTCACATGTAGAGTCGGACATTAGCAGAAGTCGTTGAATCTCATTTTTAAGAAATCAAACAGATTCTTACTACATGCTGAATGATTTAAGCCAGAAAGCAGGGACAGGATAAGAGAAATGGAGAATGTAACTGTTCCTACATATGGCAAAACCAATATTGCCCAAGCAAGAGCACTTGACTCCCGAATCAAGTTAATGATGGAGAAAGAAGCTACCCAGAGAACAGAAGTTAACAAAATCCTAAAGGTGCATTTGCATACAATTGGTTCAGAAACCACCACACCGTCTAAACCATCACAGCCAGTGTTACTGGACAGCCTCTCCCTGCTTCTCCATAAACCCCTCTGGTCACACACTTCATGGTTCCTTTGTTTCCTCAAGGCCACCAACTACATTTCCCTTGGCCTGGGAACTGCTGGGTGCTAGGAATAAGAGAGAACACAGTGTAACTTTCCCTGGATTAATGCCCCAAAAAGTGGGTCTGTGCCTTCCCCAGCAATGCTGATAGTGTCTGCTGGACGGGGGAATGACGAGCACCAAAATAGAACAGCCCAAAAAGGAAAACAGAGCCACACAATGGCCCTCACATAGCTACCTGGAAAACACTTTATCCAGCAGCCACTTCCAACAATTACAACAGAGTTCAACTCTCTGCTAAACTGGGGAAATAATTTTTAAAAACATACTAATATATTCCTTTGTTATTTAAATTTATGGCCGCACTAGGAGAAAAGCAAGAAAAAGATCGTGGAAACTTTCTTATTGTACAGATAAATAAACCAACCCAGAGAACGAGAGATTTGCTCGATATTACTCATCTGGGAAGCGGCAGAGCCAAGACTCAAGCCGGCTATCACTCCAAGGATGCTGTTCTTCCTTGGGCTTGTCAGGGGAAGAAGGGCCACAGAGAATCTTGCAGAGGGGAATGAGGTGAAGTGTGTGACAAAGCGTTGGCAACAGGCCTGCCCTCGAGGGCCAGATGCTGTTCCAGCGTCCCTTCCAGGCTAGAATTCTGATATTCTAGAAGATATTTCATTTCTGGAGAGAGGAAATGGTATTAGCTCTGTGTCGCGTTTTATTAAATAATACTTACCTGTGAAACTCTATTTGAAGCTCTTTATTAAACAATTTGGGGATGAAGTGATTTAATCCTAAAGGCCTGGATGTTTTTTATTTTGAGAAAGAATGCATTTAATTGTGTCCTCTCTCCCAGGCCATTTGAATCGATTTTAAAGAGACATCTTAAAGCAGAGAACCATTCAGACACACATCCCACACTATTCTCAAAGTTTTTCCAATGCAGAATATTCCAGTATCAGCGTCCAGTGACGTCCTGGACACTCTGTTTCATGGAGATAGGATGGCAGCCCTCCCTATGTGGGAAAATTGTGTGTGGTTTACACGCTCTTCCCTGTTGGAGCTGGGAAGATTTTAATCTAGTGTTTTTTGCTTACTCACTTATGAAACATTGAGCTGAGGGCTGTGTGGTGGGCGTTAGGGACACACCGGGCTCTGCTCTGACAGGACTCAGAGACAAGTGGAGGAGGCCAAGATTTAACAGGGCCTGACCATTTAAGACAGGGTGGTTCGGAGCACACACACTGGAAAGCAACAGACCCATGTGGGGATCCCAGCTTCAGGGCTCCTGGCTCTGTGACTTTGGGCAAGATCTTAACCTTCGAAGTCCATTTTCTTATTTATAGAGGCAAGTGACAGTAAGATCTACCACATAGGTCTTGTGAGGATTCAATAAGCAGGTACACGGAAAAAGTTAGGCAACACCTAGAACAGAGTAAGAATGCAATAAACATCAGTAATCATTAACAATAAGTGTTATAGAGTCATAGAGCACTTGGCCCAGCCTTGACAGAGGAGAATCAGGAAAGCCTCCCCAGCGAATGGGACACCAGAGCAAGGAGGGGCAACATAAGGAGTGGTTCTCAACCAGGGGGTCAGCTTTTGCCCCTCATGGGACATTTAGCAATGTCTGGAGACATTTTTGGTGGTGACACTAGGGGGTGGATGCTACTGGCATCTAGTAGGTAGACGCCAGGGATGCTGCTAACATCCTACAATCACAGGACGGTCCCCACAACAAGGAATTGTGCAGCCCCGAATGTCAACGGTGCTGAGGTTGAGAAACCGCAGTCTACAGCATGGATCCTGCAGCCAGAAGGCCGGGTTTTTGCAGAGGAGGAAAAACCTGTTCCTCCACTCTCTCAGGTTTAAAGACTGGAGCCTTCCAATGAAATTGACAAAAGGCAGATTAACAGGAGAAAAAAGCATATTATTCCTATGCACCCAGGGGCCTGGAAAAGAAGTAGCTGGCTCATTAAATGGTTCAAGTTAAAGAATACCTAATTTAGAGGAAAGGGAGAAGGGAGAAAGGCTTCTATGGGAAGAATAATTAGGTTTCTTTAGGAAAGACAAATGGGTCTTTAGGAGGACAGAAGATAACGTTTGTGATAACGTTTGTCTATACAGGTGAGTGGTCTTTCCATCTTCTTAAGGATTACAAGACTCCCCCAGAGAGGGGATTTATGATAGGTTTACTCTTGATCTCTCTTTTTTGGGAGAAGTTGCCCCTAAGGTGGAATTTATGGCAGACCTCATTTCTCAGAAGTTTCTGCTTTTGGTCAGGTAAGGGAAGCTCCAAGAAGGTTCTTTATACATCTGTTGAATTTCAAACGTCTTCAGCTGAAAATAATCTTTGTACCAACTCTGAGGTTCCAAGTGGGTCCCCACAGTTTTAATTCTGGCTCTGTCACTTCCTAGCTATGTGACTTGAAGTAAGTTATTCAACCTTTCTGTGCCTCACTTACCCCATTTGTAAATGGAGAAATTAAGAAAACTTACTGAGTTAACATTGATTAAATACCTAGAACACAGCAAGTACTACATTTACACTTAAACAAATAAATTCCAATGTCTAAGTCCTAAAGGGTATTTTCCTCCCAATCAGGAGTAATGGCCTATGGAAATCCCACTCTTTCTACGCTCTATATCGCTTCTAATGAAGATCAACTTTGAATCCACAGAGTTCTAGTAGTTATGTCCTTTGGACTCTATATTTTTAGCCAAGTCTCCTTCTGGTTTACTTGGCTCAGTTAGTCCACTGTGATTTAAAATTCACATATAAGACACACAACCTAGAAGCAAGGCACACTCTGATGCTGCTGGAGAAAGGCGGGATGGGGCAAGGAGGAGGCAGAGCTAAGAGGGACCATTACGAGCATTCCCTTCTGAACTTCTGCTTTTATTGCTTTATGTTTTCTTTCAAATTTTCCTTTCTATTCAAAACTTAGATCTCCAACAGCCTCCAAATCCTCTGCTATTTTTCTTAAGAGCTGTAACGATAAAGCTGTATAGCTTCTTACTGCTTAAGGGCGTTTTAGAATAATAGTCTATGCTTGGATAGCTGAGGATAGATGAGAAGTCAGATTCTTGGATTTCTTTATGATTTATCTCTTAACTGAGCAGGAGGCTGGCTGGATCATTGGTGCATTTGCACAAACACCTGCATGTGAGCCATTCATTACAAGGAAATGATCAGTATCACCAACCGGTATGACAAGTGAGTTTAGAATGGAGCACGTTCTAAGCAGGATGATTCTTTTTTTTTTCTCTGAATATTTCTCTTCTACTCCTTTCTTCCACATCCCTTGTGAAGATCAAAGTCTGTCCTTCAGGCTGTATGCTTTCAGAAATTTCATCTGCATTCCTTTCGAAACTTTTCAAACCAAGACAAGAAGAATCCAGTGAGGGCCTTGAGACTTGAATTCTCTCAGGAGCACTGTTGCCCCCCTTCCTCAAAGACGGTTTTCAGCCTTCTTCTGGATCATGTCACTGTATTATTGTTCCTCATTTGTTTCAGTCCTTAGGCCAGAGGAACTCCAAAGCATCAACGCCATCTGAAGAGCCAACCAAATCCAGAAATTGTATTCAGGATATTCAAAATAGGATGAGGGGAAGGGACCCGCTCCACGATACATTTGAGACACAGCACATCAAGTTGTTTATTTTCTGTAAACAGCCAATCCAAGAAGAGGCATCAAGGTCATTAGCAAAAACGCTTTCCCTGTTGCCCACGGCATCTTCTGAGAAGTTGAGGTCAGCGAACCCACTTCCTTATAGCAAGGCTCCATTCGGGAAATAGGTTGCTTTTTTCCTACCTACTATTTTTATGAAATAAATTGTGGAACTAGATTTGGTTATTGGGGCAGATTTATAGACTTTTGTGGTCCACTTTCAATCAGAGCTGATTTTACAAAACAGAGTTGAAAATATCTCATTATAAAACAGCTTCCTATGCAAATACGTTCCATGATTCTAAGAAATGGGACCGTTTGGGCAATATCAGGAGAACAAGAATGTGTATTTCCAAGTCGAAATTCAACCTGAGAGAAGAATTCTCTGTTTTCTTTTTTTTTTTTTAAAGATTTTATTTTTTTCCTTTTTCTCCCCAAAGCCCCCCAGTACACAATTGCATATTCTTCGTTGTGGGTACTGCTGGTTGTGGCATGTGGGACGCTGCCTCAGTGTGGTTTGATGAGCAGTGCCATGTCCGCGCCCAGGATTCGAACCAACGAAACACTGGGCCGCCTGCAGCGGAGTGCACGAACTTAACCACTTGGCCACAGGGCCAGCCCCTCTCTGTTTTCTTTTTTAAATAAACACTCAAGTGCTCTCAGTAAGTAGCCCTGATTTGCTTTTTGTTTCTGCTGCTGCTTTTTCCTTTTCCCCCCGCCTTCTCTGTCTCCTCCCCCTTCTTTATCGAGACGTTAAAAAGACCAACATTTCTCTTGCTTTCTTGTTTCCAATTTGAGATTCTGTCCCTGAGATCAGCTAATTCATTTGCTGTTTTCATAAGGTTACTAATGTTGGGTTTTAGTAAAATTAAAGAGTTCATATCAAAATGTGAATTTATCGTGTCCTATTAAAAAAAAAAAAAGAACACTGATAATTATTTTTTAAAAAAGGAACAAGTTTACTAGTGGCCCAAATTCCTAGAGCAGAGTCATGGGCCACAGCCAGCATGCAGCCTGTTTTTATACAGTCACTGGGCTAAGAAAGTTTTTATATTTTCAAAATCATTGTAAAAAATAAAGCAAAAACTGGGGCCAGCCCCGTGGCCGAGTGGTTAGGTTCGTGCGCTCTGCTGCAGGCGGCCCAGTGTTTTGTCGGTTCGAATCCTGGGCGTGGACATGGCACTGCTCATCAAACCACGCTGAGGCAGCGTCCCACATGCCACAAGCAGAAGGACCTACAACTAGAAAATACAAATATGTACTGGGGGGCTTTGGGGAGAAAAAGGAAAAAAAATAAAATCTTTAAAAAAATAAATAAAGCAAAAACTAAAATAAAACAAAAAAACAAATAAACAAAGAACAACATGCAACAGACACCATACATGGCCTGCAAACCTTAAAATATTTACTATTTGGCTTTTCACAGAAAACGTTTGCCGATCCCTGCTCCGTTGTGTCCTTTCTTTCCTGGCCTGATAGATCACTAATCTATTCATCTTCAGATTGATCTTACATTTTCTCTTTGCTCTACCTTTTTGGGTTAAAAACACTTGTAACATTATTCCTTGGCCTTATTTTTTGCAGTGCCGATTTTCTGATGTCATTCATGTGTTCATAATAGTTGAGTTCCTACAACATGCCAGGCACTGACATATTACTTAGGGCACACTGAGCTGTGCTTAGTTAATAAAGCCCCCAAATCCTGTGGCTTAAAGATACATTTCAAGCAGATAGTAGACTCGTTTATGCTTCTCCTAAAATTTTCTCTTAGGGTAAATATATGGTTTCGCTTTGCCTACAGGACAGAGTACAAACCACTTAGACTGGCTGGCTATTAGAGCTTTCCACAATTGTCTTTTTAACCTCCCCTCCCACTATTTCCCCATATGGACTCCGTGAAGGATCAGCAGGGTACTCATTATCACTCAAACATAAGTTGTTCTTTGCTATATTCATTCCGTTAAACATGCCAGTCTCTCACTCAGGAAACACTCCAGATATTTCCACCAAAAATAAAATGAGTTGGTAGACAAGCTGTTGTGAATATGTGCCTGCCAGATGTGGCAAACCATTCGTAGATAAGCCTTTTTTAACTTGATGAACAGTTTCATCCCCAAACATTAAAGAACAGTGAGTTTAGAGCGCTGAACAAGACTAATGTGTTAGGCCTGGTGCTGTGAATGAAGCATAGCCCTTGTTCTCAAAAGACACCAAAGTTTAGAACCCAACAAGGCAACTTAAGTCTGAAGCCCTCAACATTCTCCTCCTCACTCATTTATTCATACATTCATTCAGCAAACTTTTATTGAGCAGTTATTGGGCACGCATGATTCATCAGGCCCTGTCTTGGCCACCTGGCACATTAACTAATTAATTCTAAGTGCAGTGACTGACACGCAGGGCACTCTGGGAGCACGGAGGAAGGCACATAACCAGGCAGGGTTGAGGCCAGGGGAGGTTTCCCGGAGGAAGGTACTCCTGAGTTTGGTCTTTAAAAATTCGAAGGAGGCAGCCAGGTAAAGGGTCAACAGAGAAGTGTCCAGGCTAGATTTCTCACCTAGGCTATTTCTTCTATAGCTGTGAATATTATTTCTAGAAGCACCATGCTTACCCAAGAATGGGGGTAAATGTTACAAAAGGGCTATTTTTTCTTGATTTTCTTTTCACTGGATTGCATAGCTTGACAACAGATAATGTATTTTTCTCTTTCGTATATTCAGTCTTTTGACA
Source organism: Equus caballus (assembly GCF_041296265.1). NCBI lineage: Eukaryota > Metazoa > Chordata > Mammalia > Perissodactyla > Equidae > Equus > Equus caballus. The sequence goes on along the minus strand of NC_091703.1, from coordinate 48,189,851 downwards.
TAAGTGATAAGTCCAAGTTAAATATGTACCAGTTGGACTGTGAGATCCCTAAATTCATCCCTATGGGATTGCTCAGTTGAGAACTAATCATTCCAAGAAAGAAAGAAGGAATTCTACTGTAAATAGACTTAAAGGAAATGAAAAAGTAGTAGCTTGAGAATGCAAGCTAACAAGTTGCTTTAAAAATTGTCTTTGTCCTACTAGCATCAGAGGATATATCAGAGCCAGGATACAGTTAAAAGTGTATTCTCTAGAGAGAAACTTCCTAGGTTCCAATCCCAACTATGAAAACTGGGAGAGCTGTGTGAACTAGCCCAATTGGTCTCTACCTCTGGGTCCGTTTCTTCATATATATCATGGGAAATAATAAGAGTAACCACTTCACTGGGCTGTCATGAGAAGTAAAGAAATTAATAGGAGGAAACTGCTTCAGGGTTTGATACAGACTTTCTATCATTATTAAATCAATGAGCAGCCTCCTTCAGGGGGATTCTGTCAAATCTCATCGCAGGTTATGTTTTCTGGGTCCTGGAATACTATCCGTGTGGAGGAACAGGAATGGAATGCAGCCATGGACCACATCCAAGTCACTCTGGGGACTCCCCATGGCCCCTTAGTGAGTTGATACTGTACTTGTACTTTTCCTTAGAACAGGCATGTTCACAGCCTGTCCAAGAGCTAAAGCAGTAGGAAAAGTATAGTATATATTTAGTATTATACATATTATATATTTTAGTGTGTATATATATATAGTATAATATAGCAGCTATCCACTATTCTCCACATCATGTTCAATTCAAATAACCACAGGCATCTTTGCCAGTCTCTTTGCTTTCTCCTTGTCAGATAATACCCATGGGGTTTCCTGTATGTTTTTGAGCCAGTGACGACACTGGGTAACTCATCTCTTTTATGTGGGCATTACTTACCTCCTGATTTCATTTCTACCTCCCTCCAGGCATAGATTCCTTCCCTTTCTAACTCTGACGTGATGAGCATTAGACTGTGACTCTAATGTACAGCACCTCAAAATTTCTCAGGGAAATTATGAACAAATGTATAGAAGATACGAGAATCCTGAGATAAGGTTGGTCTTGCTTATTTTTTTCTTCTACTCATTTTTATAGAGAGGAAGATAATTCATCATGTGAGTATAAACAGTGCTCCTAACAGAGTCACACAGCCATTATCTAAAATGCCAGAGGATTTATCTAACATCATTTATGAAAAATAGAAATTTCTATGGCCAGCTCCGGGGTACAAAACACATCGCTGGATGTTCTCCCCAATAATGCTAAGATTCCACAGAGGAAATTAAATGTCGTGAAATGCCCTTAATCATGGGAGTTGGCAAAATTGTTCTTCACGGAGTACACACCAGCATAGAGGGCACCATATGAGGGAGAGAGAAGAGGACATAGAGGCATAGTATGGGGTCAGAGTGCTGGTAAGACTTTTAGAGGTGACTTGAGTCTCCAGGATTGCACTGTTCTTAAAGAGAGAGAGAGAGATTTTATTTTGCCAGTCCCTCTAGCAGAGAAGAGATTACATACTCAAATCAAGGTAATTCCTAAAAGGGTATTCTTTGCTTCAGATTTTGGCAGGTTTTCCTGTTTTTCTTCACCTGCCCTCCCAGGAGTTCATATTTTTGAATACTATCCAGGATGGTGCAGGACACAAAGAGACGCGCCCACAGGGCACAGTTGGCGGGGAGGGCAGTGGTGAAATGGAATTGCCTGGTTAATAAAGCCTCTGGGGTAGGAGACAGTAAAGGCAGTGCTGGCGTGCCAGCTTGGCCACGTGTGCTTTACACGGGGAACTGGGGTGATTATGGGAACATGCCCCCCAAAAGACAAGAAAGACCACAGAAAGCTAGGCAAGAGATAGTTGGAAAGCTGGGAATATAAATACTATAAATACCAGGATCCTTCTGTACAGAGAGTTTTATATCCCACTTTTCTCTTTTAACATTTTGTCATAAGAATTTCCCCTTATTATTAAATATCCTTTGAAAATGTGCTTTTTTTTAATGGCTGAATAGTAGCTGTCATATGAAAATACCAAAACGCTCTTAGTCATTTCCTTTTATGAGACACTTAGGTTGTTTCTCATTGGGGAATATTAGTAATAAGACTTTGATGAACATTGTCACACCAAAACCTTTGTCCCCACCTCTGACAGGATAACTTCTAAAGCACAGAATTACTAGGTTAGAATTTAAATTTTTTTCTTAAATTATTTAATTATAACAACAAGCATTATTGGCAAAAATTGCTACTGGAAAAAACACAACTAACTCTTGATAAGCCTACAATTCACCCGGCAGAAGCAGAAATGTTAGACAGAGATAGAGAGCAGCCGACAAAGGGGGCAATGCCTTGAGGTGGCAGCCAGCATGACGTGCAGAGGGAAGGAAGAGTGTAGGCCATGCTGGTGAGTGAGATAAGTGTGAACAGATTAAGAGAGTTCCTGCTGCTTTAGGTTTGTCACCCCGGCAAGTCCCTTAGGCTCTCTAAACCTCAGTTTGCTCATTTTGAAAACTGGAGGTGTTGAGCACATTCAGGATTGAAATACTTAATACTGTTAAGTTGAATGTTCTCCCTAAATTGATCTGTAGATTTGATGTAATCTCAATTACAATCTAGGCCAGGATTTTTATAGAAAGAAACATGCTGATCTTAAAATTTATAGAAAAAGGCAAAGGACTTAGAATAGCCAAAACAATCTTGAAAAAGAAGAACAATGTCGGAGGACTCAGGCGACCTTACATCAAGACTTACTTTAAAGTTTTGGTAATCGAGTCAGCGTAGCATTAGCGTAGGGCTAGACAGATAGATCAATGGTCAGAATAGAGTCCAGAAATGGATCCATACTCATGAGGTGAATTGTTTTGACAAAGGAACCCAAGAAATTCAAAGGCAAAAAAAAAAAAAGCTTTTCAATAAATGGTGCTGGAGGAACTGGCTATCCATATTTAAAAAAAAAACAAAAACAAAAACAGAAAACCTGGATCCCTGGTTCATATGATACATAAAAATTAAGTCTAGATGGTAGAAAGTCCTGTGAATGGGGGTTTGAGAACTTTGAAGTATAGTTTATAGGATAAAGCCTCTGCCCTCAGACCCAGACGCTCCCCTAAATGCTTCAAGACTGACTTAAACTAGGCTTAAGCCTGGGCTTCACCCCTTCCCCCTTCCTTATTAACATACTTATAGAGAAGCTTAAATTCAAAATCCAAAATATCCACGTATCCACGTACCAAGAAGTACCATCACCTCAAACTCAAAAAAGGACAAAAGTCTTAAAGAGGTTACATCTGAAGCAAAAATATTAGAAGAGGTGAATCAAGAATTTTATGTAAACATTGTAAGTATTCTTAAAGAGATAAAGCAAGATATGAGCAATATTAAGAATAAGAAATTATTAAAAGTGGAAACATTTAAGGTATAATAGCTGAAAAGATTACACAAAAGATGGGATTAAAAAACAGGATAAATACAGAAAAAGAATGAATTAGTGAATTGGAAAATTACACATGAAGGAAATATCTCAGAAATCAGAAAACTAAAGAAAGAAAATAGAAAAGCTAAACTTTCCTCCTGTTTCTATTCTATTCCTCCCTGTTTCTATTATATATATATAGGTGATATATACTATATAATATATATATTATTATATAATATATTATATATATCAACCCCCTCCCTTCAAGATAATTAGGGCCAATTAACTTGCATTACCATAACTCCCTAGTAACCCACGGGCATGAGAAGCTCAAAGTGGCCAGATGGTAGACACAGCTTTGAATTCAGTAGACCGCTTACTTTGTCTACTGGTAGAGACTTATCCCGTACTGGGAACTCTAACAGAGCCTGAAGTTATGGGGATAGGAAGAACAAATTCCACAGGTAGGTCACTGGGAGTGAGGGGAACCAGACCTGTGTATTCTAATGACTGGGGATATAACACCATATATTGCCCTTGTTTTAGTACACCTACTGCAAAATGGAGGACTAAACTCTAACCCTCAGGCTGTGTTCTATGAGACCATGCACATTCACTCAAATCAGTTGCTTCTGGGTGATGAGGTACAGGTGAAACCAGTGAATCCTGTGATCATTGCTACACCTTCTTTGCAGTAAAATGGTCCCTTGTCTGAGGAAATGCTGTTGTAGGACACCATGTTGATACATCAGGCACTCTGAAGCCTTTTGATGGAGGTGTTGATCCATATTGCTGCAGATGTTTATTTTAGTAAGGATGAATTTCTGCTGTTTTTCTCAATTGAAGGCTTAGCATCAGTCTCTGATGCTAACCTTTAGCAGTGGCTAGATAAGTCTTGGTGAGCTGAATCCCCTTCAGTTAGGGGCCAGCATACCTCCATCCTTGCCCCTGTGACTGTTCAGGGGCCCAATGCACTAGTATTGAAAAGACTAAGAAGAGAGGTTAGCTGACGACCACAGGCTTAGTCATCCCATCCACTGATGGGTGAGATCCCCTTGTGCAGAAGGAGCATGGTGGGCATTAACACAAGACCAAAAGACCTGCACGCTGGGTGCCCACAACTGTAGGTCCCATATACCTCTTCCCCCTGCCTCCTTGTCCTCACTCTTTCAGTCTTGGTCCTTCAAGGGACCTGACAAATTAGCCAAGTCATTCACCATCACTCTACTTCCATACCTCAGGCCCTTTTCCTTCCACACAAAATAGACAAGTAAGTGCGCTGCTCAAAGCTCTGCCCATGTTATATGGAGATCTGACAGGTGAAGAAGAAGATCATGGGAGCGGTCTAAAACACCTCCCAAGACACTCCTTGGGACCACCACTTTTCCACTCTAAGATTTTTACTTCATGAGTAGTGAAATTCCTTAAAAGAAAAGAACTCATGGCAGCTTAAGGGAAAATGAGAAGCGGGTGAGCCGGGAAGGCAACATGTTAGCATTCAGGCATTGGGAGAATAACTCCTCTTCAAATAAAAGTGGCTTAAATCCCTGAGGCCTTGAAAAAGTATCATTTAGTGTTTGGTTAAATACAATTTTGTATTGTTTGTGATGATTTCACATGCTTTTACACCATCTCTCTAATCAGCATTTTCATCCCCTTGAAGGCAGGAAGTGTATCTTATGGTTCCTTGCATTCAACTCCCCCAATGCCTGTCACAGCAGCTATTCAAATTAGTAGTTTTGAATTGACTGATGCCCACTTATGCAGTCCGAGCGCTCTCACTCTCAATTCTGCCTCAGTTACTTTGCCCTGATTATTGATGTCCATGCTTCCACCCACAAACTATCCTTCAAGGTTTTCAAATTCCTATTTGTAGATCATTCCACCTTTTATTTCAATATGGAGTGGCCGTCTTCAACCCAATGTCACTCCAATTCTGAGGTCCACATCCACCCCTGGGTGCCCCTCTCTGAATGACTGCTCCAGTCCCATTTGCTCACTTGTCTCTCACACAGTGTCTGTGTGATGCCTGTTGAAGGAAGAAATTGTGAGAGTTCCCTGGCCCCGCTCTCTGATAAGGGAACTGAATTATTTGACTGGCTTGCAAAATACAAAATCCTTCTTTCATGGATGCAGGACTGGGCTCAGGCAACCCTCCACTCTGCTCTCCATCCCTCAGCCTCCCGCCATCGAGGACCTCCAAGTCAAGGAGGGAATCCAGAATCCTCAACTCTGATATGAAATCCACAGACCCCTTGTCAGCAAACCCATGGGCTTGGTTCCTGCAGAGCTAAGCTCTCGTCAGTCTGAAGATCAAGTCTATCCCCAGAATGTCTCTCCCATGGCCACCCTTTGGGGTCTTACTGTTACTGAGCTGAATTAACAGCCTGGTTCTGCCACTTACTAGTTGTGTGATCTTAAATGAATTGCTCAGTCTCTCAGAAATCTCCCTTCCTGAGCTGACATAGGAAAAGATCCATTTGTATTCCCCAAGTTGTGGTGCTGCTTGGCACGGTGCCTGGTATCTGGTTGGCACTAAATAATAAGCGTTGTTATTACAATTCTGGGAATATTGTTATTTACCCTATTTCATGCCCGCTTCCCCTCCCATGCAGGTTACCGTGTTTCTAGCTTTATAATTGTCCCTTTGTACCCATCTTGTATGTACTCCTCCTACTCCTACATACAGCTGCCTAGTGGAGTTTGTTATTTTTTTTCAGTGAGGCCATAGTACCCATTCTGGCAAGTTTTAAAATGCCCCTCCTGCTTTTCCCCTTGCCTTGCATACCACCCCTTTCTAGTGACTTTGCAATTAATAAAAATGCACAAACAAACTTGCAGCATATGACAATGAGGTTGCCTCCATAAAAAACCAGAAAGCACACATCCATTCATACTGGCATGCCTATTTCTTCTGACTCACAGGCTGTGATTTAATGACAGGTTCATATCCCAAAATTGCAACGGGACTGAAAACACAGGATGAGACAACATGTGCCACACAGTGCGCTAGGAATAGGCCAACAGATGTTACTAAGAAAAAACAAGAAAAGCATACCAATTCTCAATGCACACTAAACTAAAAGCCAAACGACTTACCATTTTTCAGTAGAAGAGTCAAAAGAATGCATTAACCTGGGTTATGGCATGAGAACGGGCATTTTCAGCAACATCACTTGGTTAAAGCAGGCCAATGAGGCCATACATGGCAGATTAACACTGAATTGTATACTTTAAATGGGTGCATTTTATGTTATGTGAATTTCATCTCAATAAAGTTTTTATTTAGAAAATAACCCTGTATAGTTGGATCAGTGGGTTTACCTGCCCCACCACCATGGGTAGCACAGCTAACTCTGGCCAGTGAGCCCAGACATGTAAACCTCTTTGGTTCTAAGCAAGAATACAAGAGTAAATCAGCAAAAATCCCGTCACCCTGGAGGGATTTTTCTACAAAGTCAGGTCCCCATTAGAGAGCAGAGAAGGAACTAGATCAGCAGGTGGCTCATAGCAAGGTGCAGGGGGATGGAGTACTCTGTGAAATCAGACAACAGGTAGCAATAGGTGTGGAGGAATTAGGATGAAAGCGACTTGAAGAATGGCAAAGCTCTCAAGGATTTTATATCAGAAAGTTCAATATTTCGTATGAATTTTCTAGACAAAAGGCTATTCAAAAAATGAAGGAAAAACTTGGAGCACCTCCGTAAGTCAAGTGTCCTCTTTGTCACCTGCAACATCACAGCTCCCTTCAGGGATGTGCTGCTTAAGGTCATCAAAGAGCAGAGCCAGCTTTAAGCAAATTATGAGAGATGTCAGCTTGGGGTTTCCTCCCCTCACTTTCTTTTCCTGTTTTTGCTTTCCTCTAGGATACTGGGCTGTTGGCTCATGACTCCAAAGAAAATGCCCAACTTACTGACTTGTTCTTCTCAGGGCCTTTCTTCCCAACAAATTATGCTAGTCTGAGCAAATCAGATAGAATTAATCACACATATGTGTAAGTAAATGGCTAATAGAGGTGGATCTGGCATCACCCTGGGAGATGAATTTCCTATTATGAAATTGCAGCCCTCCAGGAATAGGGCAGAGAGAACCCCACATTTCCATGTCAAGAAAGCCATAAACCCATAAAGCAGTTGCTATCTGCTTTGTCTATTCATAAAGTTTAATATTTGCCAAAGAACCAAGGGCACCCCCAAGCTGCATAATAGTTGCAAAGGATGTTTACATTTACATTTTAAATGTAAATACCTAGAGTGAAAAAAATGTCTTTTTGATGTGGGTGTATGACACTATTTTTAACTCTTCCCAAACTGGCAGTAAATTTGCAGAATTATGACTCCCAGGCTAAGCCAATACTTTTCAGAATAAATGGTGATGTTAAACTAAGTACTTTGAGGCTCCTAAGGGATGAGAAGAGCTGAGAACGCGGTTTTGATTAAATGATTTCACCCCATACACCACAAATACATGTACAGGTTTGTATGTGGCTTCTTCTGAGAATACGTCTTTCAAAATAGGCCTCAAACCAGATACCGAAAGATAAATGTCCCTTCTATCTGGATTAGCACATCTTAGACAGATTGACTTATTGAACAAATGGCATTCAGTTTTAGCCTAGAAAAGGACTGTTTCTTTGCTGTATAGTTTCCAGACTTTACTTCATGAGGTAAAAGAACATGAAAAACAGCAGAGCAGGGGCCCCAAGGAGTCGCTGCCCTTCCGAGTTCTTGTGTCCTGCAGGCTCAATTAATACGCTCTGCCACACATGGAAAATGACCGTTAAAAGGCCACCATCACTAGGCATAGTTCATGAACTTTGGGGGAATGAGCACAGAGTTGGGCTTATTTCTTGTCATTGTTGGTTATTGAGGTATAATTTATATATGGCAAAAACGAATATTTTCAAGTGTGTAGTTCTCTGAATTTTAACAAACTTAGACAGTCATGGTGGTGTAACACCATCACGATCAAAATTTCCCGACATCAGAAAGTCTCCTTGTGGCCATATGTAGCCTATCCTTTCCTTTCAACCCTTGCCAATCTGATTTCTGTCCACATCGTTTTGCCTTTTCTAGAGTGTCATATGAATGGAATCACATAGTGTATAGCCATTTGTATCTGGCTTCTTTCACTTAGCAAAATGCTTTTGACACTCATCCATGTTGTTGCGTGTATCGAACACCGTTCCTTCTCATTGCTGAATAGCATTCCATTTATGCACAATTTGTTTATCTAGTCACAGCTAGAGGACATTTGGGTCGTTTCTAGCTTTTGATGATTGTGGATAAAGTTGGTATAAAAATTTGCTGTAAGTTTTTGAGTGTTCATCTTCATTTCTCTTGGATAAACACCTAACAGTGGGATGCCTCTGTTAAGTGAAAAGTGCATATTTAACTTTATAAGAAACTTTCGAACTGTTTTCCAAAGTGGCTACACCATTCCCATCAGCCCGGTGGTCTAGTAGTTAAGATCCCGCCCTCTCACCACCATGGCCCAGGTTTGTTTCCCAGTCAGGAAACCACATCACTGCGTCTCTCATTGTCATACTGTGGCAGCTGCGTGTTGCTGTGATGCTGAAAGCTATGCCACCGGGATTTCAAATACCAGCAGGGTTGCCTATGGCGGACAGGTTTCAGCGGAGCTTCCGGACTAAGACAGACTAGGAAGAAGGATCTGGCCACTCACTTCTGAAAAAATTGACCATGAAAACCCTGTAAATAGCAGCAGAGCACCGTCTCATATAGCATCAGAAGGCGAGAGAAAGGTGCAAAAAGACCAGGCAGGATTCTGCTCTGCTGTACACAGAGTCACTAGGAGTCAGAACCAACTCACAGCACTAACAAAACAAATACATTCCCACCAGCAATGTATGATACTTGCAGCTGCTCTGCATCCTCATCTCTCGTCAGCACTAGATGATGTCAGTGACCTAGACTGAGCCATTTTAATAATAATTCATAAACTCTCAATTTAGGCTGGGCTATAAAATTTAGCTATGTATATTGGTTGAATAGCGTCCTCCCCCAGCCCCTCCCCCAACCAACACCAATATACCTTCATCTGGAACCTCAGGATGTGACCTTATTTGGAAACAGGATCTTTGCAACGTAATTAGTTAGGTTTAGATGAGGTCATACTGGATTAAAATGGGCCTGAATTCCAATGACTGGTGTCCTTATAAGAAGGCCACGTGAAGACACAGAGACACACAGGGAGAAAAACATGTGATGACGTTGGCAGCCATTGGAGCTACGCTACAACAAGCCAACGACCACCAGAAGCTACCAGAAGCTGGAAGAGACAAGGAAGCATTCCTCCTTAGAGCCTCTGGAAGGAGCATGGCCCTGCCGACGTCTTGACTTCTGACTTCTAGCCTCCAAAACTGTGAGAGAATAAATTTCTGTTTTTATGTTGCCCAGTTGCTGGCAGTTTGTTACAGCAGCTCCAGGAAAATAATACACTATGAATACAATCTACAAAATACAATAATACAAAGAAGTTTATAAGGTTATATTCAACTTACAGAAAGCTTTCTGAGGATAAAAATATGGTAATTATTTGTGTGAAAATATAATTCTAATTAGTACAAATATATCATTAGCAGCCTAAATTACCAATATGCATAAAAATACTTGGACAAGTCTTTGAATAACATATAATTCAACTTTTCACTCATTGGGCTGAACTTCTGGACTGAGTCCAAATTAGTGAAGACCTACTATTTATCAAGAATTGAGGTCAGTCCAGAACCAGAGTCCCAGTGGTTCCAATCCACCTCTATTGAACACGCAAGACCCACATTTTGCAGAATGTTCTATAAGGGATTAAGAGATAGACTTTCTTTTAGTTTAGTCATTTATAGTACAATGTGTTGCAATCTTAAAGATTTTTAAAATTGTAAAATAATTTGTTCATTTTCTGTACCAGGGGGTATAGACTAGTTTTGAAAACAAAACTTCTGTGGCAGAGCAAGTCTTGGTTATTTCATAAAGAATAGATCACATTTCAGTTTTAGCACAAACCTCTTCCAGCTCCTTAGGAGGAAAATAATCCAGCTCTCAAAGCCCCATTAGACTTCCTTAGGCAGGCAGAGGGACCCCCATGCCCACCCCAAAACCCATGAAAGAAGTTGGTTCTTCTGTTACTCCATTAGTCAGAAAAACACTACCAGCTCAGCGATGATTATATTAATTCAATAACATAAAATAAAGGAATAGCTATAAGGTTGTGGCCTGTGCTACCACAATTTGCTGAGTAGTTACCGCAATTGGACAGAAATCGAGGCAACAGGCAGGGCAGCAGGACTACAACAGATGTGTAAGCAAGAATTCCATGTTTTTGCAATCATTGCTCTGTCTCTACTATTTAAGCCAGATTTTTTTCCCATTAGCGACATGAGTTACAGAACCAGCCTATCAGTTGAATACTAGATGTCATTATATGGAGATCTGGGAAGTGTCTCTGGCACTCGTTGGGCCCCTCGTGAGTCATTTTCCGTGTTGCATACTGTGGTTAACAGCTGTACCGCGCCTATTTCACAGGGGTAGCTGGTGAATACAATCCTGCCTTCCACAAAGTTTGCAGAGCACGGCAGTCATCTGAACAGAGTCCAGCAATGCTCAGTGACCTGTATAACAGAGAGGCCCGTTTTCCCTGCTCCTGCTCTCTAATTAGCATAAGCTGTTCTTTGAGTGTTTGGGGAGAACACAGGGTTGGCCTATTTTAGGGGGACAGGGACTTATAATATTGGACCACCCTGTTCCAAGTTTGGGCAGTTTCAAAGGACAGGGCTTTGGGGACTGAGAACAACCTGTACAACTTCATTGTCACCTGGTCTGCCTAAACACAGAAACCACCAGCCTCCCCCTTAATCCCCATCCCACGTGGTGGAAAGCCATAAACAAGTTTCTACAAATAAAAGGCCATGGAAGAGTGCCTGGGTGTCCTTTGGGATGGTATCACACAAATTAGAAGGGAGCCATCGGAGTAGGGACTGGCCCTCTGCGACAAGTTGAGAGAAAGAGAAAAAATTATGACCAAAATGTTTGCCCCATTTAAGTAAATATCATCAGGAATGTCTACTCATTTTACAGTTGCAGTACACCAGACAGGGAACATGAGCTCCAGACAGGAGGCAAAGCCGTTCGTTTTGCTCTCCATTTTATGGGCTAATTAGATGTTGAAACTTAAATTGAGACAAGGAAGCAGGTATCATTGCCCATTACAGGGTGGTCAGAATTAGGCCTGGGAATTGTGTGGATAGACGAGTCCTTTTAGGGGAGCTCGAAGTCACTGCTAGAATTTATGGTAAATATAGTAGGGATCAAATTGGCAAACTGTGCACATGCCCACACTCCCTCCAGCCTAAAAATATCACCGATTAAAAAAAAAATCTTGAAAAATGAATCTACTACAGTAAGCAGACGGAAGAAAGACGCAGGAACAAATAAGACTTTCTGAAAGAGAAATCAGACCTGAAGCTCATAGCTTTGCTGTACCTTTGGAAACAAAGCTGGAAGCAGAGTCTTGAGCCTAGATGCAGCCATCAGGGTAGCTGTTCAAATTAACTTTCTCCCTGCGCAAATCAACCTCATTCTGCACCTGGCTTTGTTTCATTTTTCTCGGCTGCCACACTACTGCAGATCCCTCAGGGACCTTCCACTGCGAAAACCTGGACAACAAACATGGGGCTGCAGAGTGACTAAACTAAATCCTTTTAAATCAAATGTTTCCGAGGTAAAGCAGTTACCACCACCAACTAATACAGAAAAAGAGTTCAGGAAAATGTCATCGTCCCATCGACATCCTGGGGTGTTCCGGTGTTCCCCAGATCAAAGCCCAGGGTATGGTGTCACCAATTTGTGATATGAAAAAAAAAACAAAAAAACTTTAAAGATCTGAAAAGAGAATAAAAGTAGCTTTCAACAAAAACAGTGAGCGTGAGAGCACACATAGCACTGGGGTAGGACATTATAATCTCTCTGCATCACCGATTACAGCACAGCTCCCGTCTAGAAAAGGCACACTGCAGAAAGCCTTTGCGACACGACGGAGGGCGGACATCTGCAAGCGCCAAGCGCACGTTCGCCTCCCGCCTCTCCGGCTTCCCAGCTGGATCCGCACCAGCACTTCGCTCCCGAGCCCTCCCGCTTCCTCCATCCTCCAAACGTAGGCAGTGCCCGCCCCGCTCCCGCTGATTGACAAGCGGCGCATCGACTCCCAGGAGCCCCGCTTTCGCTTGGCAACCCCCGCAGAGGTAACAATCCTACCGTAGCCAATGGGAGCTAAGAGGCGGGGCCTGCGGCAGGGAGGCGGGGCTGGTCAGGCGCTCAGCGCCGAGGTCGCGTGCAGGTGAGCTGCTGCGGGTCGCCGGGCGTCCCTGGCTCCCGCCACCTCCCTCCCCTCCAGGTGGTCTTTCCCATTGCCCCAGGCCGACGCGGAGGGACCAGATCACTGGCGAGGGTAAGCGTCCAGGGGAGTGGGCGGCTTGCCTCCTGGCGACCCACGCGGCTCCTGTGGGTCCCCAAAACTGCTCAGCACACACACACACACACACACACACATCCCACGTTGACGCCTCTGCCAGCCTCGGTGGGCGGGAGGCCTGCGAATCGGGAACATACCCAACGCCGCGACCTTTCCCAGTGGCTAGTGTGGAATCCCTGGGGAGAGGAAGAGGGGATGCATCACCTTCCTCTTGACACCTGCTGTTCGCCCTACACACACCCACTCCTCTTTCACTTCCCCTCTTCTTCAGGTTTCTCGGCGCCCCTTCCTCCAAATTTCCAAGGCTGTCAGTGGGGGAAGGGTTGGAGGGAAGGAGGAACTGGATAGCAGCCCAGTGAAAGCTGGACCAGAATTAGGGATTCCACTGCACTGTGCAGCATTTTGTGCAGGGAAAAGAAAGAACTCTGCGATTTCCTTCATCCCCACCGCCGCCTCGCTGTTTCTTTCATGCCGACATTGCGATAATAATGTTGGTTCTTACCAAGCATTCCTAAGCTTTAGACACCATTTAGCCTTGGTTTCGTTTGTCCCAGGAAAGTAATTCTTTCCTGCTTGCCACAGCTGCTAAATCAGTTTGCTAAGCTAGAGGAAAATCAGGTGTTTCACGTAGTTGATTCTTTTTTTATCCTTAAAATGCGTTTGGTTCCTATTATTCTTCCTTGTGTGTTAGGAAGGTGGAGGACAAGGGAGACGGAGGGAGGAGCCACCGTCCTCAGCCAGATATGTTAGTAAACATTTGCAGTTCCTTATTGGATCTGATTTTTAACGTTCATTCCAGAATTGGAAACGTTACAGCCTTTTGAGAAATAGTTTTTTAAATTTAATTTTTGAGCCGTTGTCTGGAGACCAATACCTAAAATAATTTCAGTTTGAGTAATGTTCTAGGTCTGGTGAAATCATGGTTAAAAAACAAACAAAGCAGAATTATTGCTCTCAAGCCAATACACATAGTTTACGCATAGTTTGTGGGTCTGAAAGCAAGGCAAGCATGCCAAGCAGTTTTTATTGATCTATAATGTAGCAAGGCAAGACAAGTCTGGTTTTGAGGATTAAAAATATCTTCAGCGTGTTCAAATTAGGAAGATCTCAAAAAGTGAATTCAAGAGACTTCTAGCACAAAGTATAGTTAGATCCAAGTTTTGCTAGGTTGATAAATACCTTCAGGCAACAATGGACAGGGAAAGGAGAGAACAAAAGATCTTTGGCTGATATGCAAGTCCAATGAGAACTAATGAGATTTGCATATGTGTCATTTACCCATATTGCCTCTTATTAGCTTGTTTGAATAGAATAAAAGCTTTTTAGCAATATATGCAGATTAAAAGAAAAAAAACAACCACCTTGATCCAAAGAGATTATTTAATCCTGGCAAGTGCCTTTTCTGCACACATCACTGATAAGATTAAATGTTGACGAATGTTAACCTTAGGAAGGTCAACCTCAAGTTTCAGAATTATGCTTTTATTTATACTTAGTTCAGAATCTAATTGTTTAGTTGAAAGAAGCCTATGCTTTGATTATTAAAAAGTGAGTGCAGATTACATTTCACAAATATATTTGAATGTCACAAATTTTTTGGTTTTCTTTTTGAGGAAGATTAGCCCTGAGCTAACATCTGCTGCCAGTCCTCCTCTTTTTTGCTGAGGAAGACTGGCCCTGAGCTAATATCTATGCCCATGTTCCTCTATTTTTTTTATATGTGGGATGCCTGCCCCAGCATGGTTTGACAAGTGGTGCGTAGGTCTGCACCGGGGATCCGAAATAGTGAACTCCAGGCCGCCGAAGCAGAATGTGCGAATTTAACTGCTGCGCCCCTGGGCCGGCCCCTGAATGTCACAAATTTTATGTCACTTCAAGAAACCAAGTTCATCTATTTTCTCCATTCTAGTGACATCTCTAACCATGATGAACCAGACATAAGGCCTTGGCTTTGAAAAATAGAGGTGTATATGTGTATGTGTGTATATATATATATATATATATATTTTTAAAGCATTATTATTGGATTTGCTAATGGTACTTCGTTGTTGCTAGGTTCCTGTAGTTCATCTAGCCATGGTAAATGTGTTCACAGGTATTTGACTATATACATGTTTCTGACCTGAAGTCAGAAGTCTGGGTCAACCTGAAAATGTTTCTGAAAAGTTGCGTTTAAATTATATCGTCTTAAAATGATATTTGGAGAGCTTATTTAAATAATTCCTTTGAGGAATGTTTTAATAAATTCTTGGAAACTAAAATAATTTCTAAAATGCAGCTCAACTTCTCAGCCTTATTATTCAAGTAGCCCCAGGTCTGTTGTTTAAGATGGAGTTTTGCAACATGCTCCTTCCAGGCTGGAACTGATGATGCAACTGGGATTACTAAGCACCATCAATCTCAGTTTTGGGTAAAGTATGCCAAACAAAATTATTGCCATTAACTTCTATGTGTTTTTTATACAGATTGTCTTACCCTGAAGATCAAGTCCTTTGAAAATGACTTCAAAACTTCTTTGGGTGTCCTTCATACTTGCTGCATTAACACTTTCAGTGACATTTTCTCTCCAGCCGGACGAGCAAAAGGTTCTACTAGTTTCATTTGATGGATTCCGTTGGGATTACTTATATAGATTCCCAACACCCCATTTTCATTATCTTATGAAATATGGTGTTCATGTGGAGCAAGTTACTAATATTTTTATTACAAAGACCTACCCTAACCATTATACTTTGGTAACTGGCCTCTTTGCAGAGAATCATGGGATCGTGGCAAATGACATGTTTGATCCTATTCTGAACAAATCTTTCTCCTTGGATAACATGAATATTTATGATTCTGAGTTTTGGGAAGAAGCAACGCCAATATGGATCACAAATCAGAGGGCCGGACATGCTAGTGGTGCAGCCATGTGGCCCGGAGCAGATGTAAAAATACATGAGAGCTTTCCAACGCACTACATGCCTTACAACGAGTCCGTTTCATTTGAAGATAGAGTTGCCAAAATTATTGAGTGGTTTACATCAAAAGAGCCCATAAATCTTGGTCTTCTCTATTGGGAAGACCCTGATGACATGGGCCACCATTTGGGACCTGACAGTCCACTCATGGGGCCTGTCATTTCAGATATTGACAACAAGTTAGGGTATCTCATACAAATGCTGAAAAAGGCAGAGTTGTGGAACGTTGTGAACCTAATCATCACAAGTGATCATGGAATGACCCAGTGTTCTGAGGAAAGGGTAATTGAACTTGACCAGTATTTGGATAAAGACCACTATATCCTGATTGACAAGTCTCCAGTAGCAGCCATCTTGCCAAAAGACGGTAAGTGTGACCGAGTGGTGGTCTGAGGCTAGGTCTGCAAGTGCCCAGGGCGAGTGAGTGGGGATTTCTGCGTCTGTGTCGTTCAAGTGTGCTTGCCTGTGTCATGGTAATAGTGTGGGATTTCATCCTTAGCCTCTGAAAAGGCAAAAATCTCTTTTCTCAGTCTGATTTTTCACTTTTTTCCCATAATATTGAAATTGATGCTCTCTGTCTAGT
The DNA here is from genome assembly GCF_041296265.1 of Equus caballus. NCBI lineage: Eukaryota > Metazoa > Chordata > Mammalia > Perissodactyla > Equidae > Equus > Equus caballus. The sequence continues at coordinate 48,173,378 of NC_091703.1, read as the reverse complement.
TATGGCAATCAGATTTAACCATTTTGGAATCAAATATGATGAAAGCTGCAGGCTTCCTTCTCAGAAAAATTGAGATGGGAAGATACATTACAGATTTGCATGCAATTACAGTGATTTCATGGAAGCCCTAAAATCTTCTGTAGACCCTTAGTTGGGACCTGCTTAATAGAGCAGCAGTGGAGCATAGGAAGGAGGAAGCTTTGGTTAACCCGAGATTCACTTTTCTTATCTCTAAGTAGGGGAATTAATAAGAATCCCTTGAACTTCTTACAAACCTCGAAGCCTCATACCAGCTCTGTCATTTCAGTATTATTTCTGTTTTAAGGGTAGGTGAACGAGCTGCAAAGGTTTGACATCCTCAGATGACAAAGCAAGTGCAGAGCAAGACTCAGGCCTGCTCTTCTGACTTTTGTTTTTTCACCTAGAGTTGGGCTGGGTATCAGATGAAAGAACGGCTTTTGCAAAACTGAATACGTCACAAATGAGAGTTATATCCCTCACAGGGGAATTAAGAGGCCCATATACAACAGTGAATGTGAAAATGTGCATGTGCACCTGCACACAAACCTTTCAACAAATTCAATATAAAATAGCAAGTTTCGGGTGGTTATTTAAGAAAATCACATTAACCCTTCTGTTTTTCTTATAAAATTGGTATGGTGCTCCTTTGCGGGGGTGTGGGAGGCATGGAGGAAGCCCCCAAAATAGATCTGAAAAACAAGAAAAGGATTTAAGATAGTGCCCAGGTTTACTGCATTTGAAGGTACAGGAAGTACTCTTGCAACACCTCCAGAGTTTTAACGAACTTTTCCATTTCACAAGCTGCTGTGCACCTCCAGTCCGTCCTGTCCCAGCCCTCGCCCTCCACTTACCGTATTTTCTCGTCTAGAGATTCTTCATCTCTGCATTCAGAACTACCAGAACTTTGCTGCTATTGCAATACCCTAGACATTTTACGTAGTGCCACTAATTAGGACGTGTGTTTTTGTGTCTTTAAGTCTTTAAATTAGAGATTATTGATTTCTGGTCCTATGAAATGTCCTCTCTTCATTCTATAAGGTGAATTTACTTACAACAGAAGATTAGTTATTTCTCAGTTTCCCTCACAAGATTCTTTCCTCCAAGGGGATGGGTGTTCTAAAGTGGCTGGCTGTGTTGCATTCGTTCGCTCGCTGGCTTTTGACCTCAGGGCATTTGCATTGTTGGGCCTTCGTTGCCGCGGTTGTTCTTGGATTGTGACAGTGAATGTCTTGTTCTAAGTGCTTCACCTTCTTCCTCCTCTTTTAGGTAAATTTGATGAAGTCTATGAAGCACTAGCTCGGGCTCATCCTAATCTTACTGTTTACAAAAAAGAAGAGATTCCGGAAAGATGGCATTACAGATACAACAGTCGCATTCAACCGATCATAGCCGTGGCTGACGAAGGGTGGTATATTCTACAGAACAAGTCGGATGACTTTCTGTGTGAGTGTGTTATAGTATTCCCATTCTGCGTCGTCATTTGCTAAAGTGGAGGCTGTGGATAGTACAGCAGTTAATTTACTGATTAAATAACTAGCTAGTGTCATACATTAATAGCAAAATAAAGATCCTTGGGGCTTTAAAAAGAGGTAACCTCCTAAAAGTGAAACATGTACTTGTCTTGAAGCCATCAGACCAAAGATATGCAGTGCCCTAATATTGCTAATTATAACTGTTATGTTCCTGAGAAAAATATACACATTTATAAATTAAATTATTTTCTGCATCTGTTTTATATTCTGATTTCATAAGAATTGGATCTCTTTTTATTTGCAATTGTTAGTGTTCTCGTTTCCTTTGCCCTTCTGGCTCTAGCAAATATAGGCCAGCTTTGCTTTATACCTTGGAAACATTTCTAAAAGGAAACGCGTGTGGCGTGGATTATAATATATCAAGACAAATACCTAGTGATGTAATTTTAGAGCTCTTTCTGCTGATTAAATTTAGAATATAATGGAAATCCCATTTAAGATTTAAACATGACACATAAAGAGCTTTCTGCCATCCTTACTGTGTAATTTTCCCTTCTCGTATAGCTTTTAACAAGTTAGTCAAATAGAAAAGTCATCCACAGGATTTCACTCATTTTTACTGTGCCTATCATTTGCACGTTTGCTCTCAAACTCCCCACCCTTTCCCTACCCTGCTTTGTATCGCCAGTGCTTGACCCCTACAGACTAAATGTCCCAGGCTCCTTTGTAAACTGCTTGCTGGTTGGGTTTGGCCAATAGAGGACCCTGGCAGGAGTTTGGAAGGCAAGAGGAGGAGAGAAGCCAGGGTCTTTGTCCCCTATTCTCTGTGCCTCAGGCTGTCTCTAACAAAGGCTTCATTTCTTCTGTGATCCCAGCTCCCTCTGAACCATTTCTCTCTCGGGGCCTCAGCTCCTGCTAGGTAGCCCTGGCTTTTTGGCTCTGGGGAACACCACCTCTTCCATCCTCCCTCTAGCCCTGGGGGCCATAAGAGGTTCCCACTGTTCCTAATCACGAGGTAACCCCGTCATCCCGTTTGCTCCTCAGCTCAACACTTTTGTAAGTAGTCCCCGTGTTAAATTCCATCTATTGGACTACCTGACGTGGGGCTCCTGGATGACTTAGATATTAACCTGCACTGCTGATCAGTTCACTGGGAGGTTTTCTACTCTGTTTCTTAAATGTTGAAGGAACCACATTGTGTCTAAACCATCTAGAAATGCTTTTTTGTGCATTGGTCCTTGATATATATATATGAGTTGCACAAAGATGTCCCTTTAGGTGGAATTGGGTTCCTCTCATGTTTATTGATGAAAAGAAAAGCAGTCGCCTGACAGTGACATTTGTAGTGTATATGTGAGTCATAGTGACAGACGTGAACCGGTATATGGTTTCTGGTTCTTAAAACTGGTTTTACATACAGATAATGATCTGTAAGCCAATATTTAATCATGCCGGGGAACTGTTATAAGAAGGCCTTTAAAAGTAATTTCTTTGGCCATGAGAACAATTTCCACCTTTATATGTTCAGATTTTCATGTATTGTAGCTGTAACTAGACGTTTGATTTTTCTGAAGTCTTTTGTTTTTCTTTATTTGTTGCTTTTCCCCTTTTACTGGTTATGAATTATGAATTTATTGTGTTCATGACTAAGAGCATCTTTCTTTCTTTATCTTTAGAACAATAATTGGAACATAGGACGTACCTAATGAGTATTTGCTGAAAATTAATTTACTTGCCACCAAAAAAAAATCACTTTCGTTTTCCCCTGACTTGACTCAGCTTTGGTCTTTGCCCTTCCTCCTTTGTTGCTTAAGTAGCGTTGGCCTGTGAGGAAAACTTCTGATCATTTGACTTTTCATTTCCTGAAGTGAATTGTGATGTTGACAACAATGGAGATTGTTTGTAAAAGATTATTTTATTTTAAAAGTCAAAGTAGATAAAATTTGCATTTCAGTTCAGAATTTAATGATACAGCTGCTATTCCCATTTTAATGGTTGGCTAACATTCATTCATTTTATCTTTACAGTAGGCAACCACGGTTATGACAATGCATTAGCAGAAATGCATCCAATATTTCTAGCCTATGGTCCTGCCTTCAGAAAGAATTTCACAAAAGAAGCCATGAACTCCACAGATCTGTACCCCCTGCTCTGCCACCTCCTCAATATCACTGCCATGCCTCACAACGGATCGTTCTGGAATGTCCAGGATCTGCTCAGTTCCGCGACTCCAAGAGCAATTCCTTCTACGCAGAGTACTACACTCCTCCGTGGTTGTGACAAACCAAGAGAATATGAGCAAGAGGAGTCCTATGCTTATTTCATAGGGGTCTCCCTTGGTAGCGTTATCGTTGTCGTTTTCTTCATAGTTTTCGTTAAACATTTAATTCGCAGTCAAATACCTGCCTTACCAGATATGCATGCTGAAATATCTCAACCATTATTACAAGCCTAATGCTGCTTTTAAGTGGAGATTGCATAGTTGTGTCAGTGTTTAAAGGCTTCAAATTCTAGGAAGCCAGGTTCAGACATTCGCGCAGACCGTTGAGCAGTTATATACATATGCAGGCGCAGTCACTCACACACACGGACCAAAGTACACATACCTGCAAAGGATTAAAGGTGTGGAAGTAAGTTTCCATTGTTCTCTCTGGCTTAGGGGTAGATAAGATCCTGCTTTATTTGGACTTGGCACATATAATGTACATACTTATCAACTTTGCACTATTTAAAGTACCTTATATACTGCACTTTAAATTACTCTCCTAATGGGTACTTTTATGTGAAATGCACTTTATTGACAATTATGTCTTACAACTTGGTTGAAAAAGACAACTTTTTGTGCCCATGTCACAGAATACTTGTTATTCATTGTTCAAACTGAATGAAATTTCTAGTAATTTCTAAGTAGTGTAGAAATCTATCTCCTTACATTGGGAGAGCAAGAAGAATGTGAAAATTGTTGAAAATCAACTGTGACGACCTTTGTACGTTGAACTTGGGAGAGAGACATTCCCAACGGCAGGGTGCACCTGTGAGCCTTCCTGTTGTATTTCTTTCAAAGGACGTGGATTTTCATTTTGTTTTCCCCAAAAATGAGACTAAATACTGACAGATTCTTTCTAAATATATTGTTTCTGTCATAAAATTCATTACTGTTATTTCCTGATTAGTCATTTTACTCAGATTTTTGTAATAATGAAGACACCGTGAATTTACATTTCTTTCCCATGTAGTCATACACTGGCCTGACTAGAAGAGATCGGGCACCATCTCAGCAAAGTTTTCTCTTGTTCTCTAATTACTTGCTGCTTTGAAAACTAAATCACTATTAATCACATTAAAAGTCAAATTACATAAAACAATGGTTTTTATCTGCTAACATGTGGTAACAGAGCACAAGCATTTAGGTTTGAGCATTTGAAGGTCCAGAATTGCAAGAGCACAAACTGCATTACATGGAGTTAGGCCGCTCAGTCCTTGAAAAGAGCTACGTGGAGCTGGGGGAAAAATTAGGCCGGACCGTTGTTCACAGTGTACCCAGAACAGTGCTAAAGGGTGCCTGAGGGCAAAAACTAGCAAAGTGAGTCTTTGAGGTCGCAGGTATTGAAGCAGAAGGAGCTGAGATTATACTTTGTTTCTTGAAGTATTGGAATACTCACTCAACCAGGTGCTCAGTGCGATCCGGGGCGAATCCAAGTTCACAAATAGACTTCTACCTCCTGGGTGGTATTTTCATCTGTCTGGTCATCTCAGCTCCTCTCATTCCAAGCATTACACAGTCTAATGCTGTGGTTTAGATCTCATGAGTAGTCAGGTTCGGGGAGGCCAGTGTTACCTAAGGTTTCTTAGGGGAAAGAGGAAACCCCAGAAAGAACACCTTTCCTTGAAGAAAATAGAAACCACTTTATAGACACATGGCCCAAATATTCTGATTTTGTGTGTATTTACGCGCCAACTGGCTACTAAGTAGTTAAAATGATATATGTATTCCAGAAAGAAAGAATAAATTAGTTGTAAAGAATAAAAGTGGCATAGTTAAAAATATAATTGAATTTAAGTGCTTCCTAAAATAAGGTGAATGAATTATTTTTTTAAGTGAAAATACCAATAAAGAATGTTGGCACCTAATTCTCCTTTTGTTATACAACCTCTTAATAAGATAGAATGGAATCACTGGAAATGTACCATAGATTAAAAAGCTGAGAAGTGAAATGGTAGACAGCAAACTCAAAAAGTCTGAACTCTGGATTAGACGCTTTGGAATTTGTGACCACTTATGTTGGCCTGCTTTGTAGGTGGGAACTTATCTGCCTTGTCGAGATGCCAATATAATGACTGAAAGATGAAATTGGTCTATTTAAAAGCATTACTCTTCAAGTGCTCTGTGTACATTTAAACTAATTACTGCATTAAATTCATTTTAGAAGGTGCTACTACCTTAGTAGTAAGAAGAAAGTAAATTCTGTCACGTAGATGAAATCATTAAAATTCTGCTATGAAGATTTGGTTATTGTATGGTTTCTTTTATTTACAGATACTTATTTTCCTGTAAAATATAAGCAGGAGCACTTCCCTGAAGGAAAATGAAATTTTAAACTTTGCTGCGAAAATCTAGTCGCTCATCTTTCCTTTGGTAGGTTTTTTGTTGTTTTACCCGGCTGTCTTCATGGTGAGACTTTGTACGCAGTGAACTCAAATTAGCACATAGGAAGAAAACTGAGATTAGCTAATCTCGCTAACTGTAAGTAAGAATTTTTAAAAGGTCAGAGGAATGGAGTTCCCCCTACCTCGCCATTTTTGCTCAACTCTCCTCCCTCAGCTATTTTGTACAATTTATTCATTGATAAGATTTTTCTTATTCAGTGTATGTTTTGCAGTTTCTTTCCTTTTTGCCCCTTCCCATTTAAATTTAAAATTTCTCTTCAAAATGCTTTCTGACCTCTTAAGGCAAAATTAGGAACCTATTAGTAGTTTCAGTTTCTTACAAGAATCTATTTCTAAAAAACCTAATGCAGCTCCTAGCCCTTCTGGTTCTCAAGTGTTTTCAGCTATTCGTTAATTAAGGGGGACGAACTGGGGAATCATGGAGCCACGAGGGATCTGAGGGGTCATTCAGCCCCCTGATTTAACAAGGGCCCTTGAAAGCTGTGAAGTGACTTGCATGACATACTCATGCCAGCTGGAAGCAGGACCCCGGTATCCTGATCTGGTTTGGGGCGTTAGGACTTTAACCTAATGAATTTTGAGGGGCATAATTCAGTCTCTAACAGGCAGAGAATGCAAAACAAACAATAATAGAAGCTCCTGGAGAAATGAGAAACTGCAAGAAAATGTATTCATGTCTCCAATTTGATATCCCACTGTCTGCTTCATTCAGGGTTGCTTTTGAGAAGTCTTATGCCAATTTATGTTCTCTCTCTCCCCCCATCCCTTCCATAACATTTTTTTCCCCCTGAAATTTTACAGTTACTAAGAATCTCTACTTGTCACTCAGGGGCCCTTTCATTTTAAAGGCTTGTATCTTTAATTCTAGCAAATTCCCAGTTTATTTTAGTTCATAATTTCCTTTAATTTGTTTTCTGTTTACCCTTTTCAGCACTCATCTTAGCTGGATGTTGAGTCTTCTGAATTGGTTGATCATTTTTCTCTATATTTTCCAACTTTTTTTGTTTCACCCTTCGAGATACTTCATCTCCCAAGTTAGCCCTTTGACATTTTCTGCACGTTGAAAGTCTTATTTTTAATTTTCCAAAGTTCGTTCTTGTTCTGTTTCTTTGTAATGTTATTTATTTTAACTTTGTGATTGAAGGAAAACATACTCAAAAGTGTGCACATACTCAATGTGACCAACCATCGACAAGTCAACAAACCCATGTAACTATCACTTTAGAAGAGAGAACATTGCCAGCACTCCAGAAAGACCCACTTAATACTTCCCCATCACTGCCTCCCTCCTGCCTAAAGGGAACACTGTCCTGACCAGGAACCCAATGACAATGACTGCTTTCCCCTATTTTTAAATTTTATCTAAATGGAATCATACAATATACACTCCTTCATGTTTGGCTTTTTTCACTCAAGATTATGTTTGTGAGATTCATCCGTGTTCTTGCAGGTAGCAGTGGTTTATTTATTTTCATTGCTTCCTGGAATTGCATTATGTGAATAAACCATAGCCTATTTATGTACAGTATTCTGTTCTGGGATATTTGGATCATTTCCAGTTTGATGTTACTATGAGTAATGCTGCTATGAACATTCTTTTACATGTCTTTTGGTGCATAGATGTATATATTTCTGTTGGATATGTTATATAAATCCACTATTTAGCCTGGGTTTTCCCAAAAGCAGAGTCTGAGACCAAGGCTTGTATGCAGGAAATTTATTTGTGAAGTGATCCCAGGAAGCAAGAGTGAGGGACAGGGAGTGAGAGAGGGGTGCAGAGAAAGCCTATACAAGCTACAGTTAGAGAATTGGCCTCTGTCATGAGTGATTGGTGCTCAGTGCTGCAGGGCCTTCTGAGAAGCCGTATAGAATGCATCTCAGAACTGTCTGCCTGAGGAATGGAAGAGAGAAGCACATTTACCCATCAGCTTCCAAAACCCTTCGGGTTAAAGGTGGCCCATGGGGATTAACTCCAAGTACTCCTGGGTTGTGCATACACAAGGGCCAAGTGTGATCTCACAGGCACCCAATGCCATAGTGTCTGGGCCAGGAGGAAAGAGGTTCAGTGTTGTCAGGTTGCATCTGTGGGAAATCGGTCTACATCAGGATGAAACCGGAGTAAGGGGTAGGCTGAGTGGATTTTCAGTGGTGCACAGAGATATCTAATATACTATACATGTATGGATTCTTCATTTTAACAAAGGTCATCAACTCTTTCTCTGTTTGTCTATCCTTGTGTCAACACCATACTGTCTTAATTCTTATAACTTTATGATAGTTCTTGACCTCTGATAGAATAAGTCCTATCATTTTATTTTCCTTCAAGATCATCTTGGCCCTTTGCATTTCTACATAAATTTGAGTCAGCTTATACAATTCCATAAAAAATAAATAAAACCCTGCTGGAATTGCTTGGATGCAATGATCAGTTTGAGGAGAAACGTCATCTTTACAATATAGAATCTTCCAACCTATAAACATGATATAGCCTTCTGTTATTTTGGTGTTTCTTAATTCCTCTCAATGTTATAATTTTCTGTGCAAACGTTCTGCATTTATCTTGTTAGACTTAGATATTTTGTGCTTGTTGATACCAATGTAAATGATACCAGTTTTAAAATTTCATTTTCTGCTGCTATATAGAAATACACTTGATTTTTACATATTGACCTTATATCCAGCAGTTTTGTAGAACTTATTTCTAGTTGTCTGATTCCTTTGGATTTTCTGTGTATGCAACTCATGTTATCTGTGAATAGGACAGTTTTATTATTTTTCAGTTCTTATATTATTTCTTTTTCTTGGCTTATTGCACTTGCTAGGACCTCCAGTATAATGTTAAATAGAAGTGATGAAAATGGACATCCTTGCCTTGTGCTGATTTTAGGAGAAAAACATTTACTATTTCGCCATTCAGCCTGTTAGCAGTAGGGTTATGATATTTTGATTCAGTATATTAGCTGTAGGTTTGTGGCCTGTATATATATATATACACACAAACACATTTATATATGTGTGTGTGTATCAATTTATCAGATCGAAATTTCCTTCTCTTCCAAATTTGGTGAGTTGTTTTGTTTTAAATAACAAATAGGTATTGAATTTTGCCAAATGCTTTTTCTACATTTATTAACATGATTGTTTTCCTTTATTTTTATCCTATTAATATGAAGTATAACTGATTGATTTTCAAATAACAAACTAATGTTGCCCTCCTGGGATAATTTCCACTTGTTTATGTATATTATCTTTTTGAAACACTGCTGTGTTCAATTAGATAATATTTTGTGATGGAATTTTTGTTCATAGGGGTATTGGTCTATGACTTTTCTTTTAATATCTTTGTCAGATTTTGACACCAGTGTTATACTGGCTTCATAAAACCAATTAGGATGTGTTCTGTTTTCCTCTGTTTTCTGTAAGAGTTTGTGTAAAATCATTTCTTCCTTAAATATGTGATAGAACTAATCAGTGAAACCACCTAGACTTGGAGATTTTGATAAATTAATTTTTGTGACTGATATATGACTATTAAGATATTCTAGTTGATTTTGTATCAGTTTTGATGAGTTCTATTTTTCAAGGAATTTGTCCATTTTATCTAAATTATCAAATGTATTGGCATAATATTTCCTCAATATCCTTTTGATATATATAGGATCTATAGTGATGGCTCTTCTGTTATTAATATTGCTAATTTGTGCTCTCTCCCTTTTTTCTCAATAAGTCTTGTTTGGGGCTTATCGATTTTACTAATTTTTTTTTTTAAAGATTTTATTTTTTTTCCTTTTTCTCCCAAAGCCCCCTGGTACACAGTTGTGTACTTTTTAGTTGTGGGTCCTTCTAGTTGTGGCATGTGGGATGCCGCCTCAGCATGGCCTGATGAGCGGTGCCATCTCCTCACCCAGGATTCAAACTGGCGAAACCCTGGGCCATCGAAGCAGAGTGTGTGAACCCGACCACTCGGCCACGGGGCCAGCCCCAGTATTTTACTCATGTTTAAAAAAAAATTTTGCCTTATGAATTTTTCTATTTGTCTTTTCTACTTCATTGATTCTGATTTCATCTTTATTATTTCCTTCCTCCCACTCACTTTGGATTGTTTTCTTCAACTTTTACTAGCTTCCTAAATTGGAAGCTTAAATCGTTGATTTTGAACCTTTCTACCTCTCAAACACAGGCATTCAAGGATATAAATTTCCTTCTAAGTACTACTTTAGCTGCATACTACAAAAGTTGGTACATTATAAATTCTTTATAATTTAAATATATTTTCTCGTTTACTTTATGATTTCTATTTAGAAGTGTATTGTTTAATTTCCAAATATTTAAGGTTTTTCTAAACCTTATTGTTACTGAATCTAATTTAGTTCCAGTGCCATCAGAAAACATGCTTTGTAAAATTACAATCCTTTGAGATTACTTACTGAGACTTGTTTATGGCCCTGCTTATGATCTATCTTGGTGATGGGATTCCACGTGCACTGAAAAGAATGTCTTCTGCAGATTGGGGCTGTAATCTCTAAATGTCATTTAGGTCACTGTGGTTGATAGCATCACTCAGGTTTTCTACATCATTAACTGATTTTTTTCCCCCTTGGTCTGGTTGTCATATCAATTACTTGAGAGGAGTACTAAATTCTTTATGTTTATGGATTCTCTTTCTTTAGTTCCATCAGTTTTTGAGTTCACAAACTTTTAAGCTCTGTTTTCAGGTGTGAACACTTAGAATTGTTGACTTCCTATTGGTCCTTTTTATCATTGTGAAATGTCCCTCTCTGTCTCTGGAAATTCTTGTCCTGAAGACTGCTTTATCTGATGTTAATCTAGGTACTCCAGCTTTCTGACGGTTCGTTTGGATAGTATGGCATTTTCTGTCCTTTTGCTTTCAATTTGCCTTGTTTTTAAAGCGTGTCTCTTGTAGACTACATATGGCTGGATCTTGCTTTTTCATTCAATCGGACATCTCTGCCACTTAATTGGAATGTTCAGTCTATTTACATTTAGTTATTGATGCGGTTAGATTTGACTTTCCATTTTGCTTTTTCTCGCCCCATTTGAAGTTGGTCTTTTTTTGATGCTATCTTTACTAGGTTTGATATCAATGTTACGTTCACCTCAAAAACTCATGTATGTCTTTTTCTAAAACACTACTTTTACAAGGCAAATATAGCATTAATGATCGAATCTGATAAAGAGGAACTAAAATAAATTGTCTTTTGGGCCTGATACTTTTTTGTACAAGAGTTTATAACTTTCCCAATCTTTAAAACAGAAATTGGTTTGTTTTGGTTTTCTTTCTCTACTGGAATCTTCGCTCAATATTTTTCCTAATTAATTATCCATTTCATCTGTATTTTCAACCTTATTTGTATCAAATAGTGTAAAGTAGGCTCTTAGGATTTTTAAGTGTTCTGCTTTTCTTTTTTACATTTGTGTTTTCTCTCTTACCACTCCCCCCAGCCCCCCGGCCCCACATACACACTTTTTGGTTAGGTTAGCTTTCCAGCTTCTCAGCTGCCTCTTCCAGAATTCAGATGCCCTTAGGTGCTCAGTATTACAGGTTATCTTCCTTCTTCTAAATCTTGGCGTCTTGGGTCTTCACTTCTTGGTAATTCCTCAGGGCTTTAGCACAGATCTTTTCTATGTTGTCCAGATTTTCTAGTCCTCAGCAAGAGGATTAGTTTGAATTACATACTCTACCATTTTACTGGAAACAGAACTCCTACATGTCCTTTCATGATTAAATTTAAAAAAAAAAAAAAAACAACTTCACAGAAATTGTGTGTAAAACACATATTCACTCTCCTCAGTGGACAATCCAAACAATACGTAAGTCCAAAGTACTGCGCCTGGGTCTGACCTACAGGAACTCTTTATAAAATGTGTACTTGTATAGTGGGGTTGTCTAGAATTGTTTGGGGTTAATTTCTATTGATTCTTTCCACCACCCCTGTGTATGAAAGTGAAGTGAGGCATGGTAGACATGAAAGAATGCTGACTGGGTCACTGGCAATTCGGATCTCTAACACAGTGGGCAGGTCTGAACCTGAGTCATCTTTCTGTAAATCATCATCAAGAGCTGTCAGTGGGTAAGCTCACTAGATTCAGTTTTTTGATGGTGGAAATCAGATTTCAGAAGTCAGGGAGGTAGAAGATATGTGGAAAGGTAGAAGGCCTACACAGAACTTTGGCTTGCTCTCTGGGTAAGACTCAGCCTTGGCCAGATAACTTTGGCCATGAGACATGAGTCATAGGACCTAGCAGTTTCAACACCAACCACCACCTGCACACACACACACACACACACACACACACACACACACACATTAGGATACAGAACTATACGTGTGCATGTTACGATCAGCATTTGCATGTGTGACAGGACCCCAGCACCCAACAGGCTCATCTGGATTCTCACATATGCTCTGAAGCAATGGTTGTCGGTGGCTGTGTGTGTTGGGGGTGCGGGGGTGCACTGTAATGATACCCAAGCACAGGTACCAGGGAGGCTGGGGGTGGGGGAAAGTGGTGAATCTGGCATCCAAACTTAAGCAAGCACAGGGCCTGGAAAATGGTTCTGGATCCCAGGATCTCAGCAGCAAGAGATAAACCATGAGCAGACAGAAGTCATTTGTTGGTATTAAGTTTTGCCACTTTTGAAATGCTACAGAACTCTTTTCCAGAGTAAAGTGCTTTTTATTCTTTTGTTGTCCCACAGTTCCTAGCAGTGTTCACTGAATGTAAAAGTAGGAAGTGAATGAATCACTGCTCTACTAGAGGAACTTTCGTTGAATCTATACTGGACAAGACATTAAATACTTACGGCTATGTGCAAAACAAAGTTTAAATACTATAACCGCCCCTGACCCCTAGTGTTTTGTAATCAGCTTTTTCAAACTTCTTCCTGTCTGCTGCATGCCAATAAATTATAGTTCTGGAAGCTCTACAAAATTTATCTTGGCTTTCTTTCTAGTGATATCCTTATGCTGGAGTGTATATTTATACAGCGTCTTAAAAATTTGGTTATATATTATACACTTAATCCTGGTTTAAAAAAAATCTGTAATGAATACTCATATAGATTTTTGCAATATTACTAAATCATGTCAACATGACAATGTGTATACTTTGCAAGAAGGTGACAAATTAAAAAATCATCAATGACATGGCATTGTATATTTAGTAGTTACAGTAAAAACGTTTTGGTAGATTTTACTCACATAAAATTTTTTAATCATAAGCAAAGTTGTTAACTATGAATTCAAACAGTATGGTCAAAATACATTCAACTTAAGGCACTACATACAAATGTCTTTAAAGCACACTCATGTCATTTTATTTATACACTATTTAAAGAATTGACAATAAATACACACTTCCATCTCATCTTTGTCCTTCATTTGTCGCTTTATGTATTCACAATGAAGTAAAACCCTCCAGATCAAAGGAATTAAATGCAATCATCCTTAAAGCTTACCAGATATGGGCAAGAGAGGGAGACACCCAAGAAAAAACGCACGGGCATTTTTACTCCTTTAATGTTACAAAAATGTATCCTTAAATTCTTATCCCAAGCTTCACGGAACAATACTACAAAGCCTATAGTACAGAGCATTGAACTAACTTTATTCTATTGCCGTTTACCAGCAGAACTTGCACAGTAGTAACAGCAGCAGAAATGACTATCCCTGTAAGTAAACACTTCTTCTGAATTCACTCACTGAATTTACAAAAACACTTAATAAAAAGTTCTCCTGTTACCTTTGAGTACTGGTGCCATAAACAGTTAAACGTTTCTGGAACCAAACACTTTCTGCCACCCAGAAAACAGCAGCATACATACTAGTCAATTATTTAACAAAACACCACAACCTTAATGTAAAACACTGGCTTCACTAAAAGATTTTCTCAGTGCACTAGAGGAGTCATTGGCTGTACAGTGATAATGTTTTAAAGATACAAATGAATTAACATAAAATTCAATATATAAACATCTTTGATTAAATAAATACTTTTCTTGTCCCATCAACATATATATTAAAATTTTACAATTTTAATTAGAGTTAATATTTTGAGAATGGAATGAAACACAAGACAAACAGGTAAATGTCTTTTCACCAGGCTTCCCTTCCTATCCCATGCTAGACAAAATCCACCCACAGGCTGGATGCCACAGACAGATTTCTGAAACTCACAACCACCAATCAAGCTAATGCAATCACTAAAACTCAACACCACTCACGGATCAAGCTCTACTCAACTAATATGAAATATCCTGCTACTATTTTAGACACTTCAGAGAAATGTCCACTGCTTTAAACAGGACTAGTCTATTCTTTGTCTTTCTTTTTCAATGGAAATTTAAGTAGAAAGAAATTTTCCATTGTTTCATTCAGATCAACTATTAACCTTTGGGATAATTTTTATGTGAGGAAAAACAATCAGAAATAAAATCTGTCAAAAAGCAACATTAGTCCTATTGGTTGATTTCATTTATTCACTATGCTGTTCTTAATACAGCCAACTTATGACCAACAGCATGGACTACTAACACAGGGTGTGGAAATGCTTCTCAAGAACCCCAAATACAATAGGCACTAAACACCAGGGTCAGGAAATCAGCAGTATTTAGCATGACTGACATGTCTGATGACTGGCATCGCTGTTCTTTACTCTCACGGACAAACAACATTTTAAGGGGGCTGCATATGTACTGTAGATTATTTTGTATCTGCGAAACAGTTACCTACTTTATTTTATATTGTCAACACTTTAAAGGTCACACTATTAATTGCTTGCCTCAGGTCCTGATGAATGCTTCTTGAGCCCAATTTTCCCTCTGATAGATACAATCTAGTCTGCCTCGACTCAGGTTCATCACATTCAGTTTGATTATTAGAAGGGACCACTTGGCAAAGGTAGGATGACAGTTCTTTACCACAAACCCTTGGCTCTGAACAAGTATGTTAAAAACAACATGAGCAGGGGGATTATTTCTAGGAACCAAATACTGGAGAGAAAGGCAGAGGCAGCACTCAGGCTAGTGAACGTTAACAGAGTGCTAAGAGTTTATTCCACCGACTACCACATGAATAATGTAAAAGATCAAAAGATACCAAATTCCATTGTAGCTTTAACTACTCCAGGAGCTTTAACTACTCAAGTGTTGCCTGTAACACATAAAAGTCCAAAAAATAAATATAAAAATCTCTCTTCCTCCTTCTGACCCAATCGATACCAGGTTTGTATCCAGGTCATCAATTTTTCTGGAGCACCTGGATATCTCTGGTTACAATAAACAACATGAGAAAGTTAAAAAGGTAACAAAAATTACTGCATTTTTTAAAAGTATGATTTTACCTTGTGAGTCAGAAGAAAGTAAACAAATACGAAGTGCAAATACAACCTTTCCTGAGAACTGTGTTCAGTGGGAATGTGGACACCTGCCTACAGTCCAAGCCACCTGACCTCCTCTAAGTCACATAAAGTCTGTACACACACACACACACACACACACACACACACACAACTAAATAACTTACACAAAGGCATTAAGCACAAACAGAGAAAAGTACTCTTCTCTATTTTCTTAATTATTAGCAATAATCTTCAAGACATAAAACTTTAGAGTCTTCAACAGCTAAAGGGTCTTAACAAAGACACAGCAGTGAAGACTCAGGCTCTGTATCACATGGTCGTCATTTGTTTTTTTATAATAGCTTTTCTTAAAATAATTTCTTCCCATACTAGATCTTTTCAGCCTGGTTAACCAGTTCTATTAACCATCACAGAGAATTTCCTACCTCCAGGGTTTACTTGGGATACAAACTCTATTAAAGACAAATATAAAAATATAGGAAACTTTTCCTCCCTGATACACAGAATCCACTAGTTGCATAAAGATTTCGGTTGTTTCATTTACAAATATAAAAATTTATTAGAAAAGCATGCCTACTAAATTTTGGTATATTTTATCTAAAGATGTGTCAAATCTTCATTGCAAAAAAAAAGGCAGAGGCAGAATTTTTCTTAAAAAGATGTTTCTAGTTAGAGAGATAGTTGGTGTTAACTAATGACTTACTAGCAATTTTTACTATGATCAGAGTCTTTTGTATTAGCTAATGCACCAAAACAAAACACAAGGAAAAACGAAACAAAATAACTTTAGCAGGCTCCGTCTAAGTTCTTTGTCTTCCACAGTAGACTTCTTCGTAGTTACACCACCATTCCTTGGGTGTATCCTTCGTTTTGTGACTAACCAAAGACACTTTGTATAAACCCCTGCACATTACCCAATTAAAGGGTCATCATCATCTTCTTGTAGCTGAAGTCGGGAAAATGGATGGGGTACAGAGTATCTTTTCTGCATGATGATTATGAGGCCTGTCAGCATGGTTAAGACCAAGAGCGCACCAATAACAATTCCAATGGCTTCTGGGAGGTTAATGCACCACTGGTCCACTAACAGGCACTTAGTATGACCAAAGGTTCCGTTATTGGGATGTGGTTTTAATCCCAGGATGTGGCACATCATTGGATAAATGTCCACAATGTTAATCGTGCTGTGTTTGTAGCCCTTGTGAAATGCAGGGCCGTGGGCAGCTAGAAACGGATGCATACTAGGCAAAGAATTATCATAGCCGTGGTCACCTACTGAAAAAGAACAAAACGTTGTTAGTAAACAAGATCACTCTTTCTATTACAAAATAACTCTCTTTCATTGTAAATAGACTAGATTCTTGCCAGTGTAATTCTCATGCACTTAAATTCTGATTAGTTACACCAGACAGGAGCAGGAATAAAATTTTCTATTTTCTTCAACTCAAGCACCTCCCCTATTTCACACACATACCGCTTTTCCCAATTGGTCATGGGCTCAAGCTTTAAAAATATTTCTCAACCTAACGTATTTATCTTTCCGTCCTAGCCCCACTTATTTCACCTGTCAATCTCCAGCACTGTTTGCAAAAGCCCACTGCAAACAGCGCCAGTGATAAAAAGAGTGGTCGGGCTGAGGGTCCTGAATAACTGGGAGAGCGGAAGGGAGTCAAACCAGTGAACGGAGAAGCCAACCCGCAGCCTTACCTCTGTCTGTTGCTCCCATGATAAGAAACAGAATTCTCTAATATACTACTGGTTTACTAACAGTTGATGAACGCCTCAGTAGCTGGAGGGCCAGGTAAGGGAGAATGTTACAGAAGGGACTTTTGCACTGAATGTGAAGAAGTCTAACCAGATGACTCCAACCGGTAACTCCAGTAAAAGTCTGACTCACAGAAAAAGGTGATGGTCCCTGATACAACTCCAATACCAGATTCTCAATTTGTAGCCTTATTTTAACAAATATCGCCTTTTAAGGCACACCAGTTGCATTTAATAAGCTCCCACTTTCATACGAAGTGCAGGTGACTGAGATGAGTCTATCAATGTTTGTTATATTACTCTTTAATTGCATGTTTGAAATATTTCATAATAAAAATAATGCAAGTGACCAATATAATAAAAAGCAGAATATAACACTATATACAGGTATTATAATTTCAATAAAGTAAAAATATGCAAGTATATGTAACAGAAAAAAAAGATTAGAAGGGGGAAAATTCCCACAATTAACATTTGTCTGTACCTCTGTATTGAGAAATTATGGATAGTTTTTGTTCTCTTTTCTAAACTTTTCAGTATCTTCCAAGTTTTCAACAAGGAACATATAGCATAAGTATCAGTAAAATATAAACTCTTCATCTGTTCCTTGCCTGCTGCTTCTGAACTGCTACAGATCGGGGATCTGCAGACCACAGGCCCCGGCCAGATTCAGCTCTCCACCGGTCTCTGTGCAAAGTCTCACTGGAAGCCCCCACGTCCATGTGTTTTGATATTGCCTGTGGCAGCTTCCACACCATCAAGGCAGAGCGGAGGAGCTTAGACAGAGTCCAGCTGGCCCACGAAGCCTAAAATATTGACTATCTGGCCTTTTAGAGAAAAAGTTTTCTCATCCCTGTAATAGACTACAAAACCAGATTTTTAGAAAAAGTATTCAAACTGAATTTAACACATGGATAAATAAACTTCAGTTCCGGGAAGACGTGTAACTCTCCCCTACGCAGCTCCTCAGTCTTAGGAGAGACAGCTCTCTCTGTATGCAGGAGATGCAATTATTTTGTCTACTCGGTAGACTTTTCTTTGTTCACTTGCTGGTCCTTGCCCAGTGTTCTAAACAGCTGGAGCATTCATGTAAAACGGGGAAAGGCTTAGGGTTACTTAGACAAACCTTTTTTTTTTTTTTTGAGGGAGATCAGCCCTAAGCTAACATCCCTGCCTTTCTTCCTCTACTTTATATGTGGGACGCCCACCACAGCATGGCGTGACAAATGGTGCCATGTCCGCACCCGGGATCCGATCCGGCAAACCCTGGGCCACTGAAGCGGAATGTGTGCACTTAACCACTGCGCCACTGGGCCGGCCCCTAGACAAACTTTTTTTAACACTCAAAAATAAAAAGGAATTTGAACTAGCTACTCTCTCCCCTTTTATTGTGTTTCTATACTTCTCTTTCTTTTATTTTCTTTGTTTCTTTACTTCTCTCTTCTTTTCTACAAATCAAGAGAACCGCTCTTGAAAGTCACTGGTAGTGATTGCAGTGTTGGTAAGAAAGGAAACCTACACTTCACTCTCCAGGTCCCCAGCCTCTAATCCAAGGGGCAAACTGTGGCCACTGCAAATTGCTATCCAGTGAAAACCTGAAAATGGAATGAAAACCTGAGAATTATCTAGTTGAAAACTGAATTATACTGTGTCAATATCTCTAAATCAAAGCGCCCTATTAACAGAACAATGTCACAATGTGTGATTTAGCTCTAGGGCATGACAGAAATATCCTAAATAAATACTTACATTTTGATGATGATTTATTTCGCCCAATCGTCCAGCCTTCATCAGCAACCAAAATAAGAGGCGGAATTCGATCGTTATGTTGGTAATGAAATCTCGCAGGAATCTCTTCTTTGAGATAAACATTCAGGTGAGGGTGACAGGTTTTCAGTGTGTTATAAACCTCAGTTCTATCTGGAAGAAAAATGAAACAACAAAGGGAAAAGTCACGGTTGACTGATAAGGAAAAAATATCTCTATCTGGAGTAACGATGTAAAGCCTGAACAATATTTATTAAATCACTTAATTCTTAAAAAAAGAGCAATAACTATGTGACAGTGTGGGGACTGATACATACACAGACAGACATACCTCTTCAAGCATTCACCTATCTCTTTTTTCATTTTGATTATCCCTGGTGGACTTTTACACAAAGTGGACAATTTTCATGTCTAGCTTACTAAGTAAATAGAAACTAATTACATATTACTGCTAATTCTAGGATCAGGAGACAGAAGGTGTATCTCACACAAAAATCCAACATGTTTTTGAAGGATAAAAATTTCCTTTTTCCATTAGTGTGAATAATTAAGAAATATTTCAAAAAGCAAGAAAATAATCACTCTGAACTGAAACTTCAAGCTAATTGCTTAAAAACTTGTAAATGAGGGGGGAAAACCCAACCCTGAGTAAGCATACAAGGTCCTGAGCTACTAAAAACCAGAGCTTCGTTCTTTTGTAAAACCCTCCCTCCTCAATCGATTCCCCATTCAAATATCCCTCAGCTAAAAGTTTCCTTACTTATTTTGGGAAGTACGGCAGCAACTGGGGTCCAATCTATCACAGTGTAGTCTGAACGACGGATGCAGGAATCCAAGTTTATCAGTCTGTCCTGAGAACACTGGGTCATCCCATGATCACTTGTAATGATCACATTAAGATTTTCCCACAATCCTAACGTCTTGAGTTTGTAGACTAGGTCACCGACGAGGTCATCTATTCCTTTCAGCACCCTGCGCATGTTTTCTTTATCTTCAGGTCCATATCTGTGGCCACTTGCGTCTGGTTCTTCCCAATAGAGTGTTGCAAAGGTGACTGGTGGGTTCGAATTGCTCAGCCACACAGTAATATTGTTTAGTCTCTCCTCAAATGACACTGAGGAGCTATAATTCATAAAGTAGGAAGGTGTGGTGTTGTGAATGGGCACATCGGTGCCAGGCCACATGGCAGCAGCACTGGACCTGTTTCCTTGGAGCTGATTTGTCACCCAGATAGGCACTGCCTCGTTCCACCAAAAAGGATCCTTGTCATTCAAGTCAGAAAAATGTCTCTTTGTAATTACATCATACATGGAATTAGCCACAATGCCATGGCTTTCTTCATACAAGCCTGTCACAATACTGTAGTGGTTTGGAAATGTTTTTGTGATAAAAACATTTTTCACACGCTCTACCAAGACACCTTCTTTGATAAAATTCTGGAGATGCGGAAATTCATAGTTCTGTAGATAGTCAGCTCTGAAGCCATCAAAGGACACCAGCAGTAACTTGGGTGGCAAACTATAGGAAGAGTTACCTCTACAGCCAAGTATAAGTCCAGAAAATAAAAGTATTACTAATAACTTCATGCCGAAGGTACTGAAGGACGGCAATCAGGGTTCCTAAAATAAAAGGCACAATTCATAAGTACTAACGTTATTTGATTTGGATTAGGTTTCAAAAGTTTAGCCATTGGGAGAAGAGAACTGACATTTACTATAAACTTTTTATATACCAGCTTTACCTCTATCAACTTAAAAATTAAATAATGTCATTTATGGAATGATAACTGATGAGGATTTTTAGGCTGGTTAGTTTTAAAACTACAGATGAGATTCAGGCTCCAAGGAGTGGAATTTGTTTGCCCCTTTGTTGGGAAACATTTACATTTCTAAGGGAAACCTCTATCTGTGAAGATGCCTCCCTCTCTGTGCCAGGAAGAGGGGGGGATGGTCTTATCTCTAGAGGCTCTTGGTCAATGCCAGAGGCAAGAACTTAAGTTGGTTACTGTCTGGCAACCTCATGTAACTGACCCTCCCCCCCCACAAATCCTCCTTTGTCTTTAGCCGAGGATGAAATTCAAGCGGTGACTTCTGCCATTTACTCAATCCGGTTTGATTCTTATCTACCATTTTAACTTTTTTACATATTCTTTGTCTTGTAAAGAGATAACTCACATACCTATGCCTTAAATTTAGCTCTCACCCTCAACTGGCAGCAGCAGCAGGAGCTCTGACTGCCCGTGGGTCCTGTCCCCACGCACCAGCTCTGCCTGCCCATGGGTCCTGTCCCCATGCCAGCGGGGGCAGCAGCAGCAGC
Organism: Equus caballus; assembly: GCF_041296265.1. Taxonomy (NCBI): domain Eukaryota; kingdom Metazoa; phylum Chordata; class Mammalia; order Perissodactyla; family Equidae; genus Equus; species Equus caballus. The sequence goes on along the minus strand of NC_091703.1, from coordinate 48,151,989 downwards.
TCTGCCTGCCCATGGGCTCTGTCCCCATGCCAGCGGGGGCAGCAGAAGCGGCGGCAGCAGAAGCTCTGACTGCCCATGGGTCCTGTCCCCATGCTATTCCACACTATTTTCTAAATAAAAGAGCTCTACTGCCAGATCTTGAGAGTCTAAGAAATCTTTCTTTCGACTCCTCGGCTCACCGATCCCGCATCAATAACTAAATGAAGCTAAAATTGGAAAAAATAAAAATTGCCTCCATCTGTCCAATTTCCTCTTGCTGTATGTCCTGCCCCATCCTTCACGCTCCGAAGGGGAAGCAGACCATTCTTATATCCACATAAATAGTCCTGTTGGGCTGCCTTGCTTGTCTGCAGCAGCAGCAATTATTTAAAAGTTTAATAAGAACAGATGAAGAAATAAAAGTGATCCGTTTGCACAAAACAGAAATAATGCCAAGCTCTCAGAGATCCTAGAGAGGGAGATTATTTTTCTAGTTTAATGACTGGTACCCTATAGTTCCTTTTAACCCACAGAAATAGGTGGTGGAAATTTTACCATACTGGCTCATCACCAGTTCTTGCTGAAAAATACTGGCATAAAAAAGGGGAGGAAAAAATAAATACTATTTGAGAGAAAGGTCCCACCTCAATCTGTGGCTGCCCAACATTCACATGAGGCTGACAAACAGACAAAGCCTACAGGGACGTGGACGCCAAGTATTACCCATAACAAAGTCATCGCCCACAACAAAATGACTTGTCAGGATACTACTAGCAACAGCCTAAAACTCAAAGGGCTTACCTTCCAAAAAAACCAACAGCTGCAGAAATGAATTTCACCACCGCATCTCTCTTAAACTTTCCTTTTAGTTTCAAAGACACAACTATCCTACCTAATACCCCAGGCTCAGAGCGCTCGCTGATTTTTCATTCTTTTTTTAATAATCCACTGACCACAAAAACAGCATTCCCCTAATAAATCTCCCTACCTTCAGGCTCTATCTTTGGTTGCTAAGAAAGCAGGATATGTGATTTATGCAGAATGATTCACTGTGCATGGGTACACCTCTTCCATTTTAACGGGGGAGGAGAAGAAAGGAGTAAGTTAACAGGTCTGAGGGCCGGAGGTGAAGGGAGCTGCACTCTTTGTGTCCCAAGAGTTAAGGTCAATCACCGAGGAGCAGGGTGTTAAACGGTTTGCAGGTTTGAGGAACACAATGTCTGAAATGGCCACCAGTGGAGAATGGGAGAGAGTACAAGGAAACATTAGGATTGGTGGCCCGTGTTGACAGTGGATGCCATGAATTTCTACAGTGACACTGCTGACTGGTTTTCTCTAGCAATTCAGTGGCCCTGGCTCAGCCATGAATGAAACAGGCAGCTGACCCTACCTGGGCTTTTGATTCTGCCAGAAACTGAAGTGTGACTAAGCAAGTTGAAGGTACTGGAAGAGCGGCTGAAATCTGGGCTGCAGAACCTCAACTGGAACTGATACAGATGCAAGAAGTAAAGAGGTTTCAGACTGGAGGTTTTGATGAAGTTAAAGAACTGGTGTTGTAAAGGTATCTTTCCTTGCAAGCTGCAAGGACGTGGGGTTTTGGTCAGAGTGTGGTGTGTGAATTCGTTATTTCAGAGTAACAAGCCCCGAGGTACGGCCACAGCGGTATGCACCGAAAGGTCCCAGGTGCAAACCGCAGCGAGCTAACTACTGTGACCAGGAGTCACGTATTGTGTGTTCTTCCTTCTCCCAACTAGACTGCAATTACTTGAAGGCAGAGACTTCCCTCCTTTCAAACATACTACCTAGTTGATCTGTGGACGTGCTGTCACTCAAATACTTACTGATGGAAGCTGTGACTCTTGGAAAACCAAGGACTTAAAATTTTGAAGACCAAAGGCACAGAATCTTGTTTGTGAGGATCTCTGGGTCTGGAAAGCCTCTATCATTCTAACCTGAGATGGGATGCCTTCTGAATGGGGTGCGTGGATCATCCAAGAAACCAAAAACAGTACGAATAACAAAATCAAACCACTTCTCCAAAGAAAAGAGTAACAATTCTGATTAGTACAAGAGACATACTTTGCACAGACGCAGCCCCAGCACATCTTACCAATTCCAGCTGTCGAGAATCTAGACAGCAGTACATCTCTTTTCATTCGGTCTGTGGTGCCCCCTGACCTAGTGTTTCGGCACAATCATCTCCCCGCTCAGACAGTCGTGGCTGGGTTCAGTCAGACAACAGTGGGGTCAGGCTGCTGCCCGGGGCTCCAGCCATCTAAGAACCTGTGTGGGGGCACACAGGTCTCCATGAAAGCTTCACTGAGCAGGGTCCCTGGTTTCTCTCCGAGTACAGCTATTTCCTCATAACCACCTATTTGTTTCCAGTAACAGAGTAGACTAAAACAGCAAATAAGTGGCACAGTATCTTAAAGATACCCATAAATCTATTTTTAAAAACCCATGCTTTATTTACTGCCCTGGCTCCTTCCCTGGGTAACCAGTCTAGATTCCCAAGCAATCCCACTGCACAAACTATTCTGCTGGCAAGTCAAGTCTGACACGCGTCAAACAATGCATTCTTTGCACCTCCAAATCTCTCCCTTTCCTTAGCTGCCGAATCCTTTAACACAGCCTCACCATTCTCTCAGGCACATACAGAAGTCCTGAGGACACCAGCAGTTGCCAGCCTAGTCAACTCCATCTTCATATCAGCTACTACATCGTAGTAGACAGAAGAATCACTGAGGGGGGCTTGTAAATGTGTAGCTGTCTAGTCTCTACATCTAGGAAATTCTGCTTCAGTCAGTCTAGAGTAGAGGCCAGGGGCCTGCAATTTTACTTATTTACTTATTTTTTGCTGAGGAAGATCAGCCCTGAGTTAACATCTGTTGACAATCTTCCTCGTTTTTGCTTGAGGAAGATTGTCCCTGAGCTAACATCTGTGCCAATCTTCCTCTATTTTCTATAACGGATGCTGCCACAGCATGGCTTGATGAGCAGTCTGTAGGTCTGGACCCGGGATCTGAACCTGCAAACCCTGGGCCACCAGAGCAGAGCATGCAAACCCAACCACTAGGCCACCAGGCCAGCCCCTTGGTCATTTTTAAAAAATCATTCAATGAATATCTAATATAACTAGGTCTATACCACAAAAATGTATGTATGTGCCATTTATCAGAGGACAAAGGCCTTATACTTTTCATATATATTATACTCAAAATAAGGGCATAAACAAAGTAATGAATCAGGCTGTCATCTTGGAAGAACAAAGACAAGCTTGAATGAACTTTGTTCTACATGCCAAAACTTCTTTGTAATGCTGCGCTTGAGATCCACACACCATGAAGTATTGTTTTGAAAACTAAGCCCTTTGATAAATTACCACAAATGGAATATCACAGTATGTCTACAACTTTTCCAACAGAGTTGCCTCTAAGAACAGAGGGGTGCCAAGACATTTCAACAAATGGTGCCAGGACAACTGGATATCCACATGCAAAAGAATGAATTTGGACCCCTCATCTCATTGCATACACAAAAATTAACTCAAAATGGATCACAGACCAAAATTAGGAGCTACAACTATAAAACTCTTAGACGAAAATATAGAAGTAAATCTTTAGGACCTTGGGTTAGAAAAGTCTTCTTAGATACAGCACCAAAAGCACGAGTGACCAAAAAAAGAAAGAAACTGAACTTAAAATAAAAAACTTTTGTGTTTCAAAGGATATCATGAAGAAAGAGAAAAGACAACCCATGGAATGGGAGAAAAGATTTGCAAATCATATATCTGATAAGGGGATTTACATCTAGAATATATAAAGAATAGATATTCTTTATAACAACTCAATAATAAAAAGTCAAACTCAATTAAAAAATGAGCAAAGGATCTGAAAAGACATTTCTTCAAAGATATAAAAATGGCCAAGAAGAACACGAAAAGATGCTCAGCATCTTTAGTCATCAGGGAAAAGCAAATCAAAACCATGAGATACCACCTCACACCCACTAAGATAGATATAATGAAAAAGATAGGCAAGTGTTGGGAAAGATAGAAAGAAAGTGGAACTTTTAGACACTGCTGGTGGGGGTGTAAAATGGTGCAGCTGCTGGGAAAACATTCTGTCAGTTCTTCAAAAGTTTAAGAGTTAACATATGACCCAGCAATTCTACTACTAGGTATATGCCCCAGAGAAACGAAAACATATGTCCATGCTAAAACTTGTGCACAAATGTTCACAGCAGCATTATCACTAAGAAGCAAGAAGAGGAAACAACTCAAATATCCATCAGGTGATAAATGGATAAATAAATGTGGTATATCCATACAAGGGAACATTATTTGGCAATTAAAAGGAATGAAGTACTCAAATAGGCTACAACTTGGATAAACCTTGAAACGTTATGCTAAGTGAAAGAAGGCAGTCACAAAAGATCATTTATTGGACGATTCTATTTAGACAAAATGCTTAGAATAGGCAAACCTACGGAGATGAAAAGTATATTAGGAGTTGCCTGGGGCAAGTATTAAGGAGAAACGAGGAGTAAATGCCCATGGGTATGAGGTTTCCTTTGGGGGTGATGAAAATATTCTCAAATTGATTAGTGATGGTGGCACAACTCCATAAAATTGTACACTTTAAATGAGTGAACTGAAGAGTATGTGAATTATATCTCAATAAAACTACTATATGAGGGTCCAGCCCCGTGGCCAAGTGGTTAAGTTCGTGCGTTCCGCTGCAGCAGCCCAAGGTTTTGCCAGTTCACATCCTGGGTGCAGACATGGCACCACTCATCAGGCCACGGTGAGGCGGCGTCCCACATGCCACAACTGGAAGGACCTGCAACTAAGATATACAACTATGTACCAGGGGGATTTGGGGAGAAAAAGCAGAAAAAAAAAAGATTAAAAAAAAAACTATTATGTTAAAAAAAAAAAAGAGTGGAGGGAAATGAAATTGTAATCTTAAAAGCATCTGAAATGCCCTGCCACAAGACAGGAAACATCTTTGATGTCTCATTTTACCTCAAAAATTATGTGAAACTGATACTCTATCATAACACAGACCTGGGTGTTTGAATGTGAAAATATATTACACCGCTTCCCATATGCAAAACAACAGGAAGCAAAAACCTGTGTCTGCTCCCCTTTCTCACAAAACACATCCAAATCAAAAGCTTTCTTCCCCAAATATTGAGTGAAAAGGATGCTCAAGGTACATGTGCTTTTATCTGGGGTTCAGTAATCCCTTAGCACGCTGCTAGGATCCAAGCGCCCCCCCTCCTTGTCCCCAAGATTAGAAGCTCAGACAAAGCACAAAGATGACAGGCTCTGAAATCAGACAGATCCCAGAACTTCAGCTCACACTCAGCAGGCGGGCGATCTTGGGCAGATCTGGCTCTCCCAGTTTCAGTTTCTTTGTGTGTACTGTAAAACGGGGACGCATAAAGTGTTAAGAACAGGCTCTCAAATTTAGTTTCCTTTTACCCATTCTAGTTACAAAGCTGGTATGTTAGGAAAAAGTCTGTACAATGACAGGCAGAATGATATTACGGTGAAACTATAAAATAAGGAGAAATAATTTAGTCTAATCCTTTCTTTTTATATAGGATGAAGCTGAAGTTTAGTGATTGGCCAAGCTCAGAAACCAATTATTCACTTTACTGTGTACTTATTAATTTCATGTCCTCCGCAAGTTTACAAGTCTAGTAACAGCAAGTTGACAAGTTTGGCAATAACCTCCAAACTATTAAGGTTACTTTTCCCGCCAGAACGTGTTTCATTAGCAGTGCCTGTATCTACGTCTAACACACTCTGTTTCATTCTAACAGGGAGTGTTAAGTGACAAATAAAACACCAGTGAGAAGTTCTCAAGTAGTTTTCAAGGAATGAAAACCACTAATTGTTATATTACAAAACATCGGGAGAAATTCTGTAATTTTTCAAACCAAAAAAAATCAAAGAAAAAAAAAGCAGCAGACTTGTCTAGTCTACACCCAAATATCCCCACAGCGACCAGTAGCAACCAGTCTTCAGTTCAGAGGACAAAACACACTCTACGTCGTGTGGGATGACTTTCTTAGTGTACAGAATGCACATCAGGCAATTCCGACTGGCATCCTTCGCCCCTGTGAAGCTGGAAGAGTAAAACAGTTACAGGATATGGTGAAAGATATTTGCCACCATTAACATGCCATCTGCTCCATAATAACAAAAACTGTATTGCAAGTACTTCACAAATATTATTTGTAATGAAACTCATATGCAGCTTTAAAATAGCATTATTGTCGATGCACACAGATGACTTAGGTGGTTTCCTTTAGATTATTATGAGTTATTTTCTTAACACTCTAAGGAAAAAAATATAACAGCTCGCTAAAAGACTTTCTCGGTCTTAAAAATTCCAGGATTCTAAATTATTCTCCAATTTTCCAGCGCACACAAAACTGGCTAGCAAGGCTCTTCAAAACAGCTCCCCTTACCTTACTTTGCACGTAGTAAAATAACCCCCGTAGGTACTCTAGCATTTTCATCAAAATTTCTCCCAAATTATATTTTGTACCTAATTTAAAAGGAAGAAAGAGCTATTTTATTTATATTAAGTAAATTTCCCTGAAATAACCTGGGACAACCTCTGGATAAAGGGAAGGAAGAAAAGAAAACCACAGCATTGAAAGGAACAGCTGACTTCCGAGGGCACTTGGCAAGTTTTCAGGCTGCGGTCCACCAGACCGCCCGGTGGTTAAGTAAAACCGTCCTGGGGTCATTTCTGGTAGAAACCCGAATCTGCCTGTCTCCAGCTGCACAGACTTGGACCTGTCCCCCCGCCCCCGCTCCGCGCCCGGCGCTCCTCATCCGCACAATGGGACGCTGTTACCCAGGGCGGCCGTGCCGGGAAAGGAAGCCTTGTTGTGCAGTGCCCACTGAACCCAGTGTCCAGCCCATAAAAGGCACTGCAAGGTTGGCTTTAGGGTTTGGTTTTCCAGGAAATGAGTTTTTAAATCTGGTTACATAATTACCATAAACTCCAACATCCAGACAGATGCGCGTCGGTGCCTTCCCCGCGCTCCTCTCGAATCCAGCGCCCGCCCCACCTCCCGCCTCCCCCGAGCCCCCCTCTCCCCTCCGGCCCCCTCCCCTGTTCTGCCCCCGGCAGCCGGCCCGGCCAAGAACACCTGCCTCACTGCCTGCCTCCTCCACGCCGCCCTCTGCCCGGGCGGCTGGCACCTCCCTGCCCTCCGGGCCCCTTCGCGGAGGTCCCCGCCAGCGCCCCCAGGGAGGTGTGTGCTGGGGAGGGGGTGTTTCTCACCACCTCTACTGTCAACGCCCCTGGGAACGGAGCAGAGGGTGGCACCTCCCTCCAGAACGCCTGGCGCGCGAGCCTCACACTCACCTGCCACCGCCGCCGCCGCGTCTCGCCAGCGCGCGGAACCCGACGCGCGTGGGTCCCGGGGGCGCGGAGACCCAAACGTACAGCTGCGAGGTGCGGCTCTTCCTATGGCGCCTGCGCAATGGCGGGCGCTCGGGCGCGGCGAAGAGCCCCCACCGCCCAAAGATCCGCGCTGCGCGGGCGCTCCTGGGGGTGCGCAGCTGCCCGGCGCGCCACCGCTGCTCAGGCTGCCAGCCGGCGGGGCCCCAGCGCGCGCCGGCGTCTGAGACGTGTCCTCGGATTGGCTGGCGGAGCCGCATTAAATGTAACTCCCTCTCCGATTGGTTCGATTCGGGTACCACCTGGAGACAGCCGCCCTGGTAGGGTCGAATTGGATCTAGGAGAGGTTCTTTCCTCTCTCCTCCCACGCCCTTTTAATATCGTCCCCGGGCTGGGTGCCCTTCAGGGGACCTGAAACCAAGTGAGTCCCAGAAAGGCCCTGGCTATTGCCAAGCCGGTGGCCTACTGCCGCGCCGCTATGGCCCCTGGTTAATGTGCACTTGGCGGCTTAGGTGTCCGCGGGGGAAAATCGACTTTGGCTGCCCCAGGGGCCGACGCAAGTCTAGAGCAGCTTCAGGCAGTTCCCGTGAGTTGGGATAAATAGACGATGATTCTTCCAAAGCAATATCTGTCTTAGAGGAGAAGTGAGCGCCTTTACAGGCCAAGTTGAGTGCTGGGCAGTTTACAGATGAGGTTACAAGAAATACAGTGCTTGCAATAGGGAATTCGTAATGGGTACCAACCCAGAAATGGCCACTTCTTTGGACAGACGCGTGTGGGACTGTGCTCCTGCCTTTAAGTGGAAGCTTAGCCAAACAGTTGAATGTAACTTTAAACTTACTAGGAGGAAGAGATATTACCGAACAGAAGTGGATTTATTTGTTAACACTTGGGTTACTCAGGCAGACTTGGCAAAGAAAGGATAGTGTCTTTTTCCTGTTTGTATCTTCCCTGCCAAACAGAACACGGTATAGAAAAAAAATCGCGAAATGATGATTGAATTTAATGGAACGTTCTATGGTGCTCTGGATTCATTGCCCTCCCCACCCCCACCTCGTTAGAATGCAAACTCCAAGAGGATATTTTCTTTCGTTTAGCTAATGTAGCTCCAGCTGGTGCTTAAAAACATACAATTAAATGAATTTAAGAATACTAGTCACGGGGCCAGCCTGGTGGCATAGTGGTTAAGTTCCCACACTCCTTTTCTGTGGCCCAGGGTTTGTGGTTCGGATCCCTGGTGTGGGCCTAGGCACTGCTTCTCAAGCCATGCTGGGGCAGGCGTTCCACATATAAAATAGAGGAAGATGGGCACAGATGTTAGCTCAGGGCCGATCTTCCTCACCAAAAAGAGGATTGGTGGCGGATGTTAGCTCAGGGCTGATCTTCCTCAAAAAAAAAAAAAAAAAGAGTACTAGTCATATGTAATATTCTCAGGTTTTAAGGATTTAATAGATGTAAACTCCGTACCTGGATTAGTAACCTGCAACAGTGGACCTTAGAAATCAAGGTCTGAGCTTTAGAGTATAGCCATTACCAAGACCCCAGAGTCCAAAAGCAGCTTCACAGACAATTTGAGGCCGGGTGTATTCTGTCGATTATTAGTTTGTACCTTCATAATTCCAGTTTCAAACCTCGAGGCTGGCCTGTGCATTGGTGAATTTGGGCATCTTAGATCCTTGGGCTGTCAGAGCCAGAAGTCAGGCAGAGGCGTGTAGTTCAGTGCCTAGACTCTGCCAGACCTGAATTTAAATACAGTACTGGGCCAGCCCTGGTGACCACTAGTGGTTGAGTTCAGCATGCTCTGCTTTGGTGGCCCAGGTTCAGTTCCCAGGAACAGACCTACACCGCTCTGTTAGTGGCCATGCTGTGCTGGCAGCCCACAAACCAAAAAGAAATAGAGGAAGATTGGCACGGATGTTAGTTAGCTCAGGACGAATCTTTCTCAGCAAAAGTAAAAAATAAATAAATAAGTAAATAAGTGCAGTACTCACTCTGCCACTCGGTAGCTGAGCACTCTTGGGCCAGTCTCTCAACCTATTTGAGCCTCCATTTCCTCGTTTACAAAACAGGTACTCTAGTACAGCCCCAGCCTCTGAGGGTTGTCGTCAAATAAACGAGATAAAGCAGGCGAATTACTCAGCACGGTGTCTGACGCACGGTAAGTGTTAGCAATGATCATCACTATGGCCAGAAAAATGTTCCCCAACCTGAATAATGGTCAGAGGAAGCCTGAATTCTGGGGAGATTTAATGTCCCATATAGCAGAACCTCAATTTTCTGGCATTTGGGGCATATGATCACGCATATCCTTTTTGTTCATTCACTAGGTGCGTGACTGCTTACAGAATAGATGAAACTGATGCCTTAGGGGTCAGACGTGTGGTGGAGACGCAGCTGGATGGACATCAGAAGAGAAGGGCTCCCTTCGTCCATTGCCGCTGCCAGTGCCCGCAAGGCTGGCTCAGACCAGGGAGTCCTGTGCAGTCTGCTCTCCTCCTCCGTAAGATAATGGGATCAAGGCCAAAAGGACAAAATGATTCATAAGGATCTTTTGGCACCCAGCTTCTGTTATCCTCCAAATATTTACTATTTCGACCACAAATGAAAACCTGTTTTCGGATGGGCTTAGATAATAAGGATATTTAGAATCTTGTGAAACAGGAAGTCCAGAGGTAGGGCAGCCTTCAGGACTGGTTGAATTAGCAGCTTAACAATGTCACCACCTACTGGGTTCTTTCTAACTCTCCACTCGGCTGTTAACAGAGTTGGCTGCTGGTTCATCTAGCGGTAAAGATAACTAACAGTAGCAACAGGAACCCTATGATTCACTTTTCACTTCCACTGGGCGAAAGAAGTGACTTCTAGGTCTTTTCTTCGTTGTCTCTGAAGCCTCCTGAAACCATCTCCTTCAAACATTTTGACTAGAATTGTGTCATAGGCCCAATCTAAGCCAGCAAGGAATATGGAATGCCCAGTGGACCAGCTGAGTCTTGAGCTGAGTTCTCTTTCCCAAAGAGCACTTCTTCTCTCAGTGGGAGTGAGGTGGAATGGGTGGTGGCAAGTCCACCGCAAGTCCACAATAGGATCATTGGAAGAATTTAATGACCATAAAAGAAAATATAACTAACGTAAATCCTTCATTTCCATTGTGATTTTTAGACATAAATATTGTTTTACTTAGGTAGGCAAAATAATAACATTCATTTATATTGTTCTTTAAGTTCAGCTTTTGAAAAAGAAATTTTATATAAATCTTAGAAGTATGGATAAAGTTTAAACCCATTTTGTGTTAGAGGTTAAAATGAGCTAGAAACAATAGTCTAAACCCATCATTTACAGATGAACGTTGTGCCCCATAGTGAATTGACTTGGCTAAATTCACAAAAACTCATTACAACTGGAGTCTTTGCCTCCACAGCCAATGTTAGGTTGGGAAACAGCATGTTATTGGCAGGTTCCTTTTCCCCCCATTGGCTAGATTCAAGATTTAGCATTTATTCATTAGCGTAAAATATTTGTATGCCGTTTTCAAAATCAAAGGCATAGCTCTTTGTATGATTATTTCTTTTTGAAACTCCTAATTGGGATGCATAACTCATTGCTGGCAGGAATGGGTCAGAAGTTAGAAGTTACAGGAAAAACGTTTCAGAGCAAAAGCCACACCCTGCCCAGAGAAAAACAATTCCTGTCCACTGCTCAGCTCAGCAGCAAAACTGAAACTAGTGACTCGAATTTCAAATCACTACGAGGGTAAGTTTCACTTTTTAATAATTATTAGCTGTTAATGTAAAGAAAACATAATACAGGTTTTATCTTAAATATAAGGGGGGAAGGGACCTTATGAATCATAGTACTTGAGTAATTTTGGAAGTTCATTTAACTAAAACTCTCTACCCACCCCATTTTCAGTAAGATTACTTTAGTAAGTAAAATAAAGTAAGATTATTTAAATAATCTCAGTCAAGTGGACCGTAAACTATTTTTAACTGCTTTTGTTAAAAGTGATTCTGTATTAACCATCAAGAACTATTTAGTGTTACAAATTCTTCACTCTAAGGGAGTTTTTTCAAGCGTTGAATAAAGTTGTGCAAGCAACAGTAGAAATTTTTTTTTGAGGCTTATGTGGAAGACAGTATGTGCAATTTTTTAAAAGATACAAAATCTGTAAGATTTGGTGCAGGGCCTCAAGGTGCCTCTGGTCCAGAAAGGCCAATGGCGAGGACCTCACTCTGTTGCTTTGCCTGCCCAGCATTCATTTTCCCTTCTTTTGGTGGTTCCTCTAGGAAATCAGCCCTTTCTTAGTCATGGGCGTCAGGTGGGGCTGACCACAACTCCTCTCATCTCCAGCATGGACTCCTAGGGTGACCACTTATCCCATTTTGCCCTAAATTGAGGGGTTTCCTGGGGCATGGGACTTCTAACGTTGAAACTAGAAAAGTCCCAGGCAAATCAGGATGAGCTGGTCATTCTTACTCTGACCCCAGCCTGGCCTATTAGAGCCACTTCCACTCCCTTGACCACAGGAATTGGTTCCGTGACAGGGACATACCCTAGGAGAGACCAAAAAGAATCTGAAACTTTTGTTGAAACAATTGAAAAAGGGTCAATCTTTCAGCAGCAGCTGCTCAGTAGGTAGAATATAAGCCTAGAGCTGCTGGTGATCATCATTGTCACCGTAAAGGGAAAGTGTACCTGGGAATGATGCCAACTCAGAGAAAGTAGAGCCGAGAGATGGCACCTGATGCCTGATGACATTGAGCACTTGAATCCAAGCTTACCTGAAGCTCCATCTGTGGACTCTTCATTCACATGACTCAATAAATTCTCCTTGTGCTTCAACTAGTTTTCATTGGGTTTCTATTACTTATTTCTAAAAAGGGGGTAAGAGAAGCAAACATTTGCTTACATTATACTATCAAGTAAGGTAAGTGTTATTAAAAGAAGTCCAAAAGAGGGGTAGGTTCAGTCCTGCAGAGGTGAAATTCAGCGGGAGGAATCAGGAAAGAGATCCTGCATGAGCTGGTTTTCACTGGTTCTTGCAGGTTAGGTGGTGTAGTAGTTTCTCACTGCTGCTGTAACAAATTACCACAAACTTAGTGGCTTAAACAACACAAAATTTTTACCTTACAGTTCTGGAGGTCAGAAGTCTAGAATGGGTTGGCAGGGCTGTGACCCTTCTGGAAGATCATAGAAAGAATCCATTTCCTTGCTTTTTCCAGCTTCTAGGGGCCATGTACATTCCTTGACTTGTGGCCCCAGTCTCCGTCTTCAAAGCCAGCAGCCTAGCGTCTTCTCTCTCTCTCTGACTCTGCCTTTTCTGCCTCCTTTTTCCCTTATAAGGAAACTTGTGATTACTTGGGCCCACTCGGACAATCCAGGATAATATTTCCCCATCTCAAGATCCTCCCCTTACTCACACCTGCGAAGTTCCTTTCACCAGGCAGGAGAACACAGTCACACATTCTGGGTGTTAGGCTGCAGACATCCCTGGGAGGCTGTTAATGTCTGGCTGAGGGAATAGCATCAGCCTGGGCACCAAGACAAGAAAAGTGTGTCAGTCCTCAAAAATAATTCCATTTTCCTGAAAAATAATGACGTATATTTGGGGAGTCATTAGGATTGAGGCTGGACAGGTTGATTAAGACCATATTATTTTGTAGACAAGGAAGGAGTTATACTTAATTCAGCAGGGAATGACTTACAACGCACGGTGTTATTTGCATTGTGGAAATAACAGCGAGTATCACATTGTCCCCGCCCCCACAAAGTTTACAATCTAGTAGGAGAGAAAGACCTCTATATATAGAGGGACCACATTTGCCCAGGATAGTCCCGGCTTCTGCCTGTTGTCCCACATAAATATTCATAGTGGCCCCTTTCACTCTCAAAAATGTCCTGGTTTGGATGATAAAGTATATAGTCCCCCCACTTAAGTGCCGTCATCCTCAGTATTTATTGAATATTACTAGGTAGGATCTCTGTGTTAGGCCCTGGGGAAAAGCAAGAGACAGAGGCAAGTTTTCTGTGTTCAAGTCGTTCACCATCTAGTTTTAGATTCTAAAGATGTCTATAAAGTGATAAGGTAGTGCAAAAATGATTCAGTCAACAAGGCAGCAGCATAAGTGATAAGCAAGAGAAAGAGAAAACAGGCGTTTCAGACAACAAGAGCCATAAGAAGAGAGGGTCCCAGGCTGCACGTGTGGGCTGGACCCGTTGGCTGCTGGAGCTTCAGGTGTGGTCAGCCTTGTGGGGATCAGAGGCAAGAGGGACACCTCGGTCACTTGTTATGAGTCAACAGAGAGTGAGAAAAACGTCACTGTCTTGTGTTTCATTTCGGTACTTCATGGAATCCAAGACACTCCCTATTTGAAGAAGCCCTATTATTTTATGTACCACTAAGAAAAACTGTAGCCAATCAGCTGTAAGATACATCCTGATTTCAGAGATGATAAAATGTGAAAAAATATGTATTTTAAAATCAGGGAAATAACATTTTCTCTCTTCCCAAATGTAAAGACTCTTGCTAAAGGGGCTCATCTCTGGACTAAAGTAAGTTTAATTACTCTACATTTTATTTTTTATTATTTGGTGTCTCTAATCATTTGATCATTCTATAGCTTTTCCTCTGAGGATATTCATAGTCTCTTAAACTATGGAACTACAAAAACTGTGTGTAGAATTTAATAAACATTCTCCTTAACGTAGTGATTTAAGGAATTCCCTTTACCCATAAATCCCCCCTAGGGTTCCGCTTGAAATCTCCAGAATTACTGTAACTCCCTTAGGATATTTAAGAAGCTGAACATTTTAATTGGGTTTAGTCCAGATAGAGTAATATGTTAGTTAACTAACATATTTGCATGCATTAGTTTACAGTTTCTCAAACTGGCCAAATGACAGAATTACCTGTGGTTTTGTTAAAAATGTCCCAGGTCCTTCCCCTGAAGATTTGGATCCAGTAAATCTTGTGTGGCCTCTGAGACTCTATTTTTTACAAGCACAGGGTGTCTCATTATCAGGCATGTTCAGGAAATATTGGATTAGATAGTAATTAGTACCCTGGGATCCTGCTGCATTATACAGAGGCGTGCAGCCAACAGGGCACCAGGGGGACACTTGGATCTGGGAAGAGGTTGTTGCATGAAACATGGGGGCTCTCTGCACTAAACGGGGAGGAGGCTATCTGGGGTCATTAATGCTTTAGGCGGGCAAGGAGATCTAGTAATAACTGAACTTGAATTTGCTTGGTCCTTTATAGTCTGCAAAGTGCTTTTACGTCAGGATCTTATTTGGCTTCCATAACTGGCCTGTAAATAAACATGACCTTTATACCTGTGTTATTCCTAAATCACAAAGGTTAAGGTGCTCACCTAAGGTTCTATGGGAATGACAGAGCTGAGCCCTGATCCCTGATCTGACCCAGCCACACAGGCAGTGGTGGTGGCAATGGACAAAGGGAGCCCTTCTCTCCTGATGCCCATCCAGCTGCTGTCTCCACTACACGTCTGACCCATAAGGCAGTCAGTTTCATCTGCTCTGTAAACAGTCATGCACCTAGTGAAGGAACAAAGAGGACATGCACGATCATATACCCCAAATGACAGAAAATTTAAGTTCTGCTGCATTAGACATTAAATTCCCCCAGAACTCAGCCTTCCCCTGCACATTGTTCAGGTTGGGGAACGTTTTTCTGGCCATAGTGATGATCATCGCTAACACTTACCGTGCGTAAGACACTGTGCTGAGTAATTCCCTTGCTTTATCCCATTTATTTGACGACAACCCTCAGAGGCTGGAACTGAAAGAGGGCCTGTTTTACAACTGAGGAAATGGAGGCTTGAGTAGGTTGAGACACTGGCCCAAGATTGCTCAGCTACTGAGTGCAGAGTAAATATTTAAATTCAGGTCTGGCGGGTTCTAGGAATTGAACTACATGGCCCCTGCCACTCCTTCCAGCTCTGACAGCCTACAGATCTAAGATGACCTTCCAGCCTTGAGGTTTGAAACCAGAATTAACTATGAAGGTACAAACTAGTCATCAACAGAATACATCCAGCTGCAGATTGTCTCTGCAGCTGCTTCTGGACTCTGGGGTCTTGGTAGTGCCTGTACGCTAAAGCTCAGACCAAAGGCGTCAAGACCCAGCTCTCTTAAGTGCTGAGGCACACACGCTAACAGGACAGTACAGGTAGATTATAGAAGAGGATAAGAAAAACAGATGAATTTTTAAAATTGTACCTGAGATTCCCAGATAATTTCAGATTTGCTTTGTACCACCTTGGGTTGTTTTAGGCTGATTTCCATTCCTGAAGATACCTATCCCCTCTTCTTTGCCATGAGCAAAACGGGCTGGGCCTTTCCTATTTCTGAGCTGTCATGAATGCAATCTGCCTTATTTAACCTAAGGCATCTGGGTCCGTTATGTAACTGCTTTTGTTAGACATATGGGCATATATTTGCAGTAATTTAATTGTGTTAGTGCTTCCTGAAGGTAAAAAATCATACAAACAAACAAAATAGAAACTTTTAATAAATGTAGCTCTTTATAGTAAAACCCAAAAGTTAAAAAAGTAAAACAAGCGATTATTACAAAATTATAGGGCTAGATGAGAGCCCAGAGTTTGGGGCGGCTCATTCATGCTGCCTGCCCAGGCCTAGACTGGGTCTAACAGATTCTGCAGACTCCAAAACAGATTATGTAGCAAGAAATTTGGTGAAGCAAAAGATATGGTGAGAAGACAAAGTCAGATTCTGCAGTCAGACCAGCTCAGGAAAGAAGGAGAGGGGTTTCTGGCCTCTTTCCCGGAAGCTGGTGGAGTCCTGACTTCTCACCATCACTGTTTTAGATGGTAGTGATATCGTTACTGACTCCACCAAGGACACCCAGGCCCAACCCCCCACATGACACCCAGCATCCTGGTTTCCACCTGCCCTCACAAGCTTCTCAACCACAGGCCCAGATGTTCTCGAGGCTCACATGCTGTGGTCCAGCCTCTGGTGAGTCACTGAGTCACTGAGCTGCTCATTTTCCTCTCCAGGAAACTCCTCTCCAGCACTCAGACATTCTTGGGCCAATAGGCTATTTTGCTGTCATCTTGGATTTTTGCCAGGGTCACCCAACGATTTGCAGAATCCCCCCAGCAACTCGTGAATTTCAAATGACTCTCCTGTGTCTCTCATGTACTCAGCGGCCTCTCTCAGCTGCTTATATGTAGCCCTCAGACCATGCGGGACCTCCCAGAGATTCTCAGCAGTTAGCCGCCTGTCTCAGTTGGCTAAGGCTGCCATAACAAAGCACCGCAGGCTAGGTAGCTTGACCAACAGAAACTTATTTTCTCATGATTCTAAAGGTTGGAAGTCCAAAATCAAGGTGTCCGCTGGGTTGGTTTCTTCTGAGAGACTCTCTCTGTGACTTGTAGATGGCCATCTTCTCCCTGTGCCTTCACGTGATCTTCCCCCGTGCATGTCTGTCCTAATTAATCCAGTCTATATTGGGTTTGAGACCACTCATATGACCTCATTTTACCTTAATTACTTCTTTCAAGGCCCCATCTCCAAATACAGTCGTTCTGAGCTACTGAGCGTTAGGACTTCAACACGTGAATTTGTGAAGGGCACAATTCAACCCACAACACAACCTACTCAAAGACGTGGCTGGTCCACTTGCCAGTGTGACTTACCTCTCTGCCTCTGTGCTCTGCCTGCTCATCAGTGTCCCACACTTGCTGGCCAGTGTCACACGACTACTTGCTAATGTCAGCCCCTTGCCTGGCTGACTGACCATTGGGCTAAAGAGACCTCTTGCTTCCTAGCACCACAAGCTGACTCCTCACATCACCTGCTTGCAAAGCTGCCCACCCCTTGCTTCTTATCTCCTCCAGCAACACCTCAGGCCGCCTCCTTTTCTTCCCAGGCCCCTGCTGTACGTGCCTCCTGAGCTCCTTGCTTCCCTGCCCCTTACTCTCCAGTCTGCACTCAGCAGCCACGTGGAGCTTGTCAGCTGGAAAATCACTTCCTGTGACTCACCTGCGAAGACCCCACACGTGGTCTCTCGTCATATTCAGAATTGATCCAGGGTTCCTACAGTTGCTGCTGATACCTCGTACCACCTGATCCCTGAGTATTTCTTGGACCTCAGTTCCCTCCAACTTGCTGCCTCGAACACATCATTCTCAACAAACTGGCCTCTACTTCACAGACATGAAGCTCATTGCTGCCTCAGAGCCTTTGCCCCAAACCCACTGCCTGAATCAGCCTCCGCACCAGCTTCTCGGGTCTCCCCCCACACACTCACTAAATCTCTGCCGAAATAGAAATCCTCTTGGTTAATATAGTTTATACAGTTGTTAACAATTATTAATAATTAAATAGCTGTTAATAATTAAACTTGTTATAATTGTCGATAATTTCAAATGTTTCGAAAACTGCAATTTTGTAAAAACTTAAAATTATAGGGATAAAATTTATGCCAATTAATGTTCTTTTCAGGAAGAACACCATTTAAGGCACCCGAGGTAGATGGTTGTCTTATTTCTCAAAGGCCTACAGGAAAGGAGATCATAGACAATTTTTCAGAAGCCCATTCTTCTGTTTAAAGATCTGAATTATGAATTCTGCCAAAACCAGTTATGCGATTGCAGGCAAATTAGTTAATCTCAAGTCCCTTGTAAAATGCAAAAATTTCCATTTGCCATCCTCCAAAAGTTGTGTGGTACTCACGTGGGACATGCTCCAATGAGAGAATTACTCTGAGAAAGTACTGAGCAAGTCAAAGGAGAGAGAAGCTTTTGAACTGACCTGGGTAGTTCACGCTGTGTTTTAGTACGTGCCTCTTCATTGGGGAGAGATGGAGAACATTATTACTGATCCTTCACACGGCGTTCTCTGTTGGAGTGTCACAACCTTGTTTCTCTTTTCTCTGATTTTCACTTTTAGTTTATCTTATGCCACTTTTAGTCCTTTCTGGAATAAGGTAAAGTTGCATATAAATACATTTTATTTACTTTTATTTTTTTTGTGAGGAAGATTGGCCCTGAGCTAACATCTGTACCAATCTTCCTCTATTTTGTATGTGGGATGCTGCCACAGCATGGCTTGATGAGTGCTGTGCAGGTCCACACCCAGGATTGGAACCAGCAAACCCCCGCCTGCCAAAGTGGAGTGCGCAAACTTAACCACAACGCCACCAGACCAGCCCCATAAATACATTTTAAAACAACACTCGGGGCTGGCCCCATGGCTGAGTGGTTAAGTTCGTGCGCTCCACTTCGGAGGCCTGGGGTTTCACTGGTTCGGATCCTGTGCGAGGACATGGCACGGGGCTCCTCAGGCCACATTGAGGCAGCATCCCACATGCCATAACTGGAAGGACCAACAACTGAAAAAAAAACATACAACTATGTACTGGGGGGATTTGGAGAGAAAAAGCAGAAAAAAAAAAAGGTTGGCACCAGTTGTTAGCTCAGGTGCCAATCTTTAAAACAAAAGAAACACTCATCCTTTGTATACTTGAATCATGCTTAAAAAAATTAATTTAAAAGTTCAACTGTGGTGTGTGTTTTATTGGCCCTTTCCTTTCAATAATATGAAGATGGCTGGAGTCATTTTGCAAATAGGGAAGCAGAAAACATTAAAATAACCTAAGATCTGAGTTCACTTACCTCTCCCCTCACCAACCCCCCACAACACACATTTTTTTTTCTTTTTGATTTCTCAGTATGAACCTAAAAATATTTCTTCCCTAAGAATGGTTTATAATACACAAAATGATTATTTCTAAAGGTATTTAAATTTATGAATGACTAAAGAAAGTGAAAGTGAAAAGGGGCCTCAGAGATTATTGAGTTCAACCCTGCATTTTACATGTAAAAAGCGTTAATTACCTGCTCGGTTCTAAATAGCAAGTTTGAAACACCCGTTCCTTCCCTGCGGACATCATGAAACTGTCATCTTCTATTGTGCTCGTTTGAACGGCTTTCTGAGGCACATTTGTACGCACGTGCTTCCTGGGTACTTCAGGAACTTTCTAAGCACTGGAGTAGCTTTGTAACCTGAATCTCTTCCATCTGTGCAGACGCCTGTGTCTGGATCTGTTCACTTGGCAGGTTGACACGGGTGCACGTCGACCCCAGGGCAATCAGTTGAACAGAAAGATTTTTCTCGTCTACAAGATGCATTTCAAACCCCTAAAACTTCCATAGGGCTTTCTTT
This sequence comes from Equus caballus, assembly GCF_041296265.1. Classification (NCBI taxonomy): domain Eukaryota; kingdom Metazoa; phylum Chordata; class Mammalia; order Perissodactyla; family Equidae; genus Equus; species Equus caballus. The sequence goes on along the minus strand of NC_091703.1, from coordinate 48,132,370 downwards.
GTTCCATGGGGAATTAAGTGGGAAAGATAGAATGTCTCAATCCAAATATTTTCATTCCATACTTTACCGAGGGCCTACTGTGTGCACAGCTCTGTGCTAAACCAGGTAAGAAGAATACTCAAGAGTTTGCTTCTGCAAGGACCTGGTAGTCTAGCTATCATCACCACAACTAGGAGAATATCACCAAGCAAATGCTTGGATGCTGGTGGTCAGATGCACCATCTTGATTGAATGTTTAACAGGCTGTAACATGCCCGCGTGGCTTGGGTGAGAATGAAACTAACAGGCTTCTCCTGTTTCAGTAATGGGGGAAAACATAGACATCTCAAATGTTAGGACTGAAAAGTACCTTAAAACATGTGTGAGTCCATCCCAGTTGCTGTCCAGATGAAGAGGCTAAGGCCCGGAGAGGGGCACGCTCAAGATCACAGCTCTTTATTGTCAGACCTGGGACCTCCAGCTGGTTCCCACTGCGAGTCCTGAGCTATCTCCTTTCTTCACTTCCTCATACTCTCTCTGCCTTTGAGCAATAGCTCGGTGCTCTGGGGCAAATGTGCTATAGCTGATGTTGAGGTCTGGAGGGCAGACATTGGGGGATTCTCACCAATGTTCGGGCATCCCAGGAGAGCATAAGGCAGATTTCCTTGTTTTATTTGCTATCAGCATTATAGTCTTCATCTTAAGGCAGAGTTTAGGATGGAAGTACTCTGAAGTTGCTCCCCCCGGTAGCTCACGCTGCTCCTAGCATACCATGCCCCACTTGTCCCGCAATACTGTGCTTGGACCACAGGCTTCAGGTGGATGGAGAAGAAAATACCACCAGCAACACTACGCTGGTGGTCAGCTGGGCACCACCTCTGTGGCTGGTGCCCGATGGCTGTAGAGTGTGTGCACAGAAATAGCGGAGGGGTTGCCAGAGACCTAAGCTCCTTCCCCAGCTCTCAAACAAGTATTCTGGACCCTGCTTCTCTGCTGCTCCTGTTTCTGATGTCAATTGATGTGGCCAAGGTACCTGACCGCACATGTCTTTGCCATCCATTTCTCTCCTGCTTGTGTGACCTGCCATATCTCGGGACGTAACTGTTTAACTGGACCCATTCACAATGGGGAGGGAGGTGCTCAAGAGACGAGCCAGGATGCAGATGGCAGGAGGAAGTTCCTTCCGGCACACAGAGCCCTGTACTGGGGAGGTCCACCACAGACTGTCAGGCTCTGCTCTTGGGCTAATATTCAAGGGCGGGGGGCGTGTAAGAGTAAGGGCAGGCCAACAGAGTAAAAGGATCTGAGTCCTGAGTGCTGAGCACGTTACCAAGAAAGTGACATGTCATGGACCCGCCGACCAGATCTAAGATGTAAAATCAGAATTGGCCCTGGAGACACTGTGAAAACCAGGAACAAGGTTAGACGAAGACCACAGCAAAGTTGACGACGCTGAGTTATAGAGTGCTGGGGAAGAGCTTACCAAAACCCTCCTTCAAGGCCAGCTTTGGTTCTAGAGAATGAGAAAGGAGGTGTTCAAGGGGCTCGTCTATGGTAAAAGAAAGGACAAGAAGTGTTAGACTAGGCAGGCCATGACGTGATCATAGACACACGTGCTTGAATAAGGCCTGTCCTAAGAACGGGCTGTCTCCCACACCTGTGCCCTCTGGGCTGTTTCCACTGCCACTGCCCTTGGTCACACCTACTGCTACTCCCCTGACCTTGAATTGTATCCTTATGAGCTATCCTGGCCTGGCCTGAGACTAGGCCCTCATACTTATGGATCATTAAACTGGAAAGAACCAGAAGAACAGGAGGCAAACAGCAGTCACTAGTCTGTAGCAACCGTTTTGACGATTGTTTTGCCGGACGATATGCACCAATGATCTTGGTGGTTACCTGCGGAGAGTGAGTGAGGCTGAGAGCGTGTCCTGAGGCAGGAGGGAGATGAGCACGGGGAGGTGGTTGGGAGAAATTTTCACTTTTTATTTTACATTGTTTGAATTTCTTCTATTGTATCTGTGTGAACCTGTAGCTCCTGAGCCTGTGCCAAAGCAGACGGCTTCACAGGCCAGCCGCTGGCACCGCCAGCTGCGGGTGGCAGTGGAGCAAAGTCAGGGGGCTGTGTTGCTCAGGGCAAATCCCAGAACCTTGCCACGCCTCAGTTTGCTTATCTTTAAAATGGGAGCAAAGGCAATGGTCCCAGCTAACTCACAGGATTTGGGCTTTTTGTTTATCTGTTTTGTGTTTTTTTGGCTACTTGATATTTCCATGCGTTGTAGCTCTGACCTAATGACTGGTGATTGAACAAGGTGAAGGGTCAAAGGCAGACGAAGTGATTGGAGCCCAACTGGATGAGTTAACGAACCGATATGTGTCGCAGTGAACTACTTCTGCCTGGCTCTCCAGAGAGCTAAAAACAGGACCTAAATAATATCATTTCCAAGAAAAGAAAGCCAGCAGCATTTTGCCAGAGTGGCAGAAGAAGGGGGTCGACCCTGTTTTTGATGGCCTTATGAATTTTAAACAAGCACGGGAAAGCTCTGGAGACTTTTGTTGAGATATAAATCTCTCCCCCTCTCCTGTTAGAAGGCTCCATGGACAAAACACTCTCCAAATGCTCACTCTTCTGCCAGTGATGTTAAGGAGGAAATGTGCCTTTAAAAATCCTGCCCTCCCTGACCTCACAGGGACGGGGCACAGAGAGGGCCAGCTCACAGATCCATGCAGCCACGCAGCCACCGTGATCAGGTGCACGGCCAGGAACACGCATCTGCAATTGGTAAGCGTACTTTACTATGGAACTAGCTTCCTGTCTTCCCTTAGTTTTAGACATGCATGGTCTCTGTATAAACACAGACACATGTACAGACATAACGTAAGTCAGGCAGTCTAGAAATGTAGAAAAAAGAGTAAAATTCGTCCACAAGCCCACCGCCCAGAGGCAACTGCTCATGACAGTTTTGTGTGTGTGTATTTTTGAAAAGTATATTTTCTTTTACATATATTTAAATTTTTTCGCAGGATAGATACATCGGAAAAACTGCAACTGAGGACGAAGAGGTTAAAAAAATCTTCCCTGGGCAAGAAGAAGAGAACAAAACCTTTGAGATAAGCTTTCCTAACACAGCTGTGCATATCCAGCATGATCAACGGTTGTTCAAAAGTAACCAGGTCTTTCTGTCCCTCCCTCGTATGTGAGTGAGCATCTTTCCCGGGAAGTCAAGGTCCAGACATGGAGATTCAGCCTCGCAAGGCCAAATGCAAGTTGAAGATGAAAACAAACCAGAAAAGTCCAGATGGTCAGGGAAAAGAAAATTCAGTCTTCAAGGCGCCAACCAGCACAGCCACTTGGTTCCCATTCCCACCTAAAACCCCAGCACGTGCTCCCCCTCTCCCACCTAAAACTCTAGATAAAAACCTCTACCTCTTTCCCTTCAAGGAGGTGGATCTGAGTTCTAACTCCCATCTCCTCATCTGGCTGCCTTTTGATAATAGTAAACCTCTTTTCTTGCCACAAGCCTGGTGTTTCAGTTTTTTTCTTTATTGGCCCTACTATGTGGCTGGTAAATGAACCTGTGTTTGTGTTCAGTTACAAAACCAATAGGAAAATTATAGCTCTACAGTTTTTCGCTCTTTCAATGCAACCAAATCCTTACGTTATCCTTTCCAGAAAGTCCTGATATGAGGGACACTGCCTTCCCTGAGGCCCACTCGTTTTCACATCCTCGGGGCTGTCCCCCACAGTTGAAAGGATTAGTTCACAGTGTCCCTAGAAACTCCATCTGGTCATTTTTCTGCCCCTCCTACTTGTGGCAGGTCAAACGTCCTGAAGGCCAAGAAGGGTTTTGACCTTTGAGCAAGACTCCTTCTCTGGGTGGGGTGGGGGTGGCATCTGCACAGAGTCCAGTGGGATAAACTCTATTCCTTATTCTTGGAGTTCAGTGTTTTGATTTTCCTTTTTTTTTTTTTTTGAGGAAGATTAGCCCTGAGCTAACATCTGCCGCCAATCCTCCTCTTTTTGCTGAGGAAGACTAGCCCTGAGCTAACATCCATGCCCATCGTCTTCTACTTTATATGTGGTATGCCTGCCACAGCATGGCTTGATGAGTGGTACATAGGTCTGTACCTGGGATCCAAACCAGTGAACCCCAGGCTGCCAAAGTGGAATGTGTGAACTTAACTACTGTGCCACCGGGCCAGCCTCTCACTGTTTTGATTTGATTATTACTGGCCTGACTTTCTAGCTATTTTCCTGTCCCTTTCTCTAATAAGAGGAACTCTGTAAGTTTGGAGATGTTCCCAACCCATCTATGATGCACCTGCTGTGTACTCTACCACCACCACCACCCTGGCAGCGGGGTGGCAGGCAGCCCGGGTGGGTTCCCCACACCTGGTCACCAGGCCCTGGAAGCTTCTCAGGCCCAGCTCTGCGCTGGCACCAGGCCATTGCTCAGCAAACAAAGAACAGTCAGCACATTGTTCTCAATCGAGTTCACAGTGTAAAACCCCTCTGGGCCAGGCACACGCTCCCTCTGCTCTCCTCTCAGTGGGTACTTGGACTCTCTAATTGACTGGTGCTGATGCCTGGCTGGGGAGAGGGTGGGAGAAGAGAGGCAGGGTGCAAAGGTGAGCCTGTGGTGCAGAAGCACCTTCCACTTCCCCAGCCAGGTGGGTGGCACCTTTCATGCAGCCATCCTTCCAAAGGTCGTGGTTCCTCCCCACCATCCATAGACACAGTAAGTGATACCAACCCTGATATCAGTTTCCCTACATTAAACCCAGCAGATATGGGGTTAAAACCAAAACACTCATTCCCTGCTTACTCCCCGGCTTCCTGGCTTCAGAATCCACCATCCTCCATGGAGACGGACACTGACAAGGACAAGCACCTGGATTCATTATCTCCTCCCCACAAAGAGATACAGGCTGGTGGGAAAGCTGCTGTCCAGCAAGGCCATATGCTCCCCCTCCCCTACCTAAAACCCCAAATAAAAACCCTTCCTTTTAGCTTTTCAGCGAGTTTGGGATTTCAGCGTTAGCTGCCCTTTCTCCTTGCTCAGTGCTGTGCAAAAATAAAATTCCTACTTTCTTCCACTACCCCCAGTGTCAGAGATTGGCTTGCTGTGCAACCAGTGAGCGAACTCCAGGTTAGATATCATAAGCGTATGGGATGCCAATACAATTCTATATTTTCTACACCATAATGACTCCTTCAATACTACTTTTGAAATATCAAATATAAAACTTTTTCCAAACAAATCTTTTGGTGCCTGCCCCAAACGCATTCTTAGCCTGCCTGTAGGGCAACCTGGCTATGCCGACTGGACATACACACAACGCAACAGAATTTGGGAAACTAGTAGCCTTCCTATGGATATCAGTTTCAACAGGATTAAAATAATTTCCACCGATGAGATCTTACTATTTCTGGGAATCTACAACTGAAGTTTGTTCTATTTAAATGTGAACTTACTGACCCATGACCCTTTGAAACGTCTCTCTAAGAGCTGGAGGAAAAAGGTACCCACAAGACTTAAGAACTTTTACCCTAAAGAGCATTCTTTTAAGTAAACTTATATTTTCTTTTCAGTCCCTTTGAAGATTTTTTAACTTTAAAAATTTAAGGTTTAGTTACATGACAAATATCAAAATCACGAGGGGAGCATTTAAAAAGCACAGAAGCCCAGGTCTCCCTCCTCCCAGCCCGCATGGTGATTCAATTGTCCCAGGGTAGGCCAGCCTCACCATTGCTTTATGATTTTTTTTTTTTTTTTGGTGAGGAAGATTGTCCCTCAGCTAACATCCATGCCCATCTTCCTCTATTTTGTATGTGAGATGCCGCCACAGCATGGCTTGATGAGCAGTGTGTAGGTCCACACCCAGGATCCAAACCTGCAAACCCCAGGCCGCTGAAGGTGGAGTATGTGGACTCAACCACTACGCCACCAGGCCAGCACCCTGCTTTAAAAGCCCCCAGGTGATTCTCTTAGGAAGCCAACTTTGGGAAGCAGCATAGTGCCCTGTAAGGAGATGTCCCTACACCCCATCAGATGGTCCTGCGCTAGTTAATGCAATGACTGACGCGTCATTGGTTTCCACTTGAAATCAATTAACAAAAAAGTTTAAGGTTAACTCAGCAGAAAAATTATGGATTAAATGATAATAAGTGTAGTAGAGAGTTAGATTTATACATAGAATTGCAGACATTTCTTTCTTTCTTGTTTTTTTTGAGGAAGATTAGCCCTGAGCTAACATCTGCTGCCAATCCTCCTCTTTTTGCTGACGAAGACTGGCCCTGAGCTAACATCCGTGCCCATCTTCCTCTACTTAATATGTGGGACGCCTGCCACAGCATGGCTTGACAAGCACTGCCACGTCTGCACCTGGGATCTGAACCGGCGAACCCCAGGCTGCCCAAGTGGAATGTGCACACTTAACCGTTGTACCACCAGGCTGGTCCCAAGAATTGCAGACATTTCTAAGGAAACTATGCCAACCACATGTTGAATTTTAACCATTAAGACATTCTATTAGGGTACTTGTGAATTATGTACAACCTGGAATGATGAATTTGGGGTCTCAGGCTCTCTCTCCTGTTATCCTCGCCACTCTAGTTGCCCCTGGCAGCCCCAGTCCATGTGGACCTGTGTTCTTCAGTGGGCTTAGAGAGCCTCTGTAAGTCACTGAAGGTAGCATGTAGACCAGGATTTCCAGGGCTTTGCCACGTTGCTTCCAGTCTATCTGAGGGCTCTGGTTTCTCTTCTCTGCACAGTTGGTCAGCAACAGAGTGGCTCCATGGCCTCTCCAAACGTATATTAGACACATCAGCCCCAAGCTGGGGTTAGGGTTACAGATCCAGGCAGAAGTGTCTCTTCACTGCTGTTGTTTGTTCTTTTAAACATTTTAGCATAAAAATTTTCAAGCATTCAGAAAAGTTAAAGAACACCCATATGTCCACCATCTAGTTTCTACAAGAAACATTTTCTGGATTCATCTTGTTTTCGACGCATTTCAATGTCAGTTGCAGACATCAGTACACTTCACCTCGAAACATTTCAGCAGCACATTGTTAATGATAGGTCAGAATTTGTTTAGAGTTCTTTCTCTTTTTAAATAAAACTTACAAAGATTGAAATGTACAAATCTTAAGCATACTATTCTCTGCATTTTGATAAATGCATACACCTGTGTAACTCAAAGTCCTCTCAAAATTCCATCCTTCCTGAAAATAACCTTGTATCCTTTCTTGTTTACCCCTGTCCCCAGGCAGCCATTGTTCTGACTTTTTAAAAAACTTATAGGGGCCGGCTCAATGGTGTAGTGATTAAGTTCGTGCACTCCGCTTTAGCGGCCTGGGGTTCGCTGGTTCTGATCCTGGGCACGGACCTATACACTGCATATCAAGCCATGCTGTGGCAGGTGTCCCACATATAAAATAGAGGAAGATGAGCACAGATGGTAGCTCAGGGCCAATCTTCCTCAAAGAAGTAAAAAGTATAGACTTGTTTTGCTTTCTATAACTTCATATAAAAGGAATAAAATCATATGCCAAGTACTCTTTTGTGTCTGGTTGTTTTACTCAACAAAATGCATTTGAGATTTACCCACATTGTTGTGTGTATAAGTAGTTCATACCTTTTTATTAGGAGACTTTGGCCCAAAATTGACCAAGAAAGCCTCAAGGCAGGCCTGGAAGCTGCGTGGAGCCAGGCTAGACCACAGCAGGCCTCTCTCTTGGATCACTCGAGTGAGGGAAGTCTGTGGCCATGTCATAAAGACACTCAAGCAGCTCTATAGAGAAGACCATGGAGCGGGGAACTGAGCCTCGCGCCCACAGCCATGTGAGTGAGTCCTCTGGGAGGCAGGTCCTGCAGCCCCAGGCACGCCTTCAGATGAGAGCAGCTCTGTCCTACGTGACTGCAGCCTCCTGAGAGGACCTGAGCCTGGGTGCCATGGCATGGAAATAGGAGCCAGCATAGGACAGTTTACTTGTAAACCACCGTTTACTTGTCCATTCACCAGTTAATGGACTCCTGCGGTATTTTCAATTTGGGGCTATTATGAATAAAGCCATTTTGAAGATTCTTGTACAGATCTTTTTGTGGACATGTGTTTTCATTTCTCTTTGGTAAATCATAGTGTAGGTATATGTTAATTTTGTAAAAAAAAGACAGCCAGATCTTTTCCCAAAGTAGGTGTACTATTTTATATTCCCACCAACCTTTTATGAGAATCCAGACATCAGATATCCTCACCGACATTTGATGTTGTCATACTGGTGGTTGTGTAGTGCTGTCTCATTGTATTTGCATTTTGCTTTTTAACTTTTAATTTCGTAGTACATGTGAGTTAACACCTGCCATATGCAAAATATCATGCAAGGTGTACTTGGGCTTGCTACTCAAAGATTGGTCCGTGAACCAGTAGTATTAGTATTCTCTGGGAACTTGTTAGAAATGCAGAGTCACAGGCCTCCCCCCAGACCTACTGAATCTGCATCTGCCTTTCAACAAGAGGCCCAGATGGTTCTCATGCACTCTCAGGTTTAAGAAGCACTGAGTTAGGGGATATAAGGATAAATAAGATATGGTTGTTTCCTCAAGAAATGGGGCAGGATAGAAAAGGTGGAAGGGAGGGCCCCGCTGGAAGCAAGGCGAGGCTATTATCAAAGGTGGAACATGATGCTTCTGCCTACAGACAAACACTAGCAAAGTCTGAGAGACGGGAGGGGGCTTCCTGGGGAAGGCCTCACTTACCTGGGTCGTGAGCAATAGGCAGGAAGGGAGGAGGGGGATTTACCCGTTCTTAGCTGCATTGTAGGATGCTTCACCTGGCAAAAACAGGAGTTAGATGGAGAGGTGGCGGTAGGAGAGAGAGAGCAGTTTTTGTACTAGCGTGACAGTCCAAATAAGAGAGAAGGGTGAAAACGACAGTGACTTCATGACCCCCGATTTTGTATACTGTACGCTATAAGATTGTGTGTGTGTACATATATACACACACACATACATGTATATATGTATGCACACACACGCCAGCCCTGGTGCTCTAGTGGTTAAGATTTGGGGCTCTCACCACCGCAGTCCAGGTTCATATTCTGGTCAGGGAACCACAGCACCTCTCTGTCAGTTGTCATATTGTGGCAGCTGTGTGTTGCTGTGATGCTGAAAGCTATGCCACCAGGATTTCAAATATGAGCAGGGTCACCCATGGCAGACAGGTCTCAGCGGAGCTTCCAGACCAAGACAAACTCAAAGAAGGACTTGTCTACCTACTTCCCAAAAAATTGGCCATGAAAACCCTGTGAATAGCAGCAGAGCGTCATCTGATACAGCCTAGAAGGTGAGAGGATGGCACAAAAAGACAGGCTGGGTTCCACTCTGCTATACACAGGGTCACTAGGAGCCAGAATCCATGGCATTAACAGCAAAAATCTGTATATGTCCATTCACTCAAGGAGACTTCTTAGCTTTTAGTTTGAGACCTCAGGACACAGAACTAATAGGACAGATACTATGTGTCCTGATTATTAGCAGCAACAGCAGATTTTCTTTAGCTATCATAGAGAAACTGCAAACATCAAGACACAGGACGCCGAAAGTGCCACCAAATATTGGAATGAAAATTGAGAACAAGTATAATTTTATGTATGTATGGCTACAAATGTGTATACACACACACAAAATGGAACCATTCTGATTTTGGTGTGGACAATCCAGAATTTAGATAGATGCCACTACATATTTTCTATTTAGTTTGAACTTCATAAGTGCTAGGAGCTAAGTAAAGTTTCATGAGTACTTAATTATTTGGGTAGTAGGATGAACCAGGGCAGGAATAAAACACATGCAAAGCTAGTTGGTAGATTGACTCTAGGAAAAAAATCATTAAAGAGAGAGGAACTTTAAAAGGGCTGCAAGGGGCTTTTGTAATTGGCATTCCTAATAAATGCTGTCCCTGGGGGCTGGCCTGGTGGTACAGCAGTTAAGTGCACACATTCCACTTCTCAGTGGCCTGGGGTTCGCCGGTTTGGATCCTGGGTGCGGACATGGCACCACTTGGCAAGCCATGCTGTGGTAGGCGTCCCACACACAAAGTAGAGGAAGATGGGCACGGATGTTAGCTCAGGGCCAGTCTTCCTCAGCAAAAAGAGGAGGATTGCCAGTAGTTAGCTCAGGGCTAATCTTCCTCAAAAAAAAAAAAAAAAAAAAAATCTATGCCTTTTGTTTTTGTTTGTCTAATCAGTGTAAGAAGACATCATCTGAATTCGACAATAGCTGCCCTAGGAAAGTGAGCTATGATAAAGCAGGGTGTAGTGAGAACTTGGGCTCGGGATGCAGACAGACATGGGTTCGGGTCTGGCTTCTCCGCTTACTGTCTGCCTGACCTTGGACAAATTACTTTCTCTGAAATTCAGTTTCCTCCCGTGTAAAATAAGAAAACGAATTGCCCTACGGGGTTGCTGTGAAGATGGAATGTTCTTCACGAGCTCCTTTCCTCCTTTATTTTAAAATTTAAGACTCAAATGAACTAAGGAATTTTAGAAAGCGGGGAGGTGGAATTGAGCTCTAATGTGACGCATACAGATACAATATTTTAAACAGATGTTTTGAATTTGAGGCATCTGATCCTCAAAGCAACATAACTGGGAAACAGGGGAAAGCCACCAGAGCAGGGAATCTGTAAACTGCCATTGTTCCCTGGCTTTTAAACAGCCTGAAAGGAGGAAACAGCTCCCGAGGCGGCGCGGGTCCGCTGAGAGCGGGCAACAGTGCCCCCTGGTGGACCATGGATGCAGAAAACAGTTTTCAAATCCTGAGGGTGATTTCTGAACCCTATCCTTCCTTACACATTTTAGTCTTTGCTTTCCTTAAAGCATGTTCATTTTTATTGCATGATCTATCATTCATTAGATCAATTGAATATATCATATGTGCAATCATAGACATATGATATTTTCCCTGACTTTACACACCTACTTAGAGCATCAGTTTTAAACTTTTTCTTTAAATGATCACAGCATTCGTAAACCCTGGGAGAAGTTCAGCATCAACTATTGGGGGACCTGGGCCTGAATCTTAGCGTTATAAACACTCGCCAGGCTTTCCTGTCTGCAAAACGGATTTGATAATACCTGCTTTACAGTGTGCTCGTGCAAATCACACAAAATACTGTCTCTAACAGTCTTTTGAGGGTTTCAATTACTGCAGAATGTAATTATGATTTAGAGTAGGTATCAGGGTCACTGAATTAAAATTACTCCCAAAATGCATACTGATAAATGCAATGCAGAGTAGAACTATGTTCATTAACATATGAACACGTCATGATTACTTAGGTTACTTATACACATTTTTTTTCCCTCCAGAATCTCTTTGTTCTGAGCTCTCAAACCAACACACCTTAGCTGTGGGAGAAAGGCTGGAAACTAACACTGTACTCGCCTGTGTCATCTGCTCGGCTCCGAGATTTCACACTTATTTTTTTCATTTAATCTTTCCACCAATACTTTGAGGAAGATGCTGTTTCCATTTTCACACATAAGGAAACCAAAGCTCAGAAAGTTCAAACGACTGTGCCCCATACCATCCAGGCAGGTAAGTGGCAGAGTCAGCATTTGAACCCAGGTCTGTTGGGGACCAAAGTCTCTCCGACGCCATGTGGCGTGATGCTAAAACAGTGTGCACTTCATTCTCCCTTCATCTTCACAGTTTTTGCTAAATAAGAAACATCTCAATAAACCTCAAGTTTTTTTTTCTTTTCAGTCCCACAATTCCATAATTTCTCTTCTCTGCCCCCCAGGTCTGCCCACTCTGCACTCAAATGTAAACCAAGACCAAAACAGAATTTAAATATGTGTAGATTAACTGCACATTCTGTCTGCAGGCAGGGAAATTTAAAAGAAAGTCATAGGCAACCTTAAGACCCCCTGCAAAACATCCCATTTGCCTTGCCTGCTATGAGCACCATCCAGTGTTCCTGTGGAGTCAGTGTCACAGGCAGAGTGACAAGAACAATGAAAGAGTTTCCCATTTACTCTCTGGTTTGTTGGGCCAAACACATATTTAAACAAAATCCTTTGCCTTTTGAAAAGTCATTTGGCTCAATAATAAAGAAAGATATCTTTGAGTCTTCTAAATCAACAAATTACGTCAGCTAATATTTGAGTTCACTATTTGAAAAGTACTTTGCTGGTCTTATATAACTATGCTTAAATTTCATGTATATACGTTATATACCGTCAAATTTTTTAAAAGCAGAATGCAAAGCTGAACATGAATCCAATTAAAAAATATATATACATATGGGTAGAAAAGGAATAAGGGAATGTTAACATAATTATCTTTGAGTAGTGGAAATGCAGATGATTTTTATTATCTTTTTCTATAATGAGCATAAGCTACATTTGTAATCAGAAAGAAATCTTCTAGTACGAAAATATATGTCTTTGATGCCACAGCAGGAACTCAAGGGGCTCAAAATGACAGCTGCGTACATATTTCAAGGGAAGTGTGTGCTTGTTGTGGAGTAACTTAAGGGCAGTGGCCTTGGGCAATACTGTTTAGAAAATGTAAAAATATGACAGGACAGCCTACTTAGGGCCTGCATCCCCAAGCCAGCAGAGTTAGAGGAGTCAAGTTGTATTTCCAAAGCCCACATCCCTTTCTCCATCTTTCCTGGATGGTTCAGAGTAACAATTTGCATTATATTTGCAACATAGTATAATATAGTGATTGTATTTGTAATATAGTGATTCCTCAGAAGATTAGTGAGACAGCTTGCTTTTGGTTTTATAATACAGAACCAAACTTCCCAATTGTCTTTGGTGAAAAAACAATCCACCAAATGGTAAAACCCTGAAACCCCTCAAATCACAAAAATAAAACCCTCAAGGATGGAGAAATGTACTGGAGGAAGGAGATGGGGTGAGAGAGCTCAGTGGAGCCAAGTTGTCCGTGGCAGAAAGAAAGCACATTTCCTTTCTGCAGAATCATGGAGATGAAAAATACTCGGCCAGTAACCCTCCATTCAGTTACTAAGTAAAATTAGTATTTCCACAAGTTCCTTGAACACTAATGCGGGGTGCCTTTATCCTTACCTGCAAAAGCCTGGCTAAGAGGATGCCCACGCACCCTTCCTGTCCTTGAAGTTGGCTATCTGAGCACCTCAGCCTTTGGACACCTGCAAGTTCATCTACTTCAGTTGCTTTTTCTCTGTACTG